>NC_092875.1:154596917-154923480 GCF_028372415.1 Notamacropus eugenii | reverse complement strand
GAAACTAATGACTCAATGAGACAGCAAGAATCAGTCAAACAACATCTAAAGAATGAAAAGATAGAAGAAAATGTAAAATATTTAATTGGAAAAACAACTGACCTGGAAAATAGATCCAGGAGAGAAAATTTAGGAATTATTGGCCTGCCAGAAACCCATGATGAAGAAAAGAGTCTGGACAATATCTTCCAGGAAATCATCAAGGAAAACTGCCCAGAAGTGCTAGATTCAGAGAGCAAAATAGTCATCGAAAGAATCCACTGTTCCCCTCCTGAAAGGGATCCCAAACTCAAAACCCCAAGAAATATCATTGCCAAATTCCAGAGCTATCAAGTGAAGGAGAAAATACTACAAGCAGCCAGAAAGAAATGAAAAATCTGAATGTGTCTTTGTATTTTTCATTACATTGCTAATAAATTGTATAGCCAATTACTCTGAGGTCCATTTGATATTAGTAGGCATTAATAGATACACATATGTATATATATACATATATATTCACAAACATACATATACATATGTATGCATGTATGTGTAAAGAGACAGAGAAAAAGAGAGGAGGGACAGAGAGAGACAGAAGAGAGAGGGAGTGAAAGAAACAAAGAGAGAGACACAGAGAGATCATGTATTTCTATTAATTTTGAAGCAATTTCAACATGTACCCTTCTCCATCCTCCTCCCATTACCTTTGAAGTCAGGATGAGAATTCAGTAACAATTCAAGTAGCAGACTGAGGGATGGAAGGTTTGGGGTGGTCATTAATGCATGTAGTGCACACATCTGAGACCTACACAGGCTATTTGTTGAGGATGAGAAACTGGTTCTAAATCCTGTTTTAGCTCCATCTGCCTTCCCAGAAAGGAACTAGGGCTAGAAAGGAACACAAAGTCATAGAGAAATAAAATCAACAACAAGGAAACCAGAGGAGAGGAGAGGTCAGAACTGAGGAGCAATGAGGTGCAGAATAAACCAGATGTTGCTTTTCGTTAGTACTGCGAGTCATGTAAACTGTTAAGGTCCATGGTGGGAACCATCAACTTTCTAATGACTGAGTTCTTTACCATGGGAAAGGTGTAGTCCACTAGAGAAAAAGAATCCTGACTCCCCATCAACCATGACCCCCACCCACATGACCAGGATAGGAGAAAAGGTCAAATATCTAGTGACTCTGAATAAGTTCTCCATGGAGAAGGTAGGAAACTCTTAGGAGGGGTGGGATTGTTTAACTCATTATCAACACTAAACAAGGTAATACTATAAAGATTACATGATGGAAAAGGATGCAGAGAATGCATAGATGATTGCCAACCCCACTTTTCCAGTGTTCTTTCACCTTATGACCACCACCTCTCACTCTTTACAACTTTATGATCCAATGACATTGGCGTCCTTGCTGTTCCTCAAACAAGATGCTCCATCTCTCAGCTCTAGTCATTTTCACTGTCTCTCCTCCATGTCTGGAACATCTTCTCTCCTCACCTCTGCCTCTTGCCTTCCCTGAAGTCCTAGCTAAAATCCCAACTTCTACGGAAAGCCCTCCTCAATCCTTCTTAATTGTAGTGCTTTCCTTCATTGATTTTTTCCCTACTTATCCTGTATATGTGTATGTGTGTGTGTATTGTTTATTCATAGTTGTTTACATGTTGACTCACCCCATTAGATGGTGAGCTCCTGTAATCACTATCTTTTACCTTTCTTTGTGTCCTCAGAACTTAGCACATTGCCTGTTACATAGTAAGTGTTGAATAAATGTTTATTGACTGACTACTGTGCATTCAGACAAGAGTCTTTTGTGGGGGGTTGTCTAGAGACAATCTTTGTCTAGAGAAAATATATTCTATATTTTCTACGAGAATTAAAGACCATTTTTGGTGGAAGGACTAGGAAAATGGAACCAGAAAAGCAAGTTAGCTAAAATAAAAATTTTGAAATTAGCTAAAATTCTCAGGGTCAACTTAGATGAGGACTTAAACCAAGGAGATCTTTTCTGAGACGCCCTACCAAAATGTACCCTGGTCCTTATAGCAGAAAGAACACTAAGGTGACACTTAAAGTCATATTTTCTAAATGAGGAAACTGAGGATCAGAGAGGCTGTCACAAAGGTGAGCAAGTGACAAAGCAGAGACTCACAAACTAATAATTACTTGCTAGAAAAGAACTTAGAGATCAAATAATCCACTCGAACCCAGTTTTTCTGACTCCAAGTCTGGCCTCTTTCCACTAGTGTTAGTATACAACACTCATCATAGCATTGGCTATGATACTGGTCAAAAACAAGAGTTATCTTACATGTACTTCTTGTGTTCCAAAGAAGCAGTCCACTTTTTGCAAGTGCACTATTTCTGTGCTTCTGTTTCTCCTTCTGGTTTCCTTTTTAATGATCTCTTCAAATATCCCTGTACGTTTATAGGAACAGTGGTTATGCTGGCAATTCAAAGAGCTAAGACTTCAGAGAAAGGAAATCTTCCTTCCCCCATTCCTCTCCATAGGCTCCTGCCAGCTATTTGTATAACTTCTCCTTTACAAGTACTAAAGAAAAGGTTCTTCTTTGTTGATTCTTCCATTCACATTATGGTAAGGTTAATAAAGGTTCTCTATGGAACATTTTCCTCCATCTGTTCATGCTCCCATTTCATGGATATTTGGCAGGGAGAGTCTCACTATTTTTCAACTTTGCTCAAAGGCAGCAATGTTCTTTTTACCTGCTTGGTAGCTGGTAGTAGTAATTGTGGGTCCAAAGAATATAATGGGATGCAGACAAAAAAAAATAGTGAAGATGCCAAGTTGTGATGAATAAATGAATGAAGGAATGAAGTGAAAAGTTTGCTCACTTTGCTAAGCACTGAGGATACAAACACAAAAGTGAGATAGTCTCAGCCCTTAAGGAGTTTTCACCCCAATATGGAGACACAATACAAAAAGGGAATGATGGTCAGAAAGCAGAGTTATGGTCTGGCAAGGCAGAAAGGTGGTGAATGTAGTCTTTGGAAAGGTGATTGACACAAGTGAATTTCTAGTACCGCTGGAAATACTAATTTAGTAACTGTTCCAAGATGGAAAGATATGGGTGGGGGGCCAGAGCCAAGATGGCAGAGTAAAAGCACTGACTTTCTAGAGCCCTGCTACCAAGCCCAGTCAAATACCTGTAAAAAATGACTCTAAACAAATTCTGGAGCTGCAGAACCCACAGAATGGCAGAGTGAAATAAATGTCCAACCCAAGATATCCTGGAAGGTCACTAGAAAGTATCTATTGTGCCACACTGGGCACAGTCCAGTGTGAGCCACGAGTGCATAGAGGGGACCTGAGCAGGCCTTGAGGGGAATTGATCTCTCACACCTGTGGTGCTTTGCAGGCTTCATGACCCCAAAAAGCTGAGGATTAATAGAAAGGTCAGTGGGAAAAGTCAGTGGGACCCACTGCAGGAGAGTAGAGTGGTCCTGCCCCAGACTCAGGGAAGCAGAGGGGGAAGGGGGCAGAGGAATCCACAGCAGCCACAACAACAGCAGGGGCAGTTGCAGCCACTGTTTCTGGAGCTCAAGGCCCACAGATTGTGGGGAGATTGAGGGACTGACAGTACACCCTCCACTCCACGGAGAGTAGAGAACTACATTGACAAAGAGCTCAAAAGTCAAGCAAATGGCAGGGGAAATGAGCAAAAATCGAAAAAAGAATCAGACAATAGAATCTTACTTTGGTGACAAGGAAGACCAAAACATGCAAACAGAAGAAAACAAAGTCAAAGCTCCTCCATTCAAAGCCTCCAAGAAAAATATGACCTGATCTCAGGTCATGGAAGAGTTTAAAAAGGATTTTGAAAATCAAGTAAGAGAAGTAGAACAAAATTTGGAAGAGAAATGAGACTGACACAAGAAAATCATGAAAAGTGAGTAAGCTGGTTGTTAAAAGACACTCCCCAAAAAATGCTGAAGAAAATAACACTTTAAAAGATAGACTAACCCAAAAGGCAAAAGAAATCCAAAAAGCCAGTGAGGACAAGAATGCCCTAGAAAGCAAAACTGGACAGATGGAAAAGGAGATTCAAAAGTTCACTGAAGAAAATAATTACTTAAAGATTAGAATGGAACAGATTGAAGCTAATGATTTTATGAAAAATGAAGAAATTATAAGACAAAACCAAAGGAATGAAAAAATAGAAGATCACGTGAAGTATCTCATTGGAAAAACAATTGATCTAGGAAATAGATCCAGGAGACACAATTTAAAAATTATGGGACTACCTGAAAGCCATGATCAAAAAAAGAGCCCAGACATCATCTTTCATGAAATTATCAAGGAAAACTGCCCTGATAATCTAGAACCAGAGGGGAAAATAAATATTGAAAGAATCCACTGATCACCTCCTGAAAGAGATTCTAAAAGGAAAACTCCTAGGAATATTGTAACCAAATTCCAGAGTTCCCAGGTGAAGGAGAAAATATTGTAAGTAGCCAGAAAGAAACAATTCAAGTATTGTGGAAATACAATCAAGATAACAGAAGATCTAGCAGCTTCTACATTAAGTGATCAAAGGGCTTGAAATATGATATTCCAAAAGTCAAAGGAGCTAGGATTAAACCAAGAATCATCTACCCAACAAAACTGAGCATAATACTTCAGGGGAAAAAATGGTCATTCAGTGAAACAGAGGACTTTTCAAGCATTCTTGATGAATGAAAAGACTAGAGTTGAATAGAAAAATTGACTTCCAAACACAAGAATCAAGAGAAGCATGAAAAGGTAAGCTGGAAAGAGAAATCATAAAGGACTTACGAAAGTTGAACTCTTCACATTCCTACATGGAAAGATAATATTTGTAACTCTTGAGACTTTCCTCAGTATTTGGGTAGTTGGAGGGATTATATGTATACGTATATGTATATATATGTATATACATACATATATATACATATATGTATATATATGTATGTATATATATGTATATACATATGTATATATAGAGAGAGAGACAGAGACAGATAGATAGATAGATAGATAGATAGATAGATAGATAGATAGATAGATAGACAGACAGACAGACAGATAGATAAAAGGCACAGGGTGAGTTGAATAGGAAGGGATGATATCTAAAAAAGTAAAATTAAGGGATGAGAGAGGAATATATTGGGAGGAGAAAGGGAGAAATGGAATGAGGCAAATTCTCATAAAAGAGGCAAGAAAAAGCTTTTTTCAATGGAGGAGCAAAGGGGAGTGGGAGGGAAAAAGTGAAATTTAGTCTCATCACATTTGGCTTAAAGAGGAAATAACATGCATACTCAATTTAGAGTGAAAATCTATCTTACGCTACAGGAAAATAGGGGAGAAGAGGATAAGTAAGGTACGGGAGGAATAATAGAAGGGAGAGCAAATAGGAGGATGGGTTAATTAGAAGCAAATACTTTTTGGGAGGGACAAGATCAAAACAGAGAATAGAATAAATGGGGGGCAGGATAGGATGGAGGGAAATATATGTCTTTCACAACATGACTTTTATGGAAGTCTTTTGCATAACTACACATGTATAATCTATATTGAATTGCTTGCTTCCCTTGGGGATGGGTGGGGAGGGAGGAAGGGAGAGAAATTGGAACTCAAAGTTTTAAAAATGAATGTTAAAAATTGTTTCTACATGCAATTGGACAATAAGAATTACAGGTAATGGGATATAGAAATTTATCTTGCCTTACAAGAAAATAGAGAAGATGGGGATAAGGGAAGGGAGGGGTGTGATAGAGGAGAAGCCAGATTGGGGGAAGGGATAATCAGAATACATGAGTCTTGGGGTGGGGGAGGGGAGAGATGGAGAGAAAATTTGGAACTCAAAATCTTGTGGAAAGGAATGTTGGAAACTAAAAATAAATTTAAAAAAATAAAATTCAGAAAAAAAGAAAGAAAGGTATGGAGAGGTTGAGGGTAGCAGTTGGGCTGATAGTAAGGAGATTGTCAGGATGGAATGTGAAGCTTGGTTGGCTATGACCACATAAATAGGATGGACTATGTGACATTCAGGACATCACAGACCCCAGTGCAGGAATTATGGAGCTGTGAATGCTAAATCCCACTAAGGCAAGGTCCCTGGATTTCTGGTGGTCCCAAAGTTATGACCTGGAGGGTACAGAGGCCAGTAGGGTGGATGCTAAAAATATCACTGGGATAAATTTTTAAGCTTCTCTAATACTTTAAGACTATTAAGATTGTTAGAATAAGAGGGCCCTTGTGGCATATAAAAAGTTTGAGGGACAGTTTCTAGATAATTAATCATTTTATTAATTATGCTAGCAGATAATTATTAAAAGGGGTCAGTGGCACTCTTGAATGCCAAAGACCCCTTATGGAACTCATTCAAAGTTTATATGCTCCCTGGAAGAGTGAATTTTCCTGAGGATGGTAATCAACTGGTTAACAATTGATTAACAATTGGTTAACAATTAATAAGAAGAATGAATATTATAATGAGAGGTGGGCCTATTCTAATGAGGGGCTCTAATCACACTTTCCCCCAGACCACTCCCAACCTTGGGCAATCTAGACAAAGGACCTACACTAACCCAATGAGTAGAATGCAATGGACTTCACCTGGGTAGAGTCTGAACAAGATTGAGGAGAAAGTTAATCCAATCTCATTATCGGCAACAGCCTTCAGATATTGACTGTACCCAGTCAAGAATGAGGAGATAGGAAGGGAAAAAACCCTGGATCTCCCCAACAATTGGTTATTTGGTTATCATTTTTTTCACCTTGGTTTCCCTTCTGGTTTTTTTTTTTTTTTCATTTATTCACTGGACAAATGTTTATTTTACCTGTTGTGATGTGATGGGTACTATGCTAGGTGCTAGGGATAGGAATAGGAACTGGGTCTACAATGTCATCACACAGAAAACTTCTGGATGGGGAAACTCCCTCTATGCATTCAGGTCAAAACATTCTCTGTAACTTGGAGTCTTAGAGATTTGTCTAGAACACTAAGAGGTTAAGGGGCTTATCACACTGCCATGATGTGTCAGAGACAGAAAAGGTTCTGGAGAGATAAACACAAAAATTAAACAGATGCTTCCTATGAGGGCTTACATTCTGTTTCATGAATAAATCCTATTTTAATAATAGCTATGTAGAAATGTAAAGACATATCAGCCCTTACCTGATGACCCTCTGCTTTTAATCCATATTCAATACGACCAAATTCTCATGCAACCCAGGGATTTGAACAGACTCCCTGGGTAATGGCATGTGGTCTACATTATCTCCCAATTCATTTTTTTCTTTTGTTTTCTCTTCTGTTTTGTTCTTCCCCTTCCTTTTAGTATTTTATTCTTCTTGTTTTCTGTTCAGTGAGTTACCTTTCTGGATTTTTATCTGCTTTTCTTTCCCTCTCTTATCTCATTGTAGTTTCTACCCTGAACTTATTTCCCCTCTAATCTCTTTTACTTCTGAGTCCTCTTCTTTATCTAATTTTGATAAAGCTCTTAATGCCCATAAAATTCACATTTCACTTAAGTTCAATGAAGGGTATACTGGTAAGTGTACCTCATTTGACTGAAGACCCCATCCTAGGTCTTTTGAGAATGGCTAACATCATCTAAATTAAATTTGTACTAGACCAACAGACCAGGCAATTTACATATGTTTTAAAAGTAAAACATTTAATTGAGATGAAAATAATTAGTAAAAGAATAGTAAAAATTCTCGATATGAACACTACAGCAATTTCTGATGTATTTGCAAGTGAATTTTTTGAGACAAGATCTACTTCACTATCACCTTCTGAAAGGCGTGGCCAATGTCTCCTATGTAAGTCAACCAAAGGATGGAGAGAAGACTTGCCCAAGCAATGTGAATGAACTGGAAGTCACTCAGAGTGGCTCATCAAAGCTGGAGGCCCACTCTTTCTCAGTTACCATCAGCTTCTTCTTGGCAGTCAGCAAATAGGATTTGTTGCTTCTGTGTCCTTTCCTGTACCAGGGGCTATCATTAGCAATTCTTCCATATGATCCCTCCTCCTTCCTGGAAGTCTTCATCACAATGCTAACATAATCATCTTATGCCCCAGGCATACAGGGTTTTTAAGAATGGCAAATGCAGCTCTTTCTCAGGTGTGCCCAGTTGCATGAACATAACACAATTTTTTTGTGATGTAAAGCTATTTTATACCTTTCTTTGAAGTTTGAAAATACCTGAGGGAGGCAGAAACTACGGAGGCCAAGAAACCCCTGAATCCGAGCATGAAGGCAATAAGGGCAAGAAGATATTGGCAAGAAAATTCTTTGGACAAGGACTGAAATGTCATTTACATAACTTTAAAGTGCCATATAACTCTGAACTTTTATCACATAGTAGCTTACATTTGGGTGTTTGACATTCAATGCCCCTTACAATACAGACCATCTTACCATTCCAATTTTATCTCATATAATTACCCTCTATGTGTGTTCTCTGCTCCCTAAGAAAACTGGATAACTCTGCCCTTTAAGATGTGTCTTTTACCCTTTTGCCTCTGTGCTTTTGCTCACATTTTCCCTCTGCCCTCAATGTTCTCCCTTCCTCTCCCTTCATCTGCTGTGCTGCTCCTTGTCCTTTAACACTCAACTCAAATGCTGCTTCTTGCATGAAAACTTCCCTGATCTCCAGTCATTAACAACCTTTCCCCATAGGATTCATGTAGCTGTGAGGGCACACACCATGTCTTATCTAAACTTTGTGTTTCCCAAGCACCTAACATTAAATTGTAGATGCAGTAAGGGTTTGATAAATATTGAATTTGAATTTGTTGGGTACTACTGTCATCATCCTACTTGGGTAGTAGTAATAGTAAGATCTTTATCTACAGCAGACTGCTGTGCTTTTGTCCCAGGGCAAAAGTGTCCAGCAGAAACGCTTCCCTCTCAGGAAGGTATCCTTCCCAACTCCATAAAATAGTCAGTCACTAAGCATTTATTAAGCTCCTACTATTCGATGTGTGGAGCAATTTGCTAAATTCTGGAGGGTGTCACCCTAGATTTGGGTGACACCTAGACTGTAAGCCTGGAAGATCAGGAGGATGGTGGTAACCCTTGACATAAGAGAAGTTCGGAATTGGGAAGAGTTAGGAGGAAAGATAATGAGTTCAGTTTGGGACATGTTTAGTTTATGATATCTGCTAGGCATTCATTTTGAGATGTCTGAAAGGGAGTTGTAGATGTAAGACTGGAGGTGGGCAGAGAGAATCATCAGCAGAGATGATATTGAATCCACAGGAGCTGATGAGATTACTAAGTGAAGGAGTATAGAGGGAGAAGAGGAGATATAGGAAAGTGTCCCGGGGACACCCATAGTTAGAGGGTGTGACGATGAGGACACTGGTCCAAAAACTTCCATTTTTGTGTCTCATGAGACCACCATCTTGGTGCTTTGTGGTCCTTAGGACTAACACCTGTTTAAACATACAGTGTCATAGTTCTCTTTTTCCCTGAGCATTAGCCACATAACTATGAATCAAGGGATGAATGAACAGTTGGAGAAGCATTTATTAAGTACTTAAAATGTGTCAAGTGTTGTGCTAAATGCTGGAGATGCAAATAGTTTCACTCCATATGCAGATAAAATCATGTAATAATAAGCCATATCATAAAAGAGTTATTCTGTTCTTCTACACTACAGAAAGAAATAGGAGATTTTAGAACAGGTAATTGTGAGTCACAAAACCATCATAAATTGGGAAATTTTTCTAAATAATTCAAGACACTTGAAAATGTCTGTACAAAGCAGATCAACTACTAGACAATTCAAATGTGTCTCCTGCAGTTCTGAGGCAATTAAATTGGACCTGACCACAGGCAGACCACTAGCAGTTATTATACTCAGAACAACCTCAGAGCGCAGGGGAGAAATTCAATGTGATATCCTCTCACCTTTCAGCAAAGCTTTAGGCAGAGCCTATCCACTTGCAAATGTAGTTTCCAAGCTAAATGAGATAACAATAGATATGTAATCCTAAGGTAACCACCTTCATTTAACCAAAATCATATCTCTATTCTTGAAATAGGAAGGAAGGAAGGGAGGAAGGGAGGAAGGGAGGAAGGAAATATGCATTTGCTACATGTCTGCTATGTGCTAGGCCCTATGCTAGGCACTTTACAAATATTATCTCATTTGATCTTGACAACACTGGGAGGCAGGTGCTATTAATGATGCCCATTTTACAGATAAGGAGACTGAGGCAGACAGAGATTTAAATGACTTTCCCAGTGTTACACAAGTTGTAAGTCCCAGATTTGAACTTGGATCTTTTAGACGTCAGGTCTGGCACTTTATCCACTTATCTCATTATCAACCAAGCTAATGCCCAAGAGGCCAGAGTCAAGGGAGGATTCTATATTAACTATGGCTCTAGATATTTGCTTGTGCTTCAATCTAGCTAGATAGAATAAAACATCTGGCAGAAGTTGAGATCCCCGTCTGCTAATGGGGAGGAGTTCCTCATGTTCTTATTAAGACAATTAAGCCTAAATATTTGAGGTTAGGGATAGAGGGATATGTTGAGTTTGTAGGGATAATTAGAAGAGAAAAAAATAATTCAACAGGAATAGTATGGGACTGATATTTTAAACCCAAGGGTAGGACTTGGAGATAGAGTTGTCAAACTCTGCCACAGCCCACAAAACTTCCCTGCTCCAATCAGATCAAAATGTAATTAGGAAATGTTTAATAAAATAAACAAAAATATAATACAATATAGATAATGATAATTTGAGGCCTGCAGGGACTCATTTCTATTTGAGTTTGACACCACTGATATAGCGGATAAGCATTGGAACTTGAAGTTAGGAAGGTTTGACCTTAGATGCTTCCTAATTATGTGACCCTAGGCAAGTCATTTACCTGTCTATGTCACAATTTCCTTATCTGTAAAATGAAGGAAGTTGAACTTGATAGTCTCTGAGGTCCCTTTTAGTTCTAAATCTATGCCCATGTGATTTTACAATTATTGCTTTCACACACTTCCACTGATATCATTTGCCAGTGTCTCATCATGGAGGTGAGGTGATCCTGAACTCTCAAAGGCTATACCAGTGGATAGCAACCCTTGATGAGGTATTACCAAGTCTGTGAGAGAAATGGTTATTTCTTTCTCATATTAATTGCCAATTATTAAAATTGAGAAGACCCAATCATCTTTTCCTATTTCCTTGTCCAAAGGATAGATGTGTGTGTGTGTGTGTGTGTGTGTGTGTGTGTGTGTGTGTGTGTTCGTCCATGCCATCAGAGAAATAATGCCATGACTCACACTTGACTTTGTGTTGAGTGAGGGAGGGCCTGTGCAGGTCACCAGCCTCACTTCTCCTGCACAGCCATCTGAATCCAGTGACCAGATATTCATCAGGATGACTGGAGATGACCCAGGATGAGGCAATTGGGGTTAAGTGGCCTGCCCAAGGTGACACAGCTAGTGAGTGTCAAGTGTCTGAGGTGAGATTTGAACTCAGGTCCTCCTGAATCCTGCACTGGTGTTCTATCCACTGTACCACCTAGCTGCCCCAGGATTAACACTCTCTTCATTCTGGGTATTGCTACTCCACCAAACTAGGCCATTCTTCTAATTGAAGGTGAATTCCTGCCTATTGTGTTCCACTCAAGCAAGTTTGGGTGGAGGAAGATTCTTTATCTAGATTGTCTAAGGCTGGGCTTAGATAAAGGCTGGGGTGCAAGTCATGTCATCATTTCTCTGATGGCATGGTCTTCTTTGGAAAGGAAGGATGAACACACCAAGGCTGGAGGTGGTCTGAGTATAGGGATAGTCTCTTTGTCCAGGGGTGACATATTAGTCACTCAGTTCTTCATTGGAGTGAGCCCACTTCTCCCTGTAATGTTCATTCTCTCATTAATTGTTAACCAGTCAGAGTTGATTGCCATCCTCAGGAGCAACCACTCTTTTGAGGCAAATAAACTGGGAACCACCAAGGGGTCTTTGGCATTTGAAAGTACCACTCATCCCTTTTATTAATAAAATGCTAGTTTTATTAATGAAATTATTAATTACCCAGAAATTATGTTTCTCCAACATTTTAAACGTCACACTGAAAAGGCTTCCAACATAACTGTGGTGATACACTGTATGCTTGTTGTCTAAAGACCAATCTAGCTAATATCAGAGACTCATTGACAGGTTGGTATAGGATAATGCTTTTCTCAACAACAATTCCTGAAAATCATCTACCAAGTTGGAGAGAGGTAGTGAGTTTCAATAGTGGAAGAAGTAACTAGGCCAACAAAATAGCAGATCATTCTGGCATTAAATCTCTTCTTATTCTGTTTGGGCCCTAATTTCAATGAAAAACTATCAAAAGGTTATCAAAACCTTTTTGAATCCCAGTTTTGTCACTCAACTGTTGACCACCTCTTCCAATTTTCTATCAATTGCAAAATTGTTAAGCATGCTGTTTATGGTTTCTTTTAAGGAATTAATTAAAAATATTGGATAGAATAGGGTCAGTACTAAGGCTATTACATAGGAAACCTGTTTTCAAGTTAACATCAGTCTATTAATCACAACCCTTTAAATCCAATCATTGAGCAAATTCTAAATCTTCTTAACTTTATTAGCAACTAGTCCTTATCGTCCCATCTTGTTAAAAAGCATATAATGAGGAAATCCATCAAACTCTTCCCTAAAATCTCAGTAAACTTTGTCTTTAGCATTTTCCTGATCTAATTCATTTAATAATCCTATTGAAAAAGGACATTCCAGGTGTGAGTCATACTAATAAATCTCAGTGATACCTAAAAAGTAGGACTTGTGTCTTGCATAGTTAGGGCATTCTCTGCACATATGTTCATAGATGTCTCAGGTCATGAATGTTAATATTGCTTTTCTTTTGAATATTGCCTCCTGTGAATTACTATTTCTTTTCATGGATATTCTTCATTCTATATTGCACCTGCTATTCTCTATCATAGGGCAGCTAGGTGGCACAGTGGAGAGAGTTAAATTCAGCCTCTGACACTTCATAGCTACATGACCCTGAGCAAGTCACTTAACCCTGTTTGCTTAGTTCCTCATCTGTAAAATGAGCTAGAGGAGGAAATGGCAAACCGCTTCACTATCCTTGCCAAAAAAACCAAACGGGGTCACAAAGAGTCAAACACAACTGAAAAATATCTCAACAACAAAATTCTGTCATACTTCACTTATCAGGATGTTATAACAATTTCCCTCCTCTTCTGTCCTCAGTTTAATGTCTTCTTGAATAGTTCCACAATACCAGAATTTTTTTTTTTTTTTGTAAATGCTCTTTAGCTACACTCTATCCATCCTTTTTTATTTCGTTAGTAGGCAGGTAGGTGGTACAGTGGATAGAGCACTGGGCCTAGTATCAGGAAGACCTGAATTCAAATCCAAACTCAAACGCTTACTAGCAATATAGCCCCATGCAAGGCTTTTATCCTCTCTGTTCCTCTGCTTTGTCATCTATTAATGGGAAAAATAATAGTGCCTACATCACAGCAAATGAGATGGTATTTTCAGAATTCTTTGTAACCTTTAAAGGGCTACATAAATGCTAACTTTTGTTCTTGTTATTGTGATTTCTGCCATTTCCATTCTATCATTAGCAAACTTTCCTTCATTTTTGACCTTCCTCTCATTATCCTTTCATCCTCTTGTACTCTAAGAAACCTGGTTCCCTCTGGAAGATATTGGATCTCCAATCACATTCTCCCATATTGGATACTTCTCTCATACCTCCCAGCACACCCTGGGCCAAGAGGAGAAGCAAAAATATTCCTTGTTCCCTCCTATCATTTTCAGACACAATTGCCATCACTCAACATCTCTTTATCTGAAATTCAATCCTCAATCCTTTTATCTTATCCTCTCTAGATAGTTGTCAGGACACTCTCCTTCTATTCTTTTCTTTTTTTGTTACTTTAAAAATAAGTTTTCAAAAATAAATCTTCTGGCATATTTTTTACATCCACATAATTTTCCTCAGTATCTCTCCCTTTTCCCCTTTCCCTTTCAGAAAAACAACTCATAAAGCAAATAGTATTTTTAAAGATCCCTTCAGTACTTAGTTTGGTCTTCCTCTACATCCCAACAATTGTCCTCATACACTGAGATTCATATATTCATATTCAACAAGTATAGATTCCTTTATTTCAGTTTATCAAGCTCCTCAGCTTACCTATCTCTTCCCCTGACCTCAGCAATCCACATCACAAAGGTCACACCTTATTTCTCACCATCACCTGTAGCTGGGCCACCTCCATGATCCTGAATTCTGAATTTCCTCTCAGTGCTTATGAACCCTTGTCCTTCTATCTTCTCCTTTTCATCACACTTCCAAATCTTATTCACTATATCCAGTATGACAGCCATATCTCTCCCCACTGTTCTTATCCATCATACTTGCTCTTTCCTTACCTTCCTCCACTCACAGTCAAGATCCCATAGTTAACTTGAACCTCAGTATCATCACCTATAAAATTAAGAATTCACATCAGATGAAAAGGCCAAGTATCTATATGTCTTTATAACTGCAAAGTGTTCCCAACACATAAGAGCTTATTTAGTCATCAGAACAACCCTGTGAAACAAGTGGTACAAAGATTATTAGTACCATTTTTGAGATGAAGAAACTGGTCTTCAGAGAAGTTATGATTGTCACAAGGTTACTTGGTTGATAAATGGAGGAGCTAAAATTTAAACCTAGATCCTCTGGTCTGAAGTTCAACATTATTCCTACTTCGCCATCATTCCCTTTTGAAAACTCTACGATCCTGCCTCTGCCCAACGTTAGCTATTGCTGAGTTCATTGATGCTTATGTAAGAGAATCAGAAAAAGGAGAGGGGAAAGGGTTCCTCAATCACTGCATTTTTCTAAGTATAGAACAAGCCTACATTATTGTCATGTGTCCAGTGGACATTCAATAAGTAATCAAGGATGATGGTGGTGCTAATGATGATAGACAATAGTGAAACCAATGTCTACTTAGAGAGATATTTGGAATTATTTGTTTAATGGGTCCATTTTTATTCTTGTTTCTATTCATGTGAGATACAATGGACTGGTTATACACTATTCATTGTTGTCTAGTGACAACAATGGATAAAGGCTTTAAGGTAGATCTGATCTCTGATGTCTTTTTCCTCTTATTCAAACTCAGGTCTTTTTCTATGAACTTAATTTCTTCCAATTATGTTTCCAATGCCTTGGCTTTTTTTACATTAAAAAATTAAAAATTATGTGCTGTTTATGCAAGCTGTCCTCAGTGCAAGCAGCAAAGTGGCTAGTGACATAGAAACAGAATGGATTGGCTGATATTGCTTCTGTCACCCCTGAAATGATTCATGGCTGGTGACCCAGAATCTTTTAATAACTTTTTTTTAATACTTATTTTTTATTTTTTAAATTATTTATTTATTTATTTTGTTTTCAATATTCATTTTCACAAAATTTTGAGTTCCAAATTTTCTCCCTGTCTCCCCTCTCTCTACCCCAAAATGCCATGCATTGTGATTATCCCTTCCACCAATCTGCCCTCCCTTCTAACACCCCTCCCTTCCCATATCCTCATCTTCTCTTTTGTCCTGAAGGGCAAGATAAATTTCTATACTCCATTATCAGTATTTCTCATTTCCCAGTTGTATGCAAAAACAATTCTCAACATTTGTTCCTAAAACTTTGAGTTCCAACTTCTCTTCCTTCCTCCCTCCCCACCCATCCCCATTGAGAAGGCAAGCAATTCAATATAGGCTATATATGTGTAGTTTTGCAAATGACTTCCATAATAGTCATGTTGTGTAAGACTAATTATATTTCCCTCCATCCTATCCTGCCTATCTATTCTCTCTCTTGACCTTATCCTTCCCCAAGAGTGTTTACTTCTAATTGCTCCCTCCTCCCATTTGTCCTCCCTTCCATCATCCCCCCCACCCTGCTTGTCCTCTTCTCCCCTACTTTCCTGTAGTGTAAGATAGGTTTTCATACCAAATTGAGTGCATGTTATTCCTTCCTTGAGCCAAATGTGATGAGAGTAAGCTTCACTTTTTCCCTCTCACCTTGCCCCTTTCCCCTCCATTGAAAAAGCTTTTTCTTGCCTCTTTTATGAGATAATTTGCCCCATTCCATTTCTCCCTTTCTTCTCCCAATATATTCCTCTCTCACCCCTTAATTTCATTTTTTTAGATATGGTCCCTTCCTATTCAACTCAACCCATGCTCTGTGTGTGTGTGTGTGTGTGTGTGTGTGTGTGTGTGTGTGTGTGTGTGTGTGTGTGTGTGTGTAATCCCACCAACTACTCAGATCCTGAGGAAAGTTTCAAGAGTTCCAAATATTACTTTTCCATGTAGGTATGTAAACAGTTCAACTTTAGTAAATCCCTTATGATTTCTCCTTCCTGTTTACCTTTTCATGCTTCTCTTGATTCTCGTGTTTGAAAGTCAAATTTTCTTTTCAGCTCTGCTCTTTTCATCAAGAATGCTTGAAAGTCCTCTATTTCACTGAAAGATAATTTTTTCCCCTGAAGTATTATACTCAGTTTTGCTGGGTAGGTGATTCTTGGTTTTAATCCTAATTTCTTTGACTTCTGGAATATCATATTCCATGCCCTCTGATCTCCATGTAAGAGATGCTAGATCTTGTGTTATCCTGATTGTATTTCCACAATACTCAAATTGTTTCTTTCTGACTGCTTTCAATATTTTCTCCTTGACCTGAGAACCCCAGAATTTGGCTACAATGTTCCTAGGAGTTTCTCTTTTTGGTTCTCTTTCAGGAGGTGACCTGTGGATTCTTTCAATATTTATTTTGCCCTCTGGTTCTAGAATATCAGGGCAGTTTTCCTTGATAATTTCATGAAAGATGATGTCTAGGCTCTTTTTTGGTCATGGCTTTCAGGTAGTCCCATAATTTTTAAATTGTCTCTTCTGAATCTCTTTTCCAGGTCAGTTGTTTTTCCAATGAGATATTTTACATTATCTTCCGTTTTTTCATTCATTTGGTTTTGTTTTGTGATTTCTTGGTTTCTCATAAAGTCATTAGCCTCCATCTGTTCCATTCTAATTTTTAAAGAACTATTTTCTTCATTGAGCTTTTGAACCTCCTTTTCCATTTGGCTAATTCTGCTTTTGAAAGCATTCTTCTCCTCATTGGCTTTTGGAACCTCTTTGGCCAATTGAGTTAGCCTATTTTTAAAGGAGTTATTTTTTTTTCAAAATTTTTTTGGGTCTCCTTTCGCAAGTTGCTGACTCATTTTCAAGATCTTCTTGCATCCCTCTCATTTCTCTTCCCAATTTTTCCTCCAACTCTCTTACTTGATTTTCAAAATCCTTTTTGAGCTCTTCCATGGCGTGAGACCATTGCATATTTATTTTGGATATTTGATGCAGAAGCTTTGATTTTTATGTCTTCCCCTGATGGTAAACATTGTTCTTCCTCATCCAAAAGGATTGAGAGAATACCTGTTCACCAATAAAGTAATCTACTATAGTCTTATTTTTTTTCCCTTTTTTGGGCATTTTTCCAACCAATTACTTGACTTTTGGGTCCTTTGTCAAGAGTAGGGTATACTCTGGAGACCTGTAAGATCTCAGTTCCTCCAAGGTGGCACAATCAAGCCTGCACACTGGTCTGGGAGCAACCAGAAACTTTTCTGTCCAGAATCTGTGAGTAGTAGAATTCCCTCTCCACAACCTCCTCCAGTTCTGCTACATTAGAACTCAGGGCTGAGATTCAAATCAGCTGCTCAGTTTCCCCAGGGGTTTTAATCTGAGGGCTCCAACAACGGATGCTGGCTGCTACCTGCTGCTGCCACCCCAGCCCCTGCTGCCTGCTGCTGCTGCTGCTGCTACTGCTGCCTCTACCGCCGCCTCCTGGGCTGGAGCTAGGGGGGACCTCTGGTCCCTTTTTGCCCAGCTGAAAAACCCTCTCACTGACCTTTGAAGCCGTCTTTATCACCTGTGGGTTGAGGGATCTGCAAACCTCCACTGTTGCTGGGAATTCCACCCCTGAGACCTGCTCTGGTCCTGCTCCTGCTGGTGCCACATGGCCAAGGCTGGGTTGTGCTCCACTCTGCATCCAATGCAACAGACCTTTCCCATTGGCCTTCCAGGTCACCCTGGACTGGAAATCTCCTTCACTCCATAGTTCTGTGGCTTCTGCTGCTCTAGAATTTGTTGAGAGTCATTCTTTACAGGTATTTTATGGACTCTGGGGGAAGAGCTAGAGTATGTGTGTCTTTCTACTCCACCATCTTGGCTCTGCCTCCCTATTTTGATAATTCTGCTGATAAATTATGTGTGTATCAGAGCCTACCTTCTCAACATATATTTTCATTTCATGTTATGGACTTAAGTGTGACTTTCCTATACAAAAAGCAGTGCTAATTGCAAGCAAATTGTTTTATAAAAGTCAAGTTTATATCTAACCAATTAATCTATTCTCCTTCTCCTTGTCTTGGCCCTCATGAAAATAAACATACTATATACATTATTGTCTGGAACTGTTTCTTGAGACAAGGTAGAAGTTGTGTTGGAACACAGAAGGGTCAAAAAAGTGACCTTTTTCCCCCAACTGAATAGCATATTTCTCTGAAACGTGACTTGAATGGTATTTGCTATAGAACAAAGTTAGGACTCTCTTTGATATCAATCCAAAGGAATTTAGTTTCTGGATTTCCCAAGGTAGTCTCACCAGCAAACTGTGGGTCAAGCCACAGATATAAAAGACTTCCTGAGAGCAAGATTCCCTATAGGTGTATTTTAGGGCATTATCCCTTGGATTGAATAAACATGTCTCATAAAAGGGCCATTTGCACCCAAATTCTATTCATTTTGCAAGGAAATGACAAAATGCATACAAGGCTATTATTGCCATCATTAACAACAATTCATTTATACAAATCTGAGAGAGAATTTGATTTTAATGTTTCTTTACCCAGATCTCTGGTACCAGCCATACCAGGTCCTGCCCACTACAAAGCCAGATGATGCTGTGTTTGATTTATTCCTGCTCAAGCTAAAAGTCGACACTTTATTCATTAAACTACCTCCCCCAACATATTTTGAAATCATTTCTTGCCACTGAAATCCAGGCTCATTTTCATTTCTGCATTTCAGCTGGACTGGCTTTCATAATGAATTCTTTTTACCTGACAAGGGAAGTTAAAACCACCTCCTCCTGCACATCTAAAAGAGAAACTCTGGAGCTTTTTGTCAGGCTGTTTATCATATCTCGAAAATACTCCAATCCATTTCCTTTGGAAAAGGTTTGTCTTTCTATGACAGGCGTATAAAAAGGTTTTATTACAGCACTCTATTCATGGGAGCTGCTTTGCCCAAAGATAAAAAGGAATTCATTTTCTGAATTTCCCTTGAACGTCATCTCTACAAGTCCCTTCTATTATCAGAGTTAACCTAAGAAGAATTGGGGGAGAGAGGGAGGCAAAGGGAGCATGAACGGACAGAATTCAGTCTGATGCACAATAGCGAGCTTCATTACTAACACATGAAAGCCAGCAATATCAACTGCGATCTGAGATTAAAGAAAAGTGAGAAGTAAAGATAGCACAATCTTTATAAATGGTTGTTAGTGGGCAATGCCTTATATTTATTATAAATATGCTGTAATAATAATAATAATCGCTTACATTTATATAGGTTAGATAACAGTTTATGGTGTGCAAAGCACTTTGTAAAGAAAAAAAAATCTCATCTGAACATACAGCACCTTGTGAAGTAGGTATGATTACTGTCATCATCACCTCCATTACAGAAAAGAGGAAATTGAGATTCAAAAATGTAGGGGCAACTAAGTGGTGCAGTGGCCCTGGAGTTTAGAGGACCTGAGTTCAAGTCCAGCCTTGGACATTTGACCCTTACTAGCTGTGTGACCTTGGGCAAGTTACTTAACCCCAATCGCCTTGTCTACCTCCTCTAAAAAAAGAAAAGAAAAGAAAAAGAGAGAGGTTCAAAAATGCCAAATGATATCCATAGCGTCACACAGCCAGCATGCGTCTGGTGTAGGATTCAAATACAGGTCTTTCTGTTTCCAAGTCCAGTGCTCCAATCTGTTCTTCAACATTGTCTCTGTGTAGCTCTGACACTACATGGCGTTGATTTCAAAAGTCCTGAGAGAATCTAACAATGTAATTTCTTAAACATATTTAACTCAGTGGGTAAAAGTATGATACTTAATGAGAAAGGCTGTATGGTGCAGAGAAGGAACACTAGTCTTGGAGTTAGGAGACACTTGAGTTGGAATCCTACCTCTGATGTTTGCTGTTGTTGCTCAGTTATTTTTAGTCATGTCCTACTTTATGTGACCCTATTTTGGGGTTTTCTTGACAGTGATACTGAAGTAGTTGCCCATTTCCTCATCCAGCTCATTTTACAGATGAGGAAACTGAGGCAAACAGGGTTAAGTGACATTCCCAGAATCACCCAGCTAATAAGTTTCTGAGGCCAGATTTGATCTCAGGAAGATGTCTTCCTGACTCTAGGTCCAACACTCTACCTGCTGTACCAGCAAGCTATCCCCTGACATTTACTGGTTGTCAGTCAATAAGCTTTTATTAAGTGCTTTTTATGTACCAGGCATTGTGCTAAGCTCTAGGGATAAAAAGAAAGGCAAACAAATAGTCACTGCTCTCCTAGTGGTGGCAATGTAACCGGGGAGACAATAAGCAAACAAATATACACAAAGAAGCTATATACAAGAAGAAAAAAACCTTTTTGTTCAATTCTTTATGACCCCATTTAGGACTTTCTTGGCAAAGATACTAGAGGGGTTTGCCATTTCCTTCTCCAGTTTGTTTTTACAGATGAAGAAACTGAGGCAAACAGGATTAGGTGACTTACCCAGAATCACATAGCTAGTAAGTATATGAGGTCAGTTTTGAACTTAGGTCTTCCTGATTCCAGGTCTAGTGCTCTATTCATAACGCTACCTAGCTACCCACAGGAAATAATTAACAGAGGGAAGACTGTTTTTGCTCATCCTTCATTCTCTGAGAGGACTAATGACATCAGGAGGAGTATGTCTTTATTTGCAAGTGAATTGGATTTAAGTAAGGCAGAGCTGTGCAAAGTCCTCAGCCTCACTCTCTCCTCCAGAACCTCTGGAGTCCAGTAGC
This sequence comes from Notamacropus eugenii, assembly GCF_028372415.1. Taxonomy (NCBI): domain Eukaryota; kingdom Metazoa; phylum Chordata; class Mammalia; order Diprotodontia; family Macropodidae; genus Notamacropus; species Notamacropus eugenii. The sequence goes on along the minus strand of NC_092875.1, from coordinate 154,902,374 downwards.
AGGAAGTCGATGGCTCTGATGCAGTGGGAAACCTTGGCCTTTTTAAGCTAAGGTCTTTCCTACATCTCAGTTTGTCTGAGGCAACACCCATTCAATAATTACAGGCTAGGTAAGAACTGAAGCAAAAGATGGCCCAGTTTGCCTTCACCAAAGGATCAGTCTGGGAAGGGAAGACCTTCAGAGCTTCTGGCCAGAACAGAAACAATTGCTCTTTCCACTCATTCTGAGTCATCAAAACCCAAACAATGAGCAACTGAGTCTTGGACTAGGATCTATTATTGGCCAATCAGTGAAAGCCAGAATGAATTGGGTTTAAAGACCTGGTCAAATAGCTCCATTTGAATCACAATGGGCTTTAACAAAGCCTGGTTTTTAAGGGCTACATTTCAAGAAATCATAAATGAAAACTACATGAGAAAAGTTAGTGGTAAGGGGGATCAGGAAAGACTTTGCTATAGAAAGCAATATTTTAGTGGGACTTAAAGGAAGCCAGAAAGTGGAGATGAAAAAGAGAGCGTCTCAGACATGGAGGACCCCCAGAAAATTCCCAGAACTGAGAGGTGGAATATCTTGCTCATTCCCAGCAAGTCACAATCTCCATGAGTTTCTGTGTCTTCCTCTATAAAGTGAGGCTAAAATGTAGCGTTGTTGTGGAAACTAAACAAAATGATGCAAGGAAAGCATTTTGGAAACCTTAAAGTATTAGGTCAATGCCAACTTTTATTGTTATTAGCGATGCCAAAGTAAGAGGTTCTAGCCCTTCTTGAACCAACCAGTTTATTTTCCTCTTGGATCTTCATTGCAGGTTGCACCTCAAGTGGTAGAGATCCGGGATGTTTTTCAGGGATCCATGAAAATCAGCACAAAACTGTGTCTTCAAATAGATAACATAACCACATAATCCATATTTACAATTGTCCTAGTATATCACCAAGGCAATATTTACAGCGATAACAGCAACTATGAATATGCTGGCATAGTTCAGAATCACAAAATATAACAGACTCCATATAGAAGACAGAAGAAAAATATTTATTCAGACACCAGAAAGCCAAACCCATCATAGCAACAAAGAAGTTAATACACATTATCACTGCAGGAGACAAAGCCATTCCTAGCATGAGTACTCCTTTCACTAATGCAGATTGTGACCCATTTGTAATTTTTTATCCCATGCGATTAATATCCATTATCTTTCCATAAATCTTCCACAAAGCCTCTACATGACAAACTGGAAGCCTTTTCTCTATTTTTTTTTTAAATTTATTTATTTAACTTTTAACATTCATTTTCACAAAATTTTGGGTTCCAAATTTTCTCCCCATTTCTCCCCTCCCCCTCCCCCAAACGCTGAGCATTCTAATTGCCCCTATCACTGATCTATCCTCTCTTCTAACATCCCTCCCTTCCCTTGTCCCCATCTTCTCTTTTGTCCTGTAGGGCCAGATAACTTTCTATACCCCATTACCTGTATTTCTTATTTCCTAGTAGTAAGAACAATACTTGACAGTTGTTCCTAAAACTTTGACTTCCAACTTCTCTTCATCCCTCCCCCCCCCCCACCCATTCCCTTTGGGAAACAAGCAATTCAATATAGGCCATATCTGTGTAGTTTTGCAAATGACTTCCATAATAGTCGTGTTGTATAAGACTAACTATATTTCCCTCCATCCTATCCTGTCCCCCATTACTTCTATTCTCTCTTTTGATCCTGTCCCTCCCCATGACTGTTGACCTCAAATTGCTCTCTCTTCCCCATTCCCTCCCCTCCATCATCCTCCCCACCCTTCCTATCCCCTTCTCCCCCACTTTCCTGTATTGTAAGATAGGTTTTCATACCAAAATGATTATGCATTTTATTCCTTCCTTTAGTGGAATGTGATGAGAGTAAGCTTCATGTTTTTCTCTCACCTCCCCTCTTTTTCCCTCCACTGAAAAGTCTTTTGCTCGCCTCTTTTATGAGGGATAATTTGCCCCATTCCATTTCTCTCTTTCTCCTCTCAATACATTTCTCTCGCTGCTTAATTTCATTTTTTTGAAGATATAATCCCATCCTATTCAACTCACTCTGTGCTCTGTGTGTGTGTGTGTGTGCGTGTGTGTGTGTGTGTGTAATCCCACCAACTACCCAGATACTGAAAAGTTTCAAGAGTTACAAATATTGTCTTTCCATGTAGGAATGTAAACAGTTCAACTTTAGTAAGTCCCTTATGACTTCTCTTTGCTGTTTACCTTTTCATGCTTCTCTTCATTCTTGTGTTTGAAAGTCAAATTTTCTTTTCAGCTCTGGTCTTTTCATCAAGAATGCTTGAAAGTCCTTTATTTCACTGAAAGATAATTTTTTCCCCTGAAGTATTATACTCAGTTTTGCTGGGTAGGTGATTCTTGGTTTTAGTCCTAGTTCCTTTGACTTCTGGAATATCATATTCCATGCCCTTCAATCCCTTAATGTAGAAGCTGCTAGATCTTGTGTTATCCTGATTGTATTTCCACAATACTTGAATAGCTGCTTGCAATATTTTCTCCTTGACCAGGGAATTCTGGAATCTGACCACAATGGAGTTTCTCTTTTTGGATCTCTTTCAGGTGGTGATTGGTGGATTCTTTCAATATTTATTTTGCCCTCTGGTTCTAGAATATCAGGGTAGTTTTCCTTGATAACTTCATGAAAGATGATGTCTAGGCTCTTTTTTTGATCATGGCTTTCAGGTAGGCCCATAATTTTTAAATTGTCTCTCCTGGATCTATTTTCCAGGTCAGTTGTTTTTCCAATGAGATATTTCACATTATCTTCCATTTTTTCATTCTTTTGGTTTTATTTTGTGATTTCTTGGTTTCTCATAAAGTCATTAGCCTCCATCTGTTCCATTCTAATTTTGAAAGAACTCTTTTCTTCAGTGAGCTTTTGAACCTCCTTTTCCATTTGGCTAATTCTGCTTTTGAAAGCATTCTTCTCCTCATTGGCTTTTTGACCCTCTTTTGCCAATTGGGCTAGCCTATTTTTCAAGGTGTTATTTTCTTCAGCATTTTTTTGGGTCTCCTTCAGCAAGGTGTTGACCTGCTTTTCATGCTTTTCTTGCATGTCTCTCATTTCTCTTCCCAGTTTTTCCTCCACCTCTCTAACTTGATTTTCAAAATCCTTTTTGAGCTCTTCCATGGCCTGAGCCCATTGAATATTTATTTTGGGTGTTTGAGATACAGAAGCCTTGACTTTTATGTCTTTCCCTGATGGTAAGCATTGTTCTTCCTCATCTAAAAGGATGGGAGGAGATATCTGTTTACCAAGAAAGTAGCCTTCTATGGTCTTAATTTTTTTCCCTTTTTGGGGACTTTTTGGTCCTTTGTCAAGAGTAGGGTATACTCAGGGAATCTGTGAGATCTCAGTTCCTCCAAGGTGGCACAATCAAGCGTGCACTTGTCTGGATGCAGAGAGGGATTTTTGTGCCCAGAATCTTAGCAGATACTTCTCCACAGCCACTTGGCCTCCGGTTCCCAAGTCAGCTCTGGGGGCTGATTTTCAGATAAGCAGGATGGGCAGGGCCAGCATTCAGTGTGAGACAAAGACCAGCTCTCCCAGGGCCTCCACCCAGGGCTGAGGTAAGACTAAGCTTTTCAATGCCCTCCAACAATGGAGCTTCCCTACGGGCTGCTGTGCAGGCTCTGTGGCCACTGCCTGCTGCCAGAGCTATGGGAAAGCCCTTCTCCCTTCCTGGCCTGCTAATTAAACCCCGTCACTGATCTTTGGGGCTTGTGGGCTGAGGGATCTGAGGCCCCGCTACTGCGACTGGAGATTCTGCCCCCGAGGTGTCCTCCTCCCAGAGTCTCCTCGCCCCATGCCACTGCTTGGCCAAGGCTGGGCTGGGCTCCACGCTCAGCTCTGTGTCCAGCGCAACAGACGTATCCATGGGCCTTTCAGGTCACTATGGGCTGGAAATCTCCACTCTGTTGTTCTCCACTTCTGCTGCTCCAAAATTTGGTGAGTGTCCCTCTGTACAGGTATTTTATGGGCTGTGGGGAAGACCCTGAGTAAGTGTGTCTTTCTACTCCGCCATCTTGGCTCCACCACCCCCTTTTTTCTATTTTTTAAATATCAGTCCAATGCTGAGGGTGGTCATCTTTTAACCCTTGCTTTCACTATATAACTAGCCAGACTCCTTTCTTGTATTAGATATTCTTGAAGATAGCTTTTATACATATACATCATCACTGTCAATATGGTGCAGCCAATTTGTGCCACCATTTTCCTTTGGGTTTCATGATTCACAGTCATATCACAATCACATCACTAACAGGATATTTACTAGATAGTACAGTAGAGCTGGAGTACAGAAGTTGTTGTTCAGTTGTTTCTGTTATATCCAACTCTTTGTGATCCCATTTGGGTTTTCTTGACAAAGATACCAGAATGGTTTGACATTTCCTTCTCCGTTTTTACATATAAGGAATCTAAGGCAAAGAGTGTAGTGACTTGCCCAATATCACGAAGCTAGTAAGAGTCTGAGGCAATATTTGAATTCAAGAAGGTGAGTCTTCCTGACTCCAGGCCCAGCACTCTATCCACTGTACCCTCTGAGTTCAAATCCAAGCTCAGATTCTTAAGAAATATTTTAAATGGCAAGGATTACATTTGATCCTAGGAGTAACACAGAGCCACTGGAATATACTGAGCCTGAGGAAGGGGAGTGGCTTGACATAATCAGATCTGCACTTTAAGAAAAATTACTTTGATAGCATTATGGAAGTTGAATTGAAATGGAAAGAGACCTGGAAGACTTGAAATGGTGTAGTGACTATGCAAAGATAGGGAGTATACATGAGAGAGATTTTGAAGAGATAGAAATAACTGTAGCCTATTTAAATAGGTCAAATTGGTCCCTTTGTAACTGCACACAGTTTTCCCTGCCATATATGTTGTTTCTCTGAATTTGATATCAATTTCTAAGTTTTCTCTATTTAGTCAATGCCCATACTGCATACAGAGTCTGATTCTGAAATTACTCTCATATCAGTAACCAGTTGCTTCATACTTTTTAAGGAATAGTGCATTTCATTTTTGTGTCATAGTTCAATGCTTGTCACAGTCATTTCTTTCTTTTTTTTTTTTTACTGTATTCATGATATACAGGACTCTGACTAATCTTTAAGCCTTTCTACACTTCTATTTCTTAATCCCAAAACATTTTCCATCCTTTTTCTGGTACCCAGCTTTGCACTTGAGTCACTAAGTTCAAGGTAAATACTGATTTGGTTTTATAAGGCTTTATTAAAATCTATTCTCAGTGGCCTTTCATGAATAATACTTTACCTGACTACTGTTACCTACTTGATATGCTACAGGAATACTAATTTCTCCTTGTAGAAGTGGAGCTAAGTGATGGACCAAGCTCCTGCATTTATTACCCATTATATAAAGAAACCTCAAATACAACCCTCATATTAGGATAGTCTTTTCCTAAATAGAAAAGAAAGAAGAAAACAAGCATTTATTAAGTATACTGTATGCCAAGTACTGTACTATATTCTTTACATATTATCATACTATATTAAGCATTATAACCAATTCAGTAATTAAGTATTGCATTGTATTAAGTTTAGTTTATGAGAATCCTTTTTGTTTACATTTTAAGATTGCTCACATTGTTTACATCTGACTGACTGTAAAACCCTTCAATAAAATCTGCTAGAATACAAGTCAATTGTATATTGAGTTTTGCTTTCACTTTTTAGTGGGGTGATAGCATTTAGCATATAACTCTCCATTTTGAGAGAATTTTCTGGGGAATGTTGGAGAATGGGTAGGTGAAACTGATCACATCTCTCATCCTTGGAATGAGCTCCTCAGATCTAACAAAATTTTTACAGAATTTTTTTACATCAGCTTTCACTGCAGAATTTCAGAGATGTATATTGGCTTAGGTTTACTAGAAAAATAACCAAAAATTGTATTTCTTGCTGTATGACAAAACCAACTCCTTTATTCACCTCTCCAAGATGAATCTGTCAGTCATCTTCCCATTTAGTTGTGACGGCTTTATATCTTTTGATTTAATGAAGAATAAAACAAAGTCAGTATAGATGTGGTTTATTTCCTCAGTATCAACTTGTTGCTTGATGGACAAAATTTAGACTACCAAGAATTATATTAATCACTGTAGCATTCCTAGATTTCATATGATTAGGAGCCCTCTGCTTGTACTGCCATTATCTCTGAGGAAGTAGAATAAGACCATACAGAGCTACAGGTCACTTTATATTTTTATGCTTTATGGGTCACTGTGGCCCCAAAACCAACACCTAGGATTAGCCCACCTGATGGTGAAGAGCTTTTCCATATTTAGCAAGAACTGTCATCAAAAAGAAACAGATATCATCTGTACTGGAGCCATGCTAGAAGCATTGCCAGTCATATTTTGCCTTCTGTTTTCATAATCTTTAAGAATAAAGTCAATATCACACCATGATGAAGGGTCAGGGTAGGATTCTCAAACACAAAATAACTACTTTAAAATGGTTGTTTAATTTTCTATTTTGAAGTGAATTACAGAATCTCAGAACTGGAAGATACTTCATAGGTCATCATGACTCATTTCTGAACATAAATAGCCTCTACACCTTCCCCAAGCTTTTCCAGATCTCCATCAAAAGGGACCCACCACTTCATGAGGCAGCCCATTGCACTTTGAGCTGGCATTAATTATCAAAGAAATTTTTCATTACATCAAAACTAAATTTGATTCCCTGTGACTTCAACCAATTGTCCTCTGTTCTGCCTTCAAGGCCCACGCAAAAAAAAAAATAATCCTTCTTCCTTCCATGTAACAGCCATTCAAATACTACAAAACACCTTAATTCTTCCCCTTGCTCATGTCTTTCCTTCTTCAAGCTAAACAGCCCCAGTTCCTTTGACTGATCTTCATATGGCATGACCTTGAAACTCCAGCATAATACATTTCAACATAATAATGTTGGTCCTACAATATGATGCCTAGAATGGAATACAACACTTTGGATATGGTCTTTCCAAGGCAGGGAGCAGTGAGATCAACACCTCTCTCATTCAAGACCTTATACTGCTTGTAAGGAAGCCCAAGTTTGCATTAACTTTTTTTGATGACCATATACCATTATTGATAATTATTTGGCTTGGCATCCAGTAAAATCTCCACACCTTTGTATTGTTAAATATTATCTATCTATTCCTTTCCCATCTTATAGTTACAAAATTTTTGCACCCAACCCTATTTAATTTCATGCTATTATATTCAGATCAATGTACTAATCTGTCATGTTCATTTTGAATCTTGATTCTGTCATTCAATATGCTAGCCTTTGATTTTAGCTTTTTGTCATCTGCAAATTTGATAAGCATATCAGGTAGGCTTTCATGCAAGTAATTACTAAAAATGTTAAAAATGAAAAGATTAAATACAAATCCTTGGACTACTCCACTAGCGTCTTCCTTCTAAGTTGTTATAATATCATTAGTAATTACTATTTGGTTCAGATATTCAATTAGTTTGAATACATCTGTCTATTGTATAGCCCACATCTCTCCACTGTGTTCTCAAGTATGCCATGAGAGACTTTGGCCAATTCATTGCTAAAATCTAGATATGCTAGCTCTACAGTACTTCCTTGCCAGTATCGGCTTATTTTTGAGTATTAAACCTTATAAAACCATATTTGTTGTGCTGTCCTCTACTTTTGTATTGATATTATGTTGTTTGCCCTTGATTCCATATTCTATACATATCTTTTTAAAGTCAAAGGTAGTTTGTGAGTTTCCTGTGCATCCCATATTATTCCTTTTCTTGAGAGCTTCCCATCCCTCTTGAACAAAGTCTCTCCATAGAATTTTAATCCATAGAATCCTGCCAAGTATTGTTCTCAGCTCTTTGAAATCTTCTCTACCAAAAATTTGGAATGATATACCTAAAGTTAATAAACTCTTCATGACCTTTTGGCTGGACTAAACCCATACCCCAAAGAGATCATCAAAAGGGGGGAAAGACCTATAATTATTTCTATGTATTTATTTGCACATTTCTATATTAATTCATGCATTTCTGACTGTGCCTATCTTTCCTCTCCTTTATCACCTGCTCTAAGAAGGAGTAACCATCAACCCTAAAGTACTGATCAAATAAAGAAAATATTATCTCCTTTGCTTATGGCAGACAGAAAGTGAGAGTGAGCTCCAAGAGAGGTCGGGATAATTGTGGTCTCTTATCACTCTTATGGAATACCTTGGTGCCAGACTTGGAATCTTCCAGATTCCTTGCTGATTTCCTTTTTCTGTCTAATAGAAGTAGGTGACAATATTGCTTCCATTTCTCTCAGTTGATCTTGACCCAGCGCTCTCCATCAAACTTCCCAGATCTCTTCATGTGATTATATCTTCTTCATACACAATGCTACGCTTTTATACTAATAGGGTTTCTTTTCAATAAAGTATATCCTTCCAGAGCCATATTTTAGGTATGGCTCTCACTACATTAAATTTCAATGATTTCTATCAGACCAGATTTGCCTCCTTGCATAGGATCTCCACCACTTTCCTTATTATTTCTGTATTTCTTTAGAGATATTTGAGGCCCATGAACTTATTGTGGTATTCTTTATTTTACTGTGAATTTCTGGGTAACTCTAATTCTTTTCACATGTATAGTTACTCTAAATAACATCTAGCTGGGTGGATTATATAAACAGTTGAATAATTTTCTTCCTTCTACTAATTTTTTTTCCCATTTGAAGCCATTTGAAACCATTTCTTCCATATAAATCATTTTTAAAACGACAATGATCCTTATCTGACTAATCATCACTTCTGCGTACCAAAGCACTTGATAGCAGAATGGAAGAGAGAGTAGGGATTAGGGTAATGAAGTGTTATGGAATTAATGATGACCTTTGGCTAGGGATGACAAAGGTCATGAATTGTTGTTGTTATGGGTCCAGACTGCCAAATACAATTTGGTCATTCTTGTTATTAAACTTTATGCTTCTGGCTAAAGAAGGTGAAATTTGGAGGGCTAGGTTGACCTTCTGCTAAGACAGTTTGACTTGATTTTTCTCTAAGATAGAAGAACAACTAAGAGGCATTTTATGCCTAGGAAATCCTTATGGAAATCCACATGGGTACGTTAACTTTGATTTTATTTATAGGGAATTTTTTTCAATCAACAAGCATTTATATTCTCTCCAACCTACCTCTCACTACTCTCTCCTGAAAAAGAAAGAGAAAACTCTTATAACATACCTCAAACAAGACAAATTCTCTCATTGGCTATGTCAAAAAAAATGTGTCTCATTCTGCAATATCATTGCACATATGTACATATATGCATATATACATATGTGTGTAATGTGCACGTGTATATACATATGCATACACATTATACATACATATACACACATGTCTTCACCACTTTCCCCTTGGAATGATGGTTGATTATTGCTTTGATCATATTTACTAAGTCTTTCAAAGTCATTTGTTTTTACAATGTTGTTCTTATAGTATAAATTTTTCTCTTGGTTCTGCTCACCTTACTCTGCATCAGTTCAGATAAGTCTTCTTTGGCTTCTCTGAAACCGTCCCTTTCATCCTCTCTTATAACACAATGGCATTCCATTACGTGCGTATACCATAGCTTATTAAGCCATGCCCCCATTGGTGAGCAACCCCTTAGATTCCAGTTCTTTGCCAATACCAAAGGAGTTGCTATAAATAATTTTCCACCATACATCCTTTTCTTCTTTCTTTGATCTCTTTGGGGTCTCTATACACTTAACACTGGTCAAAGGTTATAAAGAAATTTAAAATTTGGGAGGCATAGTTCCAAATTGCTTTCCAAATTAGGAATCCTTAAAGGCTGTGTCAGTGGAATACAAGCCTTACCAGGTTCAAACAAGTTAGAATGACTTCAACTATGGTCCCAGGAACAGATTATATCACCTTCCTATAGACCAGACCTAATTTTTAGTGATTCCAACCTCTTTCAGATCCACTCTCCGGGTTCTCATTGCCTCTAGGCTATCTTAGGTCTCTCATGTTATGCCTCAGAAACCTGGAAAGCCTCCGTTACTATGGACTTTTTCCTTTACGGATTGAAGCATCCTCACTCCATCTCATTCTCTGATTCTCACATTAAGCAAAGCCTGAAGGATTACATGCTGGGGTGAATGCATCAATGGAACTCAGAGAACTTTCCAACCCTGTGATTGTATAACTGCATGATTCTACATCCGAGATGGGAATAAGTCTTCAGGTAGGGGCTGAACCAGATGATGTCTAGGATTTATCCTAACTCTGGAGTTCAGGAACAATTGAGGAAAATAATTCACTTTTAATTAGCTACATTACACATATTCTGAGAGAGAATGGACTGGAACCAAGATGGTAAGAAAAAAACATTAGAAAACATACAGGAACCTAATGAAGCATGGAGGAAGCAGCTTATAGGTAGAAAAGCTATGTTTCTCATCCATTCAGGAACCTAGTCTTTGAAAGAAAAAAGCTAAAACTTTCTCTTTATTTTCTCAGTCTAGTAGAAACACTCTCCTCTTTTGTCTGATCTTCCATTTGGGATGAGTGTGCTTGTTAGGAATAAGGTTAGGGACCAGACCTGTGATTTTATCCATGGAGGGAGCCTCTTTAAGGAATTTCCTCTACCAACTCAGCTTGACATCTCTGTAACTGATAGTATTAGAGAGGAAAAAAAGGAAGAAAATAGGCCTTCATTGAACACCTACTATGTGCCAGGCATTATGTTCAGTGCTTTACAAATGTTACGTCACAACAATCTTGGGAGGTAGGTGCTATTATGATTCCTATTTTACAGTTGAGAAAACTGAAGTAAATAGAGGCTAAGTGACTTGTTGAGGGTCACATAATTAGTAAGTGTCTGAAGTTGGATTTGAACTCAGATCTTCCTGACTCCAGGCCCAGTGCTCTGGAGACAGTTGCCTAGAACACCGAAAGCTTAAATGATATGTTCAAAGTCATACAGTCAGTATATATTAGAGGCAAGACTTGAATCCTAGGTCTTCTTTACTTCAAGTCCAGTTCTCCATCTGAGAAACTGAGGCAATCAGAGTTAAATGACTTGCCCAGGGTCGCACAGCTAATAGTGTGTCTGAGGTCACATTTGAACTCAGGTCCTCCTGACTCCAGGGCCAGTGCTCCATATACTGCCTAGCTGCCCCACTTTCCAATCATTATGTCATGCTTCTGCTTAGAAAATGCTATTAACTGATAAGACAAAACAAAGATACAAAAGCTAAAAGCCAGTTTTCTCCATGTTATTTCCCTAACTTCTTGACATTAAATGGGCCTGGGGACTTAACAATTAACCTCTCAGTGCCCAGGGTCATATAACCATTCCGTATTGGAAATGAGGCTTGAACCACAGAATTTCCCTGATTTCCTAAAAAGAGGGTCCCAAATCTATACCATTCTGCAGAAGGGTAATTTTCCCAACAACTAGTCTTACAATTATGTATGATTTCACGCTAAATCTACTGAGGTCACAAAGCAATTAGTACTCCTTAGAATTTGCCTGTCTCTGGATGAGAATCTTTTCCCCTTCCTTCCTACAAATCACACCAAATGGAAAAGAAGCTGCTTGTCAGGACCACTAAGCCCAAGAATTAGGAAGCATCCAATATGTGTGAGTCACATCTGCCAAGGTGAACCTTTGGATCTCATAGGGAAGGCTTTAGAGACTGATCTACAGAGGAGCAGAAAATGACATACCGTTAAGCAACTGGCAAGAGGCAGCAGGCCTGAATTCATGGGGAATATTTGGGGAGACAGAAAGGGAACTCTCTTCTTGCTTTTTCATCACTATTCTCCAGAACAAAGTGGTCGGATTGTCTTTGCTGTGGTATCGGTTTTCCCATCAAGAGACCTGCCAGGCAATTAGGTCTTGTTCCCTCCAAATTTCAGCAGGAGCCCAGGAGTTTTATTTTTAACTGTGCAGGAAGGTGTCGTCATGGTAACATAACGAACTCCAAGTGCAATTTGATTGATTGATGATGTTGTGATGAAGAAGGATTGACATGAAAAGCTGGGGTAAAATTCATCCAGCCTACTCAACCTGAGCTTAGCTTGTTAAATCTTGCTTATCAAATAGGTGATAAGCATTTATCCTTGTAAAAAAGAAAGCTGGACTTAAGGTACATTTTTCTCTCAGATCTCAAAAACAAGATAATAAATTATAGATTAACCAAGCCTGGACAAAAGAGCTGGGACAATCAGATAGGCAATTCTAGGCTAGACTCAAAATCAACCAGGCAAATATTAACAAAGTGCTTACTATATACCAGGCACAGTTCTAAGTGTTAAAGATATAAAGACCAAAATGAAACAATTCCTACCTTCAAGTAGCTTACATTTTATCAGCATAGCATCTTCATCATCAATTTTCCTGATTGGTATGGATGTTGGGGGAACCACACCAACCATCATCTTAGATCAACATAAATATCTGTGAGCACCTCACATTTACCACAAGGAAGACATAATTAGTGAGGGGAGAAGGTGGATAAAACCCCCAAACAGTGTAGATACCACTACTGGCAGTTCTTTTCAATCCATCTGTCCTCTCTAGCTTCTTTTCCTCCATATAGTCCCTAAACACTCTAGTTAAATTCCTATTAAATCTGACAATGGATATCCACTATACCCAGCTCATTTTCATTAGCCCTAGCACAGCAAGAATGTCTCTGGGAAATCTCCCAGAGTGCCACCCGCATGCTCTTCAGCATTTGTGCTCCACCCCTTCCATAACACTTCATTCATTCTTCTATAGAAAATAATAATATTGATCTAAACGTTAGGTGAGTGAAATAATAACTTGGCATTTAAGAGACACATATTCAACCTACCATATGCCTATGTCTTCCATTGCCTCCCTACTCAAATGTCTCATCATGGCATAGAGGTGACCTTGGGTTCTTGGAGTCTATATCAGTGGAGTCAAAGCAGTGGCTGATCCTACCAAGCTGGAAATCCTTCAAGCATGGATGTGGCAATGATTGTGCATTTGTCATCCAAGAACCAGCCTAGTTAAATTCAGAAAATCTCATAGCCAGAAAGTTGGCAAACAACTTATGATTTTTTTTCAAGCGTAGCAACACATGAAGCCTGTCTACTAAAGTGTCAAGAGGTTGGAATTTACATCAGTGAAAGGATTTCTCTCCTACCCACCAAAGATCAGTTAAATCACAGATGCTTGTAGTGCTGAAGTATGATAAATGTTTCTGAAAGACAATTAAAAGACAGCTAGAGCAGGGGATATTAACCTTTTTGTGTCCCTTTTGACAGTCTGGTAAAACCTATGGCGCCCTTCTCAAAAGAACGCTTTTAAATATATAAAATAGAATACATAGAATGACAAAAGACACCAATTATATTTCAATAGTTAGCACAATTAAAAAATAAGTTCTTGTATCCCATGTTAAGAATGCTCACTCGAGACCCAATCTATGACATGGGTAACTTTGGGGGACACTGACACTGAAAACCATGTGCTTAAAGGAAATGTAGTACGCTGGAAAGAAGTTAAGGAACCTGGGGTTCGAAAACTGACTTTGCTACTTACTAGCTATATGACCTATGGCGACTTAGCTTATCTTGCTGGCCTTCCACTCCTTATCTGTAAAATCAGGAGGTTGGACTAGATGACCCCTAAAATCCCTTATGGTTCTAAATATATGACATTCAATCTTTAATTTTAATCCTAGCACAATAGTCACACCTTTCTTTTATCTTTCTTGACATTTTCCTCTTCTGCTACCTCTGATGCCATTTGCCATGTCTCGCTGAGCTCCAGGCCTATGTGTTTTTTCCCAGCAGTCTTCTTACCATGATCCCTCTCCTAGCTTTCCAGTTCTCATTAATGTGTTGTCTTCCCTGATTAGAATGAAAGTTTGAGGACAGAGACTGTTTTGTGTACTTCTATCTGCAGTAAGCACATAATGAATGACACTGCTCTTTCCTGGTTCTTTTCCTATTTATCTGACTGCTCCTTCTTAGTCTCTTTTGCTGGATTTTCATCCAGATCATGCCCTATAATCAAAAATGGCCCCTAGACTTCTTTCCTGGGTTCTCTTCTCTTCCTTCTCCCTCTTTACTACTTCACTTACTGATCTCATCAGCTCCCATGGAATTTATTACCATCTCTATGTTGATAATTCACAAATCTATCTATCCTACCCGAACTTCTCTGCTGACCTCCAATCTCACATCTCCAACTGGCTTTCAAACATCTTGAACTGGATGTGCAGTAAATGTCTCCAACTCAATGAGGTCAAAACGAAATTCATTATCTTTACCCCAAACCTTCCTACCTTTCATATTACTATGGAGGGCATTACCAAACTCCAACTTCTTAGGTTGTAAGGTAGGTGTCATCCTTGACTGCTCACTGTTTCTCATGCCCCATATTCAGTCTCTTGTCAAGGTCTGTAAATTTCACCTTCGCAATATCTCTCAAATATGCTCCCTTCTCTCCTCTGACACTGCTCCCATTGGGATTCAGACCCCCATTACCTCATTACTTAGATAACTGCAATAGCCTGCTGGTAGTCTTTCCTCTAGAGTATAGATTCAAGTGTCTCTTCACTCCATTCCATTCTCCATCCAGTCACCAAAGTGATTTTCCTAAAGTACAAGCATAACCTGGCCCCCTCCTACCTTTTTAGTGTTCTTCCTCCTTATTCTCCACCATGTACTCTTCAGTCCAGTGACTTTAGTTTCCTTGCTATTCCACAAATAAGACAATCTATCTCTTGGTTCTGATCATTTTTTCCGGTTGTCCACCATGCCAGGAATGATCCTCCTCTTTGTCTCCATCTCCTGATTTCCCTGGCTTGCTTTAAGTCCCAAATAAAATCCCATCTTCTACGAGAAACCTTTCCCAATCCCTCTAATCCCTCTCTCACTTACTTCCTATTTAAAGCAAGATAAAAAATAAGTTGCCTCAATCAAACCGAGACCTGGGAAAGACCTTAGTTTAAAAGGGCGACGTCTCCCACTGCATCCAGGGCCATCCCCAGTCATCTTGATTTATATCTGGCCACTGAACTGAGATGGTTCTGGGGCAGAAAGTGAAACTGGTGACTTTGCACAGCCCTCCCTCACTCAAATCCAATTCACTTGTAAGTCATGACATCACCTTCCTGATGCCATAGTCTCCTTCAAGAATGAAGGATGAACAATAACTTCCTATTTATCCTGTACATTGCTTATTTGTACATATCTGTTTGCTTGTTGTCTCCTCCATGAGACTATAAGCTCCTTGAGGGCAAGGACTCTCTTTTGACTCTTTTTGTATCTCCAGCACTTGGTCTGACTGACTGACTGACATGGAGTAGGGATTTAATAAATGTTAATTGACTGACTACCTAGCAATCTCTCTACTCATTTTTAAAAATAAATTTTTATCAATATTTTACTTTTATACCTACATTTTCCAGGGTACCACTACCTCCAACTCCCAGAGAATTATCTCTAATAATAAACAATAAAAAAGGAGGGGGGAATCAGCAAAATTAATCAATATAACAATAACAACAAAATCTGACAACAGATTCAGTGTCTTCTGCAAAGAGTGGATGGAGGTGCTATCTCATATCCCTTTTGTTGTTGTTTTTGTTTTTCCATCAACATTTTTGTAGTCGTGTATACATGCTATTTTCCTGGTTCTGATTGTTTTGCTTTGCATCAGTTCATGTAAGGCTTCCCAATTTTCTTTATATTCATTATGTTCATCTTTCTTTTTTTACAATATAGTAAGATGTTAGCCATTCTCTAATCAACGGACATCTACTTTGTTTCCAGTTCTTTTCTGGTGGGAGTTGGCTCTCAGGAACAAAAGTGCCATTTTTGCATCCTCAACAGAGATTCCTCTTAGGGAAAGACAGAGCTTTTCAATGACAGGACTTCATGGAGCCGCTGAGGGTGGAAGGGAACCCAGGTAGATTTGAGCCCTGAGAAACTCTCCCCACCCCACTCCCATCTATCTACTCTTGTCATTTTGTATTGTCTTCCTTCCTTATATTTTCCTTCCTATCCTCCAATCTCTTTTCTTTCCATCCTTCCTTCTTTCCATAACCCACAGAGCTAAGGCCCCTAAAACCCTTGGCTCATAGGGACCAGGTGTGAGCTTTAGGGCTTTCCCCAGAAAGTTATATCCCTCTGCTCTGAGTTCAAGAAATCTACAACTGTAGTCTATGAATAGCTCATATCTAGATTTCTGCTAACATGACTAATGGGGACCAACACAATCAATTAAGGTAACAAATGCATATTGAGAAGAGGATAGTCTTTATTTCCCTTCACAGAAATTATCCCCTCACAGAAGATTATACATAGATACAAAAAAACACATAAAACATTAGTGGTAGTTCCCATCAAAAGGCAGTTAGGCTTGATCATCAGATAAACACCCTGACATTCCAGTCATCTTTCTCTACCACAGAGTGATGCAAAGCCCTTCCCAGATTTGTAGTACCACCCTGTGGTTTAGTCTTTCCCTGGAAGGTAAACACTGTTAAATAGGCTACTCCATCCCACTAAGTCTGCATGGCCCAAAGAATGCATAACAATAGCAGGGAGTAAAGTAAAGAAGCAGATGCCTGTAATCAGGTATGTTTTAGAGAAGATTTTTGTTCAGATATGGGTAGAACTAAATGACCTCTGAGGTTCCTTCCAGCTCTGAGGTTTTATGATTCTACATTCCTGTGTATGTTGCAAAGTGGGAAAGAGGAGCCAAATGAGATTTGTGAACATGACTGAATGGAATAAAACCAAAATTTAGGAACCATAGGCATATTCTTTGTGATCATATTCATATACTCCGCTTTGACTCTTCCTTTGGAAGTAGTGCTGAGAAGTTACACTGCCTTGGTCTATCAGGTATCATGTATGTGGACTTTAGTGTCATTGCTGTCTGTTGCCCACAACTTCTATGCCTGTACTTAAGGACAAAAGGTTCTGACAAAAATCTATGCCCAGGATTAGCATATTCTCTGTTCCTGAGAACATTCCCTCTGAGCCACTGCCTTTCTCTAAGAGTATGCCCATCCTAGAAGTCATGGTAGTTCCATCCCTTACTCCCTCTCTCTCTCCACCCAAATCTCCTACCCTATGTGAAGATCCATAATGAAGTTTTTACTCGGGAATTTCTAAAAATAAATTAATTCTACCCCAGGGCACTGAAAGAACTCTAAGGAATTGTGGAGAACCAGAAGACTAGAAATGAATCTATAAAATTATGAACTAGAAATGAGGAAAGATTTCATTTTTCAAAACTAAAGGGATTTGTGAGCACATAGAAACAGAAACAATGACTATTAGCACCTAGCATAGGCTCAATAAAAATGAATATCAAGCTAACCTCATCTCCTTTTTTGAATGAGTCCCAGGCTCATTCAAATATACTATAGTGTATCTGGATTTTTGCAAAGTTTGGTATAGACTCTTCATGCCATTCACATCCAGAGAAAGAACTATTGAGTCTGAATACAGAGCGAAGCAGTTTATTTTCCTTTTTTGTTTTGTTTTGTTTTCTTTCTTATGGTTTCTCCAATTTGCTATAATTCTTCTATACAACATGACTAATGTGAAAATATTTTAATAGGAATGTATAGGTAGAGCCTATATCAGATTGCATGCCTTCTTGGGGAGGGAGAGAGGAGAAGAACATTTAAAACTTATGGAAGTGAATGTTGAAAACTAAAAATAAATAAATTAGCTACTAAAAAAGATATAAGTGATACACTTATCAAGTTACAAATAACACAAATCTAAAAGAGATAGCTAATATGTTGAATGATGGGCTAGAACAATGGGTGAAAGAAAGTTAATCAAATAAAACATAGCAAGGAAAAATGTAATGTCCTGAAATTAGTGCAAAAATGCCAAAGCACAGGAAAGTAGAGACCTCACTTGACAAGAATTTGTGTGAGAAAGACCTAGGGGTTTAGTCTGAGTGTAAACTTAATAGCCATCAGTCATGTGGTTGCCCCCAAAGGTAATACAATCTTAGACTACATATATAGTTGAAAGTCTAACATCCAGGATCCATGAAGCAACAATCTCCTTTTATTCACAAAGCTGAGTGGCACAGTGGATGGAATGCTGGACTTGGAGTCAGGAAGATATGAGTTTGAACCCTGCTCCAGACACTCACGAGCTCTATGATCATAACCTTTCTCAGACCCAGTTTTCTCATCTGTAAAATAAAGATAAGAACAGCACCTCTCTCACAGGGTTATTGTGAAACTCAAAATCATATAATATACATGAAATCCTTTATAAACTTTAAAGGCTTATAAATGCTAGCTGTTATGATTATTATCAGATAGGAGTAGTTTGGTCAATTCTGGGTTTCCCATTTTAAAAAAGGTATTACAAAACTTCAGCACATAAAACAGAGGATAATAAGGTGACTCAAAAAGCCATGCTATAGAATCTTTACCTCCTTTAAGTCACAGCTCATGTCCCATCTGCTAAACTGAGCTTTTCTCGTCTTCCCCTCCCCCCACCCACACACCTGCTAGTGCCCTCACTACCTTAAAAAAAGGCATTTATTCTGTATATACAGACGTGTGTATATATGCATATATTTGCAAATATTATAATTTATATGTAATGTGTGTGTATATATGTGAGTTTTATACATATATACACATACAGTTTGATATATATACACACACATGAATACATATACATATATGAACTTTAATTCTAACGGAGACAATCTGTCTATATACATTGCACAGAAGCGTATGTGCAGAACACACAGAACAGATCCAAGGTCACCTTGAAAAGAAGGTGTGCCACATCTGCATTGCAGAGGCGAGGGATTCTGGATGTGAAATATTTCACGTACCATCAGACATAGTCAATATGTTGGTCGGTATAGTTTATTTTATAGCTTAGTTTACTTTTATTGAGTTTAAACTACAGTTTATTTTAGAATAACAATTTTTCCTCCTTTTTTAATTAAAAGGTGACGATGGGGGAGGGAAGTGATTTCTAAGTGAATGTGACAGCAAAGTTCAATAATAAAAATATTTTTCTTTTTCAAATGAGGGTGAGCTAAAGAGAGAATGCGTAGTATCGGGTTTCCAGTATTGTTCCCCTTTCTTCCAGCTTCCTATGTGAGATAGTAAGCTCCCCATCACTGTAGGCTTCCCAGAAAAAGTTAAATGACCATCTGTGAGGGTGACTGCAGAAAGGATTTCCACGGTGGACCGGCTTAGAAGGCTTCTTAAAAGTGGTCATTCAGATGTAACATTCTATAAGTTCATGAATTTGTAAATTGGTCATATGCCGCTATATGAAGACGGGTCTCCTGTTTTCTACCCAGGCATGACAATCAGAAAATCCTAGGAGAGACCATCCAGAAAAACAATTGCTATTTTCATTATTCCATGGACTGAATATCAAAGGTGTGCAAAGGACCAGACCAAGCATAAAATCAGTGCTATCCCTGTCCACGTAACTCACATATTCTTCCAGGCAGGTAAAAATGTCAATGCTTCAATAAAGTGCGACCAGCCCCAGTGAATGACAGGTGACTGTTTGGAGCTGTTTGCATTTCGGCTACAAACTTTTTCAGTTAAAGCTGAACTTCACCTGGGGCTGGAAATTGCCGCACAGGAAGGGGACCTCGATTGGCCCTGGGGTTTGTTTTTCCAATCAAGAAACAAATCAATGTATTCTGTTTGAAATTGAATAGGTGTCCTTTCCTCTCTGAAAGGTCTCCAAAATGACTGATGTATTAAAATGGTATTTTGCAAGTAACTTTTCTTCATTTTAATAGCTTTGGGCATCTTAAAAATAGCAAAGAATTTGAGATATTAAAATGTAAATTGTACCACGATCTAATCAAAAATCTTAGGAAACCTCACACTTTTCTAATGACACTTTTAAGATACTGAACAGTAATTAATTTCAAACCAAAACAGAAGTAGAAATTCCCATTCATGCTATTTGGGTGTAGTCTCCTACCTTCTTCCTCAATGAGTTTAGTGCCTTACAATCTTTCTCTCTACCCTACCTTCTAATCCTGTTCAACCTCTCTGTGAACTCCAGCCTAAACAGCTTTCTGTTTGTTCTCAGGTCATCAAACACTACATGGATAACCCTTTCTGCCCTTTCCTATTTCAGCTCCTTGGTGAAACAGTTTAACTCTATATTTAACCCCTTGTCCTCTTGTCCTATTTCCAGTCACTCCTTGATAAACTCAAACATTGGATTACTTCTACTATCTGCCTCCTTTGAGCCTTTTCATGTGATTCTGAGCTCGAGAAAATCATTAAACTGTATTGATTAGGCCCACTACAAATTTGTTACATAATCTCAACTGGACCCTCACTGCAGTAAGGCAATATTTTTATATATCTATTCCACTTACTATAGTGTCTTTTCCAAACTTTTTCATCCATATTCAAACCTCTCACAGCACCCCTTCCACCATTCTCTCAGTTAAGAATTTTTCTCCTACTTAACTGAAAAAAGTGAGGCCATTCTCTGACTACTACCTCTTCTTTCCTGCTCCTCATCTCAGTTCATTCAGATAGCTTCCCCAATTAACCCTTTCTTCCTTCCTGTCTTCTTTTTGCTAAGGCAAACCCATTGATTTCATCACCTCCTATCATTTACAACAGATTTCCCTCACTATCATCCCTTCCCTCTCTCTAAAATTTACTCACTCTCTATCTACAGGATCATTCATTCCCTGCTACTTATAAACATACCTATATTTCATCTGTCCTTTAAAAAAAAAAATCACTTGATCCTACCAGCCCCACTAAGTATCATCCTATATCTCTCCTTCCTTTCTTGGTTCAATTATTCAAGAAAGTCATTTGTACTAGTTGCTCTCATCTCTCTGGCTTCCAAACCTTCTTCAGTCTGGTTTCCAATATCATAATTCAACTAAGAGTATTCTTCCAAAGTTGCCAATTATTCTTTAATTGCCAAATCTAATGACCTCTTCTCAAATCTCATCCTTAGTGACTTTTCTGCAGCCTTTGACCTTCAATCATCCTCTCTTCCAGAATATTCTCTCCCCTCTCATTTTTGTGACACTTCTGATTGTCTTCTTATCTGTCTGAATGCTCCTTTTCCTTCTCTTTCTCCTTTGCTGATATACTCCCTCTGACTAGAGCTATCCCTCACGACTTGGGTCTAGACCCTCTTCTCTTTTCCTTCCCTATAATCTTTCTTGGTAATGTCATCAGCTCCTGTGGGTTCATAATTCTCTCTATGAGAATGATTTCCACATCTGCATATTCAGCCCTAATATCTCTCCTGAGCTGCAGTCCCACATTGCTAACTATCTTTTAGACATTTCAAATTGGATG
Organism: Notamacropus eugenii; assembly: GCF_028372415.1. NCBI lineage: Eukaryota > Metazoa > Chordata > Mammalia > Diprotodontia > Macropodidae > Notamacropus > Notamacropus eugenii. The sequence continues at coordinate 154,880,993 of NC_092875.1, read as the reverse complement.
TACTGTAGACAACTCAATCTCAACATGTCCAGAATAGAACTCATCTTTTCCCCAAAAGCCTGTTCCCACCTCCTACTGTTGAGGGTACACCATCATCCTCTCAGTCACCCACATCTCCCAATGAGGACCCCTGCTCACAATTCACACAGCTCCATCCTAATACAGACTCTCATTCAACTGTCAGCTGGACTATTACAATAATCTTTTCATGGCCCTTCCTTCCTCAAGTCTTTCTCCACTTCAGTTCTTCCACTCAACAGTCAAAAGATTTGCTGAAAACGCAAGTCCGACCATGTCACCTTCCCCCAACACATATTTGTTTAATAACCTCCCATAGCTCCCTATTACCTCCAGAATTAAATATAAAATCCTCAGTTTGGCATTTAAAAATGTTCACAACCTAGCCCCTTGCTAGCTTTACAGTGACATTGTTTTTTAATTCCATATATAGCCTCTATAATCTAGCTTCACGGGTATATTTACTATTCTTGACACATCACCCTCCCCTGTCTCCCTAGCTTTGCACTGGCTGTCCCCTATGCATGGAATGTTCATTCTTGTTATCTCTACCATCTGACCTTTGGTGGCTTCCTTCCAGAATCAGGTCAACTCTCACCTTGTGTAGGAGGCCTTTCCCAGTCCTTCCCACTCACCTCTAGTGCTTTCCTTCTGAAATTGCCCTGTATATCATATGCATATAGTTATTTGCATATTATCTGCCCTCATTCAAATTGAGCTCTTTGAGGCAGCGAGGTGGTCTAGTGGTTAGAGAACTGGACCTGGAGTTAGGAAAACCTGAGTTCAAATATGGCCTCTGATACTGACGAATGGAGTAACTCTGGGCAAAACACTTAACCTCTGCTACCTCAGTTTCTTCAGTTAGTAAATGGATATAATAATAGTACCTACCTTACCAAGTCACTCATAGAGGATAATATTTGTAAAAATGTGCTTACCACCGTGTCTGGCACTTAATAAATGTCTTTTTCCTCCTTTGAGGATTGTGGTTTTTTGTATTATTTTGTAGTCCCAGTGCTTAGTAAACTGCCTGCCACATAATAAGTAATATTGTGAATGTTTTGTTTAATTGACTCATTGACTTTCACAGGGGAGAGAAAAGAATCATAACAAGGCAAAACTAACTGGTGGAAACATTTGTCCCATGTAGGTTGGTTTAAAGAAAGCAAACATGGCCAGATGGGATGGGGAGGCAGAGGAGGAGAATACAGCAAAAAATCTTTGCTATCTTTCCTCTTCATTCTTTAGAGTCCTGAAGTCATTCCCCATTTGGCAGTTCACCGACAAGCTGATTCCTTTGACAAAGCTCCACTCATTCCATCCCCGGCAGGTATTAATTTCAAGTCTAAAAAACGTGCTAATGGCCTGAGCAGCTGGGCCCCATTTGGAGATGCTTCGCCTCAGCAGGACTGTTTGCAGCTCTGGTTCAAAGGGCCCCAGTTACTTCTGTTTTGCCTTAAGCATTCCATCAGTCACCCAAAGCACCAACAGTAGATACAATATTTAGGGCCTGAAATACCTCTTCCAGGAGACTTCCGTAAGGCCAGACTAGTTGGTTGGGAAATATTTTTTTATTAGCTAGGGAGGGAAGAAAAGAAAGGGAAGAGGAACAGGAGAAGGGGGTTACTTTTGATCAAGAAGCTTCTAGGTCCTCGATAATGATACACTGACTAAAGGGCACAGAAAGAAGAACACCTCAAGTAAAATCTAAAGGAGTTAGTAGGATAAAGAGAAAACTGACCTCTTTAGAGCATTTGACACTATTGCCACTCTCCTGGATACCGTTTCCTCTTTGGATTTTCATGACACTGCTCTCTCTTGGCTCTCCTCTGACCACTGCTTTCTTGGACCTTCATCCCTGTTATACTCACTAACTGTGAGTGCTCCCCAAGGCTCCCTCCTGGGCCCCCTTCTCTTTTCTCACTATACTCTCACTTGGTAATTTCATCAGTTCCCATGGGCTCAGTTATTATCTCTATGAAGATGACTCCTAGACTTTATTTCCAGATGGTCTGTCCCCTAACCCCACTCACTCCAGCAGCACCAACTGCCTCTTGGACATTTTGAATTGAACATCCCATAGGCATCTCAAACTCAACATGTCCAAAAGAGAACTCATTATTTTTTCCCCAAAACCTACCCCTCTTCTGAACACCCCTAGTTCTATCAAGGAAACCACTCTCCTTTCAACCTCAGAGTAATCTTGAACTCTCCTCTCACTCACCTACCCTATCCTATCAGTTGCCACATCTTGGCAATTCTACTTCCACAATCTCTCTCCCATCTGTCCCCTTTTCTCTATTCACATGGCTACTTCCCCATTCCATATAGACCTTTACCTGTCCGGATCAATACTATTGTAATAACTTTCTAATTTCTAATCCTTAACTCAGTTCTCTCCTCGTTCAAATCATATTCCACATGTCTGCCAAAGTGACGTTCCTAAAACGTTTTGTGCACAGAGAATGTCAGTGTTTTATTCTTTCTTCTAAGATCAAATGCAAACCTCTCTGCCTGGCACAGAAAGACCTTCACTCTCTGACTGCAGTATACCTCTGCAGGCTTGTTATACATTACTGACCTTTATATACTCTACAATTCAGTCAAACTGGCTATTCTGATGTTCCCCAAACATAATATTCCATCTTGTACATATCTAGGAAGAACTCCTTCCTCACCCCTACTCTAAGAATCTCTGGCATCCTTCAAAGCTCAGTTCTTCTATATGAGGTTTTCCCTGATTCCTCTGCCCCCGCCACTAGTGCCACTCTCCCAAATTAATTTGTTTATATTTTATATTTATATATATGTGCATATATTGTTTCTCTTGATAGAACATAAGCTCCCTGAGAGTAAAAGACCCATTTGCTTGTCTTTGTGTTCCTCGTACCTAGCACTAGGTACTAGTTGTTTAGTCATTTCAGTGGTGTCTGAACTTTCACAACCATATTTGGGATTTTCTTGGCAAAGATACTGGAGTGATTTGCCATTTTCTTTTCCAGTTCATTTTATAGATGCGGAAACTGAGGTAAACAGAGTTAAATGATTTGCCCAAGGTCATACAGCTTGTAAGTGTCAGGTCAATTTGAATTCAGGTCTTCCTCCCTCCAAGGCCCTCCTCTATCCACTACATCACTTAGCTTCCCCACCTGGAACGTACTATGTATTGAAAATTTTGTAGTCCTCTTGTGAGCCTTCTTTTTTCATCATATCACATTTTCAATATGTGCCTGAGATGTCCCTCATATTCATCCCTTCCTTTCCATTTCTATTGATACTATCAGGTTCAGGCCCTTTTCATTTAATTATATTATTAATTAATTAATTTTGTTATTATGTTATATATCCCCACATTTGGTGCTCAATAAATGTTTTGATTAATTTCTTGTGCATGGACCCTGTTCTAAGGCATTATTATATTGACTAAACTATTATTGGGATAGCTAGATGGCATAGTGGATACTGCACCAGACCTGGAGTCAGGAATATCTGAGTTCAAATCCAACCTCAGACACTTAGCATTTGTGTGGCCCTGGGCAAGTCACTTAACCTGTTAGCCTCAGTTTCCTCATCTGTAAAATGAATTGGAAAAGGAAATGGCAAACCACTCTAGTACTTCTACCAAAAAAATAAAACAAACCCAAATGGGATCACAAAGACTCAGAAATTACTAAGCAACAACAAAAAGAAAAGATCCAGAAGAATAGAAGTTCCATGAGGGAAAGGCTTATTTCATTTTGTCTTCATGCATGTCCCCAGCATCTAGAATGGTGCCCAGAAAAATAGATGGTTTGCTGATTGGTTAATCTAGAGTATTAGAAGCACAATGCAACAGATTTGGAATCAGAGGACTTAGGCAGAAATCTCTCCTCTGTTTCTTACAACATGTGTGGTCTTGGGCAAGTTACACAAGATCTCTTTGGACTTCAACTGTAAAATGAGAAAGTCAAACTAAATTTCCTCCAGCTTTAAATCTGTAATCCTATGAATTTAGCTCTAAGCTGCCACCAACTGGCAAAATCTCACCTCCTTTGCTAAATTTGCTGTATTTCAAAGTTCCATGTTGGCTCTCCATAGAAGGAGGCACATGCTTTTATACTATATGGAGCATTTTCTCTTAGCATAGATTTTATAACCAAATAAAAAGATGATAATTAAAGAACAAGGCATATTATACCCACGAAATTTATATCAAACATTCACCACTCTCCTTGACCTCAAACGTCATCCACATATAAGACTGACCTAGACCTAGGAGTTCTAGGAAATATACAGTTTAAACACCCTACTGTCTTGAATAGGAAAAAAAATATTAAACAATCTCGTTCCTATAGAATATTTAACTCAGTAAGAACAGGCAGATGCAGATGCCAAAACTCTAGAGGTGCTCTGGTCCTGGATCTCATGGTGTCAGGATTACATTTTACATCCTGATGATCTTGAGAATCTCATCTCAGACTACAGCAGGAAATTCATTGCTATGAGCCCTATCCCTAACGGGGAGGTCCGGCTTCTTCTGACTGAAGCTAACCCATCACAGAACAAAATGAGTGACTTCAGGGAATGGTTCCACCAAAGAGAAAACTACAGGTACTATTGCTCATTTTGGTATCCCATTCCTCTCCAACCATGAGCTTTCATAAAATACCTTATTACCATGACTCAACCTCTCTCCTCCTTCCTATCAGCATCCCCAGATGAATACTTGTTACTTTGTGCAGTCAGATACAGAAAAGACAAACAGTTTTGAGAGCAGAAAAATTGGAGAATTCTGTATTCCAGTGGAAGTCTCTATGGTGTTACCATAGGCCTGCTCATTTATGCACTTAGAATCTACTGCCCCTTTTGTAAAAATGATAGCTAGCATCAATCTAGCACTTAAAAGACACAAAGTACTATACATTGCTTCATTTGATCCCCTTTGAGATAAGCGCTATTATTATCCTCATTTTACAAATGAGTAAATTGAGGCTGGGGGAGGTTCAGTAACTTGCCCATGGTCAGAAATCTAAGTAAGCATTTCAAGACAGGGCTTCCAGACTTCAAGTCTAGTGCCCACTGAGAGCCTGCTAGCAGTTCTAAGTATCAGAAGGGTGTAAGGTTTTGCTCTGGTCAGAACACAAACCAAAAGTTGGAAGTGGTTTTTGTTTGTTTGTTTGTTTGGCTGGCAGACATACATAATAGGTATATGTGGTTCATATGTGGAAGAGGAAGGGGAAAATTAGGGCCTTTCCTTCTATCCTTAGCCTTTTTGTTCAAGAGTAACTTCATTTGCATGAAATTCAAAGAGTATCAGTGAATGCTTGGGCTTTGGAGCCCCTGCTATAACCCACCTCTTAGAGAAGGGTTTTGCCATACACCTTTAAATGGGTATGGGGAACAGAGGCATAAGACAGGGCTAAACAAGGACACCCAAAGCAATGCTACTGCTGGAAGAAAGAAATCTTCCCACTCATCCACAGTTCTATTTCATCAGGTGGCCTTTGTCACAGCTCCCAGGATGGCCTGTAGGCTGAGAAAATGCTTTTCTAAGGTCCTCTGCTCAGGGAAAATTGCTGCCTTGTGGTTGTTTTCCAACCCAGGGAACATCTTCTCCATACAAAGATAAAATAAAAAGAAATGAATGTTGTCTGCGTATGGCCTGAGGGATTGAAACAGCAGCTTTACTGTGGCAAATCCTCTCACCAACAGTCACGAATCTGCAAGTTAATAATTCATCTCTCTAAATACTAAATCATGGGGGGTCTCCAGGTGAAGCCAAGTGGGGAAGCTAGTGGTCTGTCACCTTCTCCCTATAACAGGGCAGGTTGGTTACATTGAATCTTTCATAGGCTGCCATGGTCTATCTGATGTCTCTTTCACTTTATTCAAAAGGTACCAGAAAGAGTATATTATACCTACTACTAATGATATAGAAGAGGAACCCACTGTTGAAACAGGGAAATTTTCCTAATGCTATATCTTCCATCATCATGAAGATTACCAATCAGACTAGAATAGAGTTCTCCTACATCACTGAGAAATTCTACACAGAGTTGGCAAACTCAAAGAATTACAATATTTTTCCTGTCCTCTTGAAGTTTTTTTTTTTTGGCCTTAAGTTAGAAAAGTAAAGATAATTTGCACACGTAAAGATCTCAGTAAGCAACAAGGAAAGATGAGGAAAACAGTTATTTTGATTAAGCCAGCAATGGGAAGGAGTAAGCCACAGACTTTTCAGGTATGTCTTTTCAGTGACTCATTCTGAATAAGGGCTTGCTTATGAGAAGCTATCAAAGGCCAATGAGAGTTATTTTTAAGGATGTGTAAAGCCAACTGATGCTGGTTCTATGCGAAACTGTTTGCTCTGCCCTGGCCCCTGCTGAGGTAAAACATGGATTGTTTACTTCTCCCTGCAAACTTGGAGAAGGTACACTGCACCATGTTGTCTCATTCCAAGTTCTTTCCACCAAGGGAACACCAGCATCACTCACATTAAGTCTACTCCCCAAAGGCTCTGATTTAAAATTCTAAGGAGAGACTACTGAGGAGATCTCTTTTTAAAGAAAGAATACTGGTCCACAGGAAAAGGATTAAAATGACTGGGGATGCTGAGATTTTGTATTTAGCCGTGGAACAAAACTTTCCTTTGGACTTTCCCCTGCTATTATAGCTTTGCCATTTGGATTTTTCCCTGCCATTGAATCAAGTTGCCTTTGGATCTTTCTGGGCCATCTTCTTCAGCCTACTGGCCTTTCTCAAAGTCAACAGGGTCATAGCAATGTGGTTTTTGATAGGGTTGGACACTGGTGAACTGTAAAGACTTTCCATGCCATTCATCATATTTACTTTGCCTTGGTCATGGTCTGAATTATTTTAGGCCAAGCCATGTCTTTCTGGCTACAAGTATATGACCTCAGACTATTTACCAGGTCCTGATTTTAAAAGACAAGGGATGATTTACCATTTTCTTCCTCTTGTAGAAGCCCTGTCACTAGGAACATACATGCTTTTTCCCTGTATGGATCACTTCTCTCAGAAGACTTTGGAGAAGGGGAAAAGAGAATATAAGTCCTCATACATACTCTGAGATGACAATTCCAACCCTCACTTAGGTTAGAAGACTGACCCCCAAAGCATGGCTATTGCATCACCCTGAGAAGTTAGGGGTAGAAAGACTGTCTTTTTAATGCTGTGTAGCTCATGAGCCCCCACCAGTGCTTCCCTCAAGATTGTTGGTTGATTTTTATTGATTTAGCCAGACTTTCTTACCTTTAAGAAAGAGATATTAACACAAGTCCCACAGTTCATTAACATGGAACTCTAACCTTATTAGTGGAGATCAATGCCCCGTGCCTGCATAAAGAGTAAGAAAAAATTATTCAGAAAGGGAGAGAGGAGAACTATTTAGTCTGCAAGTCTTTTGAGTCTCTTTGGGGTCTCTAGCTGCTTCAGGTATTTCTGGCTTCCAGCTTTGAGAGAAAAGATAGACAGCGGTAGGCAATTTTACTTCAGGATACTGAAGAAACATAAGACTGGGAAGAAATTAGCAATCTCCATCATGTCCTTATCCCTGACTTGCTCCTTTAAAGACTTCAGGGAATTTTGCCCTATAGGTGAGATCTAGGACTCTGTGTGTATGTATATATGTGTGTGTTTGTGTGTGTGTGTGTGTGTGGGCACATGTGCATGCGTGTGTCTGTCTCTCTGTGTGTCTTTCTCTCTGTGTCTTTCTCTGCACCTCTCTCTCTCTCTCTCTGTCTCTCTCTCTCTCTCTTTCTCAGTTCCTTCACACTTTATAGTCTTGTATACGTTCTCATATGTATACCATCTCTGATTTCTGTTTTGCCATTCCCTTTGATAAACTGATTTCTTTGCTCTTTGATATGTGTGTCCATTGTGGAACTAGTGTTTGGTTGGAAAGGGGTCAAGCCTTGCATAAAACTTGAGTCTTCCTTTCCCCGTTATCGAACAGTGGTTAGAAGTTTAACCTGAACCTGAAAACTAAATTCCCCTAGACTAATAATATTTAAGAGAACACATAGAACATCTCCCTCTCTCTGAGGAGATCAGAGTGACCTCAACTTTGTTTTTCTGACCCCAACCCCTTGTTTCATTTTCTTGCTGGAAAATGTCTCCCTTAAAGAAAGGTAGGGGAAGAAGAAGCTGGAGATATCTATTCTACCTCTCTTTGAGCCACATGGCATCCTCATTCTATATGTTGGGGGACAACCTCTGCATTAAGAACAGCTATTTCAAAATATCTTCCCAAAGGTCAATGATATCCTCTCTAACTAGATTATATGAAGTCCAGGGAAAATGGGCTCAAGTTTAGAGAATACTCACGGCAAAGTAGAAACTCACAGTCTGGCTTCTCCTCATTTGTGGGGTAATTAAAAGTTCCCCCTAAGAATGATATTATTTTAAAGGTAAAAGGACCTATATGTATAAAAATGTTTATATCAGCTCTTTTCTGAGGGCAAAGAATTAGAAACTGAGGGGATGTCCATTTATTGGGGAGTGACTGAACAAGTTGTGGTATGTGATTATGATGGAATACAGTTCTTCTATAAGAAATGATGAGCAGGATGCTCTCAGAAAAACCTGGCAAAATTTGCATGTGCTGATGCAAAGTGAAATATACTGTGTACAAAGTAACCGCAATATTATTAGATAATCAGCTGTGAATGACTTAGCTATTCTCAGCAATACAATCCAAGACAACTCTGAAGGACTTAGGATGAAAAATGCTACCTATCCCCAGAGAAAGAACTGATGGTATTTGAATACAGATTGAAACACACTTTTTTTTACTTTTTTTATTTTTCTTGAGTTTTTTTTGTCTGTGTTTTCTTTCACAACATGACTATTAGTGATTGGTTTTTCGTGACTACACATGTATAACCTATATTGAATTGCTTGCTTCCTCAGTGACGGGAAGTGGGGAGGGGGAAAAGGGAGAGAATTTGGAATTCAAAGTTTGAAAAATGAATTTTAAAAATTGTTTTTACTTATAACTGAGGGAAAATAAAATACAAAATAATTTTTAAAAAGAAAAAATGATGTTGCTTTCTTCCTTGTTCTTTGTAGATCTATAACTCTTAAGCCAGTCTGTCCTTGGCTCTCAATACAAATACTGCTGTCAGTTGTTGCAGAAATGATGAGAAGATGGGAAGCGCTTTCAAGTTTAGGAGGTCTTCTTCTAATAAAGGTGGGAGGCAAAGAGAAAGCCAAAAGGTTTACCTCCCATCCAGAGCAACTCTTTCTGAAAAAGTTTAATTGGCATACTCTCTTCTTACTTGGCATCACTGAAATCTCTATGTCCTAGTTTTGCACTATTCTGCCATTTTATAGATCTCCAGAGAGTGATCAATCATCAGATCTCAGTCAATCTGAGCACCCATAATCACTTAAATCAGCTCAGTGGCTCATCAGAGATATGTAAATTGATCATGTCCTTTTCATCCTTAGTTGAAATGTTGTAGATTGATTTGATTGATCAAGACTTGTTCCCACTTGATTAAAGTACCAGAGCATAGCATTTTATCACTTGTTTGAGTCAGGATGGGGTGATTTGATTGACTCTCTCAATCAACTCTCACCTTATGCTGAAACTGACTTCCTGGATCATCTATGGGCAACTAGGTGGTGCAGTGGATAGAGCACCAGTGCAGGAGTCAGGAGAACCTGAATTCATATCTCACCTCAGACACATGACACTCACTAGCTGTATGATCTTGGGCAGGTCACTTAGCCCCAATTACCTTATCCTGGGTCATCTCCAGTCATCCTGATGAATATCTGGTCACTAGATTCAGATGGCTCTGGAGGAGAAGTGAGGCTGGTGACCTGTACAGCCTTCCCTCCCTCAAAACAAAGTCAAGTACAAGTCATGTCATTATTTCTCTGATGGCTTGGTCTTCTTCAGCAACGAAGGATGAACACACCACACTCTCACAGTTGTTCATAAATCACAGATGTTTAATCAGTTAGTAACCAAGAGGACCATTAGAAATAGAGTAGGCATAGCTGTCAGGGCTGGTGTGTGCACAACCCTCTGAAACTCTTTCCTAGCCTGGTGATTCTAATCCACCATCTTATTAGGACAGAGTTATTTCCCACAATGTTTTCCTGTTCCTTTGTTCAGACCAATCTAAAATGATCACCACTGTGGGACTTTTATTGCTTTCCTTGGGAGCCTAGGATACAATCCTGTAGACCTCACTATTAAGAAATTTTTCCTCATACTCATTCGAAATTTTTGTTGGCTTAGTCTTGATCCTAGTTATTTCCCCTTAGAGCTCTCTAAACTGTTCCACCTCTTCCCTGATGTTTATACTTTAAATACTTGAAGAAAGTTAACATCCTCCCTCTTTATCACTATTTGGCTAGGCTCTACACATATTTAGGTATTTTAATCCTCTCTCCTCCCTGATCTCCTCTACCAACCTGTAAACCAGGAACTCCACTCTCTTGACTAGAAAGAGCTCTGGCTTTAGAGTCAGAAGACCTGCATTCAAATCCTGCCTCTTCCACACTTGCCCTTGTGATATTGGACAAGTCACTTTACCTCTGTAGGCCTTGGTATCCTCATCTACAAAAGGAAGAATCTAGATTAGATGATCTCTGAACCCTTCTTATAATCCTAGGAACTCATCTGTTGCTGTATGAATTCCTTTGTAATCTGTCAACTACCTCCTATATTCATCCATGTGGTCTTCAAGTATCTTACATCAGCACATGGGCTTCTGTCCAGCTCTTCAAAGAGTGGGCTTTTAATCTCACTGACCCAGTCAGGTACCACTAATTAATAGAGCTGGTATTGTTTATAGCCATGTAGGCACTCAGTGGAGATCTTGAAGCTGGAAAGGGCTGATGCACTGGAGAGTTTGGCACAGTGGGTACCCTCCAAAATGAGCATCCCACATGGAAATGGCTCTGCTCCATCAGAACCAAGTCAAGTTGAATGACAAAGGACTAACAAAGAGCAACTGAACTGCAGGCTAGCATAGTAATAATGATAATGACAAAAGCATTTAAATATATTTTAAGGTTGGTAACATGCTTTACATATTTCATTCTATTGTCACAACAACCCTATGAAACGTAATTATCCTCATTTTATAGAGAAGGAAATCAAGACTGAGGAAACTGACTCAGAGTCAAATGGCTAGGCAGTATCTAAAACAGGATTTGAACTCAGGTCTTCTTGACTTCAGATCCAAGGTTCCATCCGTTGAACTGCTTTGCTGCCTAGACTACACTTAGGAGAAAGACTTGAGATGAGACTTGGAGGGCAGCTATGTGGCAAGTGGATAGATCATCAGAAATGGAGTTAGAAAGACTCATTTTTCTGAGTTCAAATCCAGGTTCAGACACACTGCCTGTATGTCCCCAGGAAAGTCACTTTAACCCTCTTTACCTCTGTTTCCTCGTCTGTAAAATGAGCTGGAGAAGGAAATGACAAACCACTCCAGAATCTTTGCCATGAAAACCTCAAATAGGGTCACAAAGAGTCAGTCACAACTGAACAATAATAACAAAAATAACGTTTATTTGAAAGCTATATCCTTCCAAGAAGAGCATTCCAAGGAAGTTCCTAGTATCAAGCCCTTCACCCATAGTACAGAGAGGTGGCCCATTGGTGACTCTAGCTATGAAGATGATCTTGGAAGACAGAAGAACCTGAGTTTATTTCCTACCTCTTACACATATTAGCTATATAACCCTGGGTACAGTCATTAAACTTCCCTGGCCCTCAATATACCAAATTATATTTTTGTGCATCCCTTTTCCTTCATTTTATTCATTAAAAAAAAAAGTTAATTACATGCCTACTATGTTTTTTTCTTTGACTTCCCCAAAGATGTTCTCTGAAGCAAAAGTCCACTAATTGTCTTCCAATAATGTTGCAAAGGGTATCAAATGAGCAGTTAAGACTACAGAGTCTCTGCATTGACTTCTGCCTCTTGTCCTGTGATCCATAACTCAAGACACTCTTGTCTGAGAACTAACAAATCTGAGAGGCACAAACGTGAAGCAGATTTTTTGAGTACTGTTGGACTTGTCAAATCTTCATCCTTTGAGGATATATTTACTTTTTTCAAAACAATTGAAAGCCATTCAATTCACTACAAACCAACAAATGTGTGAAATGTCTATTTGATGGAAGGCGCTGTGCTAAGCACAGGGGAAACAGATAAAATGAAAAATGATTCCTGCCCTCAAAGAGCTTTTATGCTGTTGAGAAAAATAAGCCCTCTTACTTCTAGTGCCTTCCTTTAATATTTCCTATTGATCCTACACATAACATTTTTGTTCAGTCTTTTTTCAGTTTTGTCCAATTATCTGTGATCCCATTTGGAATTTTCTTATCAAAGCCTTTCCATTTCCTTCTGCAGCTCAGATTAACAGACTATGATTACAGATGAAGAAACTGAGGCCAACACAATTAAGTGACTTGCCCAGGGTCACACTGCTGGTAAATGTCTAAGGCTGGATTTAAACTCAGTAAGATGAGTCTTCCTGCCTCCAGGCCTGGGACTCTATCCACTGTGCCACCTAGCTGCCCATAGCTACCTATATCTCCAAAGCTGCATATAGATTGTTTTGTACAAAGCTGTTTGTATATTGTCTCTCCCATTAGATTAGACTGCAAATTTCTTGAAGACAGAGACTGTCTTTTGCCCTGTTTTGCATCCCCAGTGCTTAGCAAGGTGCCTGACACGAGGCAAATTCTTGATAAATGTTTATTAATTGACAAGTACACACATGATAATTTGAGAAAGTACTACTACTAACTCAGAAGATCAGGAAAGGCTTTCTACATAGTTTGAGCTAAGGATTCTAAGAAGCAGAGATAGGGAGGGTACATGCTCTAGGCACAAATGGCCATAGCCTCTACAAAAGCACAGAGGCAGTGTTTCCAAATTCCCAGGAGAGTAAGTAGATCAGTTTGGTTAGAACAGAGTGTGTGAAAGGAAGAAGTATGCAATAAGTCAGCTACTGCAAGACTTTAAATGACAAGCTGACAAGTCTGTATTTTATCCTAAGGCAGGGATCCTTAACTTTCCTTGTATCACAACCCACTTTGGTCATCTGATGAAACCCTATAGACCCTTTTAGGAATAATATGGTTTCTTTGGATAATATTAGATAATATTTTTCCCATGACATGCAAAAACAATGTTTAACTTTCAATTTTTTTTTAATTTTGAGTTCCACATTCTCTCTCTCCCCTTTCCCTGCCCTGAGACAGCAAGAAATTTGATATAGATTATACGTGTGCAATTATGCCAAATATATTTCCATGGAAATAATAAGGAAGAGGGGTTTAAGGCATAAAAATACATAGGATTACAAATGGAAACCAATTCCATTGAAATAATTCTCAAATTTTAAAAGTTTATGAATCCCAGGTTTAGAAACTCTACTCTGGGAGGTTTGGGGTACCTGGGGTTCTTAAGCAAGGGAATCACATAACCAGACTTGTGAGTCAATGAGCCTTTGTTAATCACATATTGTGTATCTGGCACTGTGCTTAGCCTAGAGATACGAGGAGAGGTGAAAATATTCACTGCCTCAAGGGGCTTACATTCTAATGGAGAGACAACATGCAAAATAACTTAGTACACAACAGGACAAGTATTATCCTGAGACAATCAAAGGCAGACCCAAAAGGGAAAGCATTAGCAGCTGGGGGTGGGGAGTGGGGTGGGGTAACAGACCAGGAAAAGCATCCTGCAAAAGGTGGGATTTGAATTTCATCTTGAAGAGAGTCAAGGTCCCAAGAGAAAGTGGGGATGGGCCAGAGCATTCCAGGCCTGAGGAACATCCAGTGTAAAGGCAAGGAGAGGGGAGATTGAGTGTCATGTTCAAAGAACCAGAAATGGTCCATTAGTATGCAGAGTATATGGAGGGAACTAAAATGTAAGAAGACTGGAAAGGTAGAAAGGGAACTGATTATGAAAAGCTTTTAATGCCAAGCAGTATACACACACACACACACACACACACACACACACACACACACACACACACACTTAGAGGCAATAGGGAGTCACTGGAGGTCACTGAGCAGGGAGATGACCTGGTATGACTTACACTAAGAAAATCACTTTGGCAGCTGAATTTGAAAATAGTCTGGAATGGAAAGAGACTTGAGGCAGAGAGACCAGTTAGAAAACTATTGAAATATTCCAGGCAAGAGGTTGTCAACCTGAAATTTTAATGATAAGAGTCAGTACAACAAAATGGAGGTCTTTAATAGGTGTTCAAGAGTTGCAGCTCTGGGTACCACACAGCTAATGCCAGAGTACCCAAGGGGGGTTGGGCTGGGGAAAGATTACCAGTGGGAGGGGTTAGGTATCTCACCGTTTCATCAGATAATTTGTTTTGTATATCATGCAAAAGTCTTTATTAAAAAAAACAAGCTTGGGAATCTGAGAAGGAGAGAGTTTGGGAGATTTACAAAATAATCAGGCAGTTCTGGGAACTGAAACCAGGTCTGGATCAGTCCAGTCTCAAGTCAATTGTGTTTGTTAAGGTGATGGGGTTGTGGATAAGAGAGTACAAAGAAAAGGAAATACTTTGGGAAGATTATTTTGAATGAAGGTTGGATTGAAATAGGGAGAGAAGACTGGAAGTTAGAGCCAAATCTGGTAAATTATATGGGTAATCACATTAGGTAGTAAAAATTTTGATTTTAACAAAAGAAACTATGAGTGAATATAAAATAATGAAAATGATTTTCTTGTGACTCTTGAATTGGTTCTAAAAGTAAATTCCAAAAGAGGGATCTCCAAAACAATGTTTTGATTAATAGTAGCATCAGCAAAGGTTTATAACAGGAAGAATATTGGTCTTGGCTTCAGAAGATCTAAGTTTTAATCACAGTTCCTGTAAGTATTATCTGTGAAATCAGTTCAAGTCACTCAGTCTGCTAAAGTCTCAGATTCCTCACCTATAAAATCACTAATTTATATTTGCACATGTAACCCAAGTTTTCAGTCATACTTAGGGCATTGTACATGTAACTCTCCTAATTGGTGGAGAAATTATTGATTTGATTCTGTGTGTCTGTATGAGTGGCAGAGTTGGAATAAGAATTTTAGAGAAGAGAGATATTCTTCATTTCTTTTTAGAGGACACTTATGGTTCCAGATTCTTTTTGGAGGGACCAGTTCCCGGAAGGAGCAAGAAAGATTCCCTTGAGGACATGTTGGGGAAGCCAGTTCTTCAACATATCCTTGATTTCTATGTTGCCTCTCTAGAGACTTCAGGGAATTTCCCCTTGGGTGAGATTGAGACCTCTCTTCTGTTTGAGTGATATATCACAGAGTTCATTCACTCTGTATTTTTTTTAAATACACTCTAATCTGTATAATTTCTCTGATATCTGTTTGCTGTTTCTTTGGAGAAATGAGTTTGCTTACCATTTAGTATTTATGATGTTTTGTGTAACATACATTTAATGGCAAAGGAACAAGTTGGTGAATGTAAGCTTAACTTATCTTTCCCCACCCCCACCTTAAGACACAGCAGCCAAGAAAATGGACTTTTATTCTGAAACCAACACCAGCGATATTTAGGAGGATAGATAGATAGATATAAGTCTAGTCTGGTGCCACCTTTCTCAAAGGAAAATGGAGCAACGAGCCTCATTAAGCTTTCTATTGCTCCTCTAAACCAAGAATTTCATTTCTTCTTAGTGAGGGTGTACAAGCTTCCAGAGCTTATCTGTCAGTGCCTCCTGGGAGTCTCTTTCAGACAATCAAGGTGAACATACATATCTTACATGTACACACACTGCATCCATATCACTGTTACTGTGTAGAATATGCTCTGCATAAATCTTAAATGCTATATACATGTTGACTATGATTATCAGCATACAATCTCCCAACACAGTTGAACTGATTTCATTCACTCAACAAGGATTTAATATTTGGTTGCATAAGTTCTTGTTTAGGTCTGGGGGTGCTGGGAATCTGAAATTCAAGAGTAAGTGATGTGTGGGTCCTGCCTCAAATGAATTCAACTCAAGCCTTCTTTCAGCCAGAGATAAGATTTATTAGAACAGCAGTCTGGGTGGGTGAGATTTTAAGAATCTGCACTGTTGTGACACTGGTACTGACAAGCAGGCCAGACTGAATCTGAGCCTTGCCTAGACTCTTAAGGAATCTGAGCATTGGTATCACTAATGCAAACAGGTCAGACTCTTAAGGAGTCTGTACATTTGTGATGCTTGTATTGACAAGCAGACCAGTTTGAATCTGAGCAATTTAATGGGGGGCAAGTTGGACTTAATTTATAGAAAGACTGTGGGAAGGATGGAGGAGTGGTCAAGTAGTTTGGGATAACTGAAAGGTAACAGAAAAGGACCCAGAAGAACTGGATGCCCCAGGCAAATGCCAGGGATCTGGGTTACACAGGAAAGTCCAGGGACTTTTCCTTTTCCAGGTCCAAGTCCCAAAGGCATAATCTTTTCCTCTTGGGGGTTCAGATCCCACCCCTATCATTATGACATAGTTGTTAAACATCTTTCTCTATTTTAGAATCACCAATTAATATGTATTCTTTCTGTTGCAAAATTCTTTTAAATATTTATAGATGTTCAGCAGTTGATATGAGACTTCTTGGAGATGCTTACTCTTCACCAATAACTTCTAAGGAAAGTAGAAGACATTGAAAAGAAAGCCAAAGACAAGAATAAGTCCTACAATTTGTGGAAAAATTTCCCACTCAACAAATGGCACTGTCTTCAGCATTAAATTCATCATGAAAAGTATTCAGAATCCATTCTCAATTGCACTTCATGAAGGAGGGAAGTAAGGAGAGATCATGACAATTTAAGCAAGGTTTTTCCACACCCCTGGTTCCCATCTCCAAAAATATTTGGATGAAAGGAAGTCTAAATATTTCTTTTCAGTTCTTTGGAGGAAAATATTGTGACTAAGTATGAGCAGTCTTGTTTTAAAGCATCCTAAACCGCATTCCCTAGTTTCAGATAAAGTTGGTTTTAACTAGAAATGTTCTATGTGCAAAGCATTAGCCTGTGGATGTTTTCACAACATTAAAAGTGATTTTTAAAGAATGCTACTCTACAGTTTCTCAGTCTCATCAACTCACATCCATCAATCATTCTTTAAAGATAACAAATTCGTATATGGTTGAATAACTGATCTGCTGACCAGGATCTAGAAACCAAAACATGACAGTTACTATCCTCCCATCAAACCACCCTGGTTGCTGAAGCCCCAAAGGACAGAATCAAAATGTTCTCTGAACAAAATTTTGTTTGGTGATTGCTAAGATTGACTCATTTAAAATATCATTCAAAATAGAGTTTACCTTCAACTCAATTGGATGCCAGGAAATTGCAAGTAGTTTGAACTCTTAGAGTAGATTCCTAGACCTTTGTTTAAAAAATAACTGAAAAGGCTCTTTTGTGGTCTAAAACATACTGTTCCTCAGAAGGCTATGTCTGTATAATGGTCAACATTCATCTGTAAGACCAATCCGCATCCAATAGCTGTGGTTGCTTGTTTCTTTGAAGAGAGAGTCAAATCCAAAACTGGTCTATGGGACAGAGAATCAAGACATTTGGGGAACAATGCAAGTTTATTCATTTCCTGCACAATTTTTCAGCTTCCATTTGTTTTTCTAGCACTTCAGATTACAAATAACAAGAGAACCACATCCAGGGATGGGAAAGCCGCAGCCTCGAGGCCACATGGGCTGCACTTGAACACCTAGAGGACCACATGTGGCCTTGAGGCCACAGATTCCCCACCCCTGACATAGACTATATCAGAAAACTGAAAATGCTAGAGTGAGAGAACTGCAAGAAAGAACATATGTAAAAGCTTAGTAAATTGAAATTAAGGGGATACCCATCAATTGAGGAATGGATAAACAAATTGTGACATATGATTGTAATAGAATACTACTGTGCTGTAAGAAATGATGAACAGTTTGATTTTAGAAAAACATGGAAAGATTTGCAAGAAACAATGATGAGTGAAATGAGCAGAATCAAGAGAACACCATATATAGTAACAGCAATATTGTTCAAACAATTGTAAATTAAGTTATTCTGAGTACTATAGATACTCAGAGCAGCTACAAAGGATCTATGCAGAAAGATGTTATCCACCATCAGAGAAAAGACTGATAAATAGAAGCATGTATACTATGGTTTTACATACACACACACACACACATATACATACAAATACATGCACATATATATCAAAGAGGGACTTTCTTTAGTGGGAGATTGTAGCTGCAAGCACTCTGACACACATCCAGGATGACCTGTTGGCATAGGCTCTGCTTTTCAAAAAGGAAAGCAACTTTTGAGGGGTCAACATTCTTCTTTAATCACATATAACCGCAGAGAAAATACAAGCAGAGAAATGAAGACCAACAGACAGGGCTTCTAACTGTCTGATGATAAGGAATACATACATCACAGATCAACAGACAGATCCAACTGTCTACCCATTACATATATACATAGTTACCAGAGAAAGAAGCACTAACATCTGGTTTTCCAGGTCGGGGTAGAGCTCCTTAACAGATATCCAAAGTCTCATCTGGCACATGAACATTCTTCCAAAGAGTAAGCCCCAAAGCAAAACCTCACCTCAAAGTATATGTAGAGCCAGAAGGTCTCACAACTCACAAGCTTCCATGCCTAATTACCAAAAAGTATGAAAGCCTTCAAGCCTGCAAACCTCCTCATAAGCAAATTTTCCCTTTAAACAAGTCCATCTCTCAATGGTCTCTATGTGAGGCCTATTAATGGGTGGGAGAAGTCTTTAACTCTCATTACAGAAGTGAAGATGGAAGGAGATGTTAGAATTTAAAATGTAACCCCCAAAAGCTAAATAAATAAATGAAAGCTTAGTAGTATAGACCTATTAACTACTTTGGATACATTTTTCTACAGATGTCTGTATTTTTGGAACAGGTTCTTCTCATTTTAGAGGACACTGAGAACATTATGTGTTCTTAGGACATCTTTTCCTGGAATGCTATACAATTGTAACTAGGGAACAAATGAGGCATATTTGTCTCCCGTTTATAAGTTTTATTCAACCTCTTGGAACACAGGTACAAAAGCAGCACCAAGAATATTCTGACAAAGGTTAAAGTAAAATTCTAGAGAATATGTCAGCTTGGTTTTGCTTCCATTTACTGAGAGTAGCCTGGAGAAAATCCCCACAATGGTAAAATGATAGTGCAAGGACTGTCATATTTCCAGGAGAATTCATGAGGTGAGCACCTCTCCTAGAATATACTGAAGCATTCCCTCTCTCTGATTCACACATTAATGTATAGAACAGAGATAATCACAGTACCTAGCTAACAGGGCTGTTATGAAATTAATATAAGACAATATATATGTAGGACTTTGTCAGTCTTAAAGTACCAGTTATTAGTAACATTGTCATTGTTATTCTTATCATCTAGTACACTAGACACACTCCCCAAGCACATTACTTTCTCCCTTCCCCCCACTCTCTCCTCATCACCGTCACATATGTATAAGCTTAATTATAATCCCTCACTCCTTTCCATCACAGCTGTTGGATCATTTTCTCCATCTCCAAAGCTTCCAGCTCAAGCCTTTAGACTGCTTGAGGAAATGCTATGTAATCCTCACAGATAGAAGGCACCTGTGTTCCCTGGCTTGAGACATTTTTACTTTTCCATTTCTCTCATTCGTCTCACAGAGTTCCCAACTTCTGATATATTTCCTGGCTCAAGAAGGGGGGAAAAAAACATTTACTAAGCACCTATTATGTGTCAGGAACTGTGCTAAATAAACATCTCGGAAATATCGTCTCATTTGATCCTCACAACAACCCTGGGAGGCAGAGTACTGTTAGTATACCCATTTTACTGATGGGGAAATTGAGGTGAACAGAGGTTAAGGAAATTGCTCAGTCATACAGTTAGTGAATATCTAAAGCCAAATTTGAACTCAGATCCTCCTGATTCTAGGTCCAACACTCTATCTTCTGTGCCACCAACCTGCCCTACTTATTGAGTGGGAAAGAATAATAGGGCAAGGCTAATTCATCAACTATCAGTAAAGAAACTGGGGAAAGATTGGCAGGAAGAGTGGTATCCCCTGTCTCTTGTTGATTCCTCTTTATACATTCACTGATTCCTTAAAGTCTTTGTGTTTCAAGGTTCTATTCTTGGACCACATCTCTTTCCCTTGATGAACTTACATAGTTCCATTAGATGGTGGCAGTAGATAGGGTGGATCCAGGTGGAACCACAATAGTGGAATAAAGGCAAGGACTTTCCTGAGCCTTTCCAAATTCCCCTCCAAACAAGTTTAAAATAATACCTTAAAATGAATTCTAGAGTGACAGAACCAACAAAAAAAAAAAGGATGAGACAATTTTGCAGCCCAAGACAACCTAGAAAGTCTGTCTCACTGAGGTTAAAGTGGAGCACAATCCACTATAGATGGAACTTGGTAAAGACAGAAGCAGGCCTCACTCCAGCAAGCCATCAGCAAGGCCCTGATTCCCTGTGATACCTTCACAAGGCAGCAGCAAGATCATGCATCCCCACACAAATCAACAATAAAGCCCTACCCCAGCAACAGCGTCTTCTGGAGCTCAATACACGGATAGTTGGGGGCCAGATAAGTGGACAGGAGATTCCAATGTACATTATGCTCTCTCTAGGTACAGAACTATGTTGCACTGGCCATATGAGAATCTGAGACACAGACTTGGGTCACAGTCCCAGGGTGAGGAAAAGCCTTAGAATACTAGAGTGTGTGATTATAGGGTGGTCACATTTACAGGGTAGAAAAGAATATGGTCACATGAAGACCAAAGCACAGACCAAGAGAGCAGCACCTCTCCTTAGATCATAGCATCTTGGAAGAACTGATAACTTACAGGTCCTCAGAATTAGGTCTGAAAACAGTGACACAAAAAACCTGAAGCTTGAAACAACACCTCCTTCACCCCAAGAGAAAAGCCAAATTTTAATATATAGCTAAAAGTCAATAATTAGGCTGAGGGGAAAATGAGCAAACAGCAAAAAAAAGAACCTGATCATAGAAACTTCCTAAAGGGAAAAAGAGGGGGGTAGAATCAAGATGGCAGAGTAGAAGGATGTACCTCTAGAATCTCTCCTCTCACAACCCATAGAATACCTGTAAAAAATGACTCTGGACAAGTTCCTGAGTATCAGAAGCCACGAAATGAAAGAGAGAAGGAGATTTACAGCTCAGGGCAGCCATGATCAAGAAAAGAGCCCAGACATCATCTTTCATGAAATTATCAAGGAAAACTACCCTCATATTCTAGAACCAGAGGGCAAAATAAATATTGAAAGAATCCACTGACCACCTCCAGAGAAAGACTCAAAAAGAGAAATTCCTAGGAATATTGTAGCCAAATTCTAGAGTTCCCAGGTCAAGGAGAAAATATTACAAGCAGCCAGAAAGAAACAGTTTGAGTATTGTGGAAATACAATTAGGATAACACAGGATCTGGCAGCTTCTACATTAAGGGATTGAAGGGCTTAGAATATGATATTCCAGATGTCAAAGAAACTGGGATTAAAACCAAGAATCACCTACCCAGCAAAACCGAGTATAATACTTCAGGGAAAAACATAGTCATTCAATGATATAGAAGACTTTCAAGCATTCATGATGAAAAGACCAGAACTGAATAGAAAATTTGACTTTCAAACACAAGAATCAAGAGAAGCATGAAGGGGTAAATAGGAAAGAGAAAACATAAAGGACTTTCTAAAGTTGAACTGCTTACATTCTTACATGGAAAGATAATCTTCGTAAGTCTTGAGACTTTTTTCAGTACTTGCGTAGTTGGAGGGATTATACATATATATATAGATGTATATATATACAGATGTATATATATACATGTATACATACATGTATGTATATATATACAGATGTATATATACATGTATACATACATGTATATATATACATGTACATGTGTATATATGTGTGTATATATACATATATAGATGTATATATATACATATATACATATATAGACAGAGGGCACAGGGTGAATTGAATAGGAAGGGGTGATAGTTAAATAAAATTAAGGGGTGAGACAGGAATGTATTGGGAGGAGAAAGGAAAAAATGGAATGGGGCAAATTATCTCTCATAAAAAAGGCAAGAAAAAGCTTTTTCAATGGAGGGGAAAAGAGGGAGGTAAGAGGGAAAAAGTGAAGCTTACTCTCATCACATTTGGCTTAAGGAGGGAATAACATGCACACTCAATTTGATATGAAAATCTATCTTACACTACAGGAAAGTAGGGGAGAAGTGGGATATGGGGGGGGGGGGTGATAGAAGGGAGGGCAAATGAGAGGAGGGGAGTAAATTACAAGTAAACATTTTGGGGGAGGGATAAGATCAAAAGAGAGAATAGAATAAATGGGGGGGCAGGATAGGATGGAGGGAAATATAGATAGTCTTTCACAACATGACTATTATGGAAGTCTTTAGAAAAACTACACATATATAACCTATATTGAATTGCTTGCCTTCTCTGTGGGGATGGGTGGGGAGGGAGGAAGGGAGAGAAGTTAGAACTCAAAGTTTTAGGAACAAATGTTGAGAATTGTTTTTGCATGCAACTGGGAAATAAGAAATGAAGGTAATGGGGTATAGAAATTTATCTTGCCCTACAAGACAAGAGAGAAGATGGGGATAAGGGCAGGGACGGGTGTGAGAAGGGAGGGCAGATTGGGGAAAGGGGTACTCAGAATGTGTGGTGTTTTGGCATGGGGAAGGAGAGAGATGGGGAGAAAATTTGAAACTCAAAATCTTGTGGAAATGAATGTTAAAAACTAAAAATAAATAAATTGCGGGAAAAATAAAGGGAAAAAGAAACTCAAAACACAAATTTAAAAGAAGATAACAATGTCAACATGCAGGCAAAGTCTCAAAGAAAAATGTGAATTGATCTCAGGCACCAAAAAGAATTCCTGGAAGATCTCAAAAAAGACTTTAAAAACCACCTAAATGAGGTAGAGGAAAAATGGGGAAAAGAAGTGAGAGTGATGCAAGAGAATCATTAAAAAAAGTCAACAGCTTAGTGAAGGAAGCAGGAAAAATGTGAAAGGTGTATAAAAATTTACTGAAGAAAGCAACTTATAAACTAAAAATGGCTAAATGGAAAATGAAATAGAAAAGTTCACTGAAGAAAATAATTTCCTAAAAATTAGAATTGGGCAAGTGAAAGCTAATGACTCCATGAGACATCAAGATTCAACCAAACAAAATCAAAAGAATAGGAAAAAAAGAAGAAAAATGTGAAATATCTCATTAGGAAAACTACTGACTTGGAAAATAGATCCAGCAAAGATAATTTAAGAATTACTGAACTACCTGAAAGTCATGATCACAAAAGAGCTAAACATCATATTTCAAGAAATAGTCAAGAAAAATTGCCCTGATATCCTAGAATCAGAGGGTAAAATAATAATTAATCCACAATTACCTTCTGAAAGAGATCACAAAATGAAAATTCTCAGGAAATTATAGACAAATTCTAGAGCTTTCAGGCCAAGGGAAAAATATTGCAAACAGCCAAAAACGGATAATTCAAATACTGAGGAATAACAGGATAACACTGGATTTAGCAGCTTCAACATTAATGCTCAGAGGTCTTGCAATATGATATTCTGGAAGGCAAAGGTGCTAGAATTTCAACCAAGAACCATCTACCCTTCAGTGGAAAAAAATGGATATTTAATGAAATAGAAGACTTCTGAGCATTCCTGATGAAAACATGAGAGCAGAAAATATGACTCTCAAATACAAGCTCAAGAGAAACATAAAAAGGAAACAGGAAAGAGAAATCATAACAAATTCAATACGGTTAATAAGGTTAAGATACATTCCTACATAAGAAGATGATACTAATAACTTAAGAACTTTATCACTATTAGGGTAGTTACAAGGAGGATACATAGACAGAAGGCATGAATATGAGCTGACTATGATGGCATAATATAAAAAAAAGTTAATGGGGAGAAAGAGTTGCACTAGGAAAAGGGGGAAAAGGGAAGCAGAATGGAGTAAATTATCTCACACACAAAAAAAGAGGTACAGTAGAGCTTTTACAGTGAAGGAGGAGATGGAAGGAGATGGCAGGAATGTTTGAACTTTACTCTCATTGAAATTGGCTCAGAGAAGGAATAACATACACACAGGAGTAGAGAAGCCTATCTTAACCTATGGGGAGCAAGGAAAGGAGAGGGATAACAGGAGGTGGAGGGAACTCATAGAACCGAAAGAGGATTGAAGGAGAGAGTGGTCAGAAGCAAAACATTTGTGAGGAGGAATAGGCTGAAAGGAGAGAGAGAAGAAGAAGAAATTAGGGAAACAAGATGGAGGGAAATACAATTAGTAATCATAATTGTGAATGTGAATGGAATAAACTCACCCATAAAACAGAAGTGGACAGTAGAGTATATTAAAAAGCAGTATTCTGCTATGTTGTTCACAACAAAAAAACATGAAGCAGAGAGTGTAAAAGCAAGCAAAGGAGGATCTTTGCTGTTTTTCTAGATTGAGTTTCAGCCAATCAGACATGCAAGTTGCCTCTAACAAATCAGATATGAGCATGTGGGTTCTAATCAATCAGATGTTGACATGTGGACTTTAGCCAATCAGATGTTGAGTAGAACTGTATATAAAGAGAGCCTGGTGTTGAGAAAGCAAGTATTGAAGAGAGCCAGCTTTGAAGGGGTGATCTAGTATTAAGAAGAGAGCTGAGAGCAGAGAGGAAGACCTCTGAGAGTGGAGAGGAAGACCTCTGAGAACAGAGTGGAGACCTCTGAGAGCAGAGAGAAAGACCTCTCATGGCAGAGACTTGCTGAAGGAGCCTCTGAACCTTGAAAGCAAATAGAGCTGTAGGGCAGAAACCTGCCCATGAGAAGGAGGACTAAGCCTCTTTTGAGAGCTGTTAAAGTGAGCTGAGCTGTTAACACAGAGCCTCTGGACTTTGGAGGTGAATTGAGAAGATGGTCCTGGTGGTGTGTGTCAGTATTATTGTTGTTGTGTTGAGCTTTGTTTTCCCAGAGGCGGGAACTGTCCAGAGAGCTTGGAGTAGAGCAGTCCCCATGAGCTGAGACATGGAGCAGGAGCTGAGCATGGCCTAACGTGAATCCAGGGAAGAGTCGGGAGTGATCAGCCTACAGAGGAAGAGTCATGGGACTTGGAAGTCAACCTCGAGTTAAGATGAAAGAGGACTTTACTTGGACACTTGGTATTGGTTGGGGAGATTGTTTATAATTATTGTAACCTCGGGGTGGATGGTGTGTTATTTTCTGCTATCCCTCAAGGATATGTTGTGCTAGGGAAGACCCCAGCTTGGGACCCCCTGATTTTGGGGATGTAATGATATATGCTGTGCAGTGTGATATTCTTACTGTGACCTAGGGGTGGATGGTGTGGTATTTCCTGCTTCCCCTTAAGGATGTGTTGTACTAAAAAAGATCATAGCTTGGGACCCCTGATTTTGTAAACAAATATTTTGGGAAATGCTACTGAATGCTATGAAATGTATTATGTATCATATGACATGTTTTACATAAGGATGTTGCTATGAATGTTCTGTTTTACTTTACTGAATAATGTTTAGTTTGTTACTGATAGAGAGTTCATTATACTATATGATTAAACCCTTGAAATCATTCACAGCAGCAGTCCTCACGTGAGCTGCCATGTTTGGTGATATAGAGAGGCACACACAGAATAATGGTATGAGGTTGGAGTAAACAGTCAAACTGTTTTGTTTCAACTGAAGCAGAAAAAGGAGAGGTAGAAATCATGATCTCAGATAAAGCAAAAGTAAAGTTAACTGTAATTTTAAAAGATAAGCAAGGAAACTATACCTTGCTAAAGGTACCATAGACAATGAATATCAATACTAAGCATATATACACCAAACGGTATAGCATCCAAATTTTTAAAGCAGAAGTTAAATTAGTTTCAGGAGAAAATAGACAATAAAACTATACTAGTAGGGGATCTCAACTTTCCTCTTTGAGAGCTAGGTAAATGTAACCAAAAAATTTAAAAAGACATTAAGGAGATGAGGAGATATTGATAAACCTCTGAAGAAAATTGAATTGGGATAGAAAGAAATACACTTTTTTTTCTCAATGGTACATGGCACCTACACAGAAACAGATCATTCAGAAATTATACTCAATGAAGGGTCATAGAAACATAGATTTAAAATTAATTAGAAACTAAATAATCTAATCCTAAAGAAAGAATTCAAAGAAAAAATCATAGAAACTATCAATAACTTCATAACAGAGAATTACAATGATACAATATACCAAAACTTGAGACACACAGCTAAAGTAGTATTTAGGAGAAAATTGATATCTTTAAGTGTTTAGAGATCAATAAAATAAAGAAGAGATTAATGAATTGAGCATGTAACAAAAACTAGCAAAAGAATAAATAAAATATTCCCAGTTAATTAGAAATTCTAAAAATCAAAGGAGAGATGAAGAAAACTGAAAGAAAACCATTGAACTAATATTTTAAGAAAAAGACAGGTAAATCATTTATTAATTTTATTTAAAAAAAGAGGAAAACCAAATTACCACTATCAAAAATAAAAAAGGTAAATTTACCACCAAAGAAGGTGAAATTAAGGCAATTAGGAGATATTTTCCCTAGGTTATACACCAATAAATCTAAGTGAAATTGAATATTTACAAAACTTCATAAAACTTCATATTTCCAGGTTAACAGGAGAAGAAATAGAATACTGAAATAACCCCATCTTAAAATAAGAAATTGAATAATCCATCAATGAGCTCTCTGAGAAAAAATTCCCCAGAGCAGATGGATTCACAAGTGAATTCTGCTAAATTCTAGACCATTTTATCTAAATTAATCTATTTACTCAGTGTCATACCAATCAAACTACCAAAACATTATTTTATAAAGCTAGAAAAAGGGACAAAATTCATATGGAAGAACAAAAGGTTAAAAATAACAAGGGAATCAATGAAAAATGTATATGAAAGAAGGTAGCCTAGCTGTACCAGATCTCAAACTGTATTATAAAGTAGTAATCAAAACAATCTGGTGTTAGCTAAGAAATAAAAAGGTGGACCAGTGCCATAGATCAGGTACATTGTAGTAAATGATCATGGTAACTCAGTGTTTGATAAACTGAAAGATCCAAGGTCTTGGGATGAAAATCATTATTTGAAAAAAAATTCTGGGAAAACTAGAAAATAATATAGCAGATACTAGGTATAGACTAACATCTCACACTGTGTACCAAAATAAGGTCAAAATGGGTACATGATTTAGACATAAAGGGTGATAACATAGGCAAATTAGGAGAGCATAGAATAGTTTACCTGTCATCTATAGAAAAGGAAGGAATTTAGGATCAAACAAGATATAGAGAGGCTCATGGGAAGTAAAATTGATAATTTTTATGATATAAAATTTAAAAGTTTTTGTACAAACAAAACCAAAGCAGTCAAGATTAGAAGGAATGCAGAAAGCTGGGGGGAGGGGGGATTTTTTTATAGTAAGTGTCTTTGATAAAACCCTCATTTCTCAAATCTATAGAGAACTGAGTCAAATTTATAAGACTGTAAGTCATTCTCCAATTGATAAATGGTCAATGAACGGACAGATTTCAGATGAAGAAATCAAAGCTATAGCCAATCTGAAAAAAAAAATGCTCCAAATCACCATTAATTACAGAAATGTAGATTAAAACAACTCTTGAGGTACCACTTCACATCTCCCATACTGGCCAATAAGACAGAAAAGAGAAATGATAAATGTTGGAGGGAATATGGGAAAATTAGGACAGTATTAGCAGAATTGTGAACTGGTCCAACCATTCTGGAGAGCAAATTGGAACTGTGCCCAAAAGGCTATAAAACTCTGCATATCCTTTGATCCAGTAATACCACTACTGATCCCCATTCCAAAGAAGTAAAAAAACAAACATAACATGGGATGGGGAAGGAAGGAAAATCTATTTGCACAAAAACATTTATAGCAGCTCTTCTTTGTGGTGGCTAAGAATTGGAAATTGAGGGACATCCATCAATTGGACAAATTGTGGTATATGATTGTAATGGAATATCATCGTGTTATAAGAAATGACAAGCAGGATGATTTCAGAACAAATCTGGAAAGACGTCAACCAATAGAGAGTGAAGTGAGCAGAACCAGGAGAACCACGTACACAGAAATAACATTATTGTAAGATAAAGAACTGTGAATGAGTCAGCTATTCTTAGCAATGCAATGATCCAAGACAATCCCATAAGAGTCTTGATGAAAAATAGGCTATCTATCTACCTCCATAGAAAGAACTGATGGCATCTGAACATAGACTGAAGCGAACTATTTTTCACTTTCTTTTTTGTTCTTTGTCTTCCATGTAATGACTAATATGGAAATGTTTTGCATGATTGCACATGTATAACCTAAATGCTAAGCTAAAGGTTTAGCATCATAAGCACAGGGAGAGGAAGGGATAGAATTTGGAACTCCAAATTTTAAAAGATGTTAATTGCTTTTATATATAATTGGGGAAAAATTAAAATATCATTTTAAGAAAAAAGTGAGTCCCTTGTACTTTTTTTCCCCAGAGAGCCATTTTACCAGCACACCATTGCCTTGAACAAGTTATTTAACATCTCTGACTGTCAGTCTCCTCATATGTGAAATAAAGGGATTGGACTAAATGACCTCTGAGGCTCCTTCAAGCTCTAAATCTAGGATCCCAGCTTGAGACTGTTATCTCCTATGTGCTACACAGGTATCATTTCATTCACTCCTCACAACAACTCTGGGAGGCACGTGCCACTATTATTATTTTCTAGTTGAAGAATTCGAGGAAGAGTTAAGTGACATACCCAGGGTGATACATCTAAGACATACCTGATGTCACTTTGGAACTGTCAGGTCTTGTTGATTCCAGGGCTCGCACTTTAACCACTGTATCACCCACTGCTGCCATTCTAAGTAACAGGTCTCTCATGTTACCATGGAATGAGCTCCTTCACATGGGGTATGCCTGCAGCACACTTTGTTCAATAGCTCAACATTAATGTTGGTCATTTTGTTTAAGGTGGGAATTTTACAAGGATGATTTGTTTTTAATCTCATATGTATTTTAATGAGATGCCCCTATACCAGATCTCCTCCTTCATTAGATCTAAACATTCTAGGCTTTTTTTCCCCAAATTTTTATGACTTTCAGTCTTTAGCAATTTCTGGATATACCTCTGTGTTTTTGTCCTATTTTATTTTCAAAGATTCTTTGGGGGATTCTATTTTCATTCAACCATTTCAGGTGCTGAAATCATTAGATGTGAGCTCTTAATCCGTAGTACTCCCTCAGTGCTGATGCAATATCTGGTCGTCTTACATCCTATTACACTTTATGGGTTGCTCCCAGGGCACCATTCTTCTCTTCTGGAAATATATCCAGACCTCCTGCCATGTTTCTTAAAAAAAAAAAACTATTAAAATAGGTAGGAAATAGACTTTGAATAATGCACATTTGCACATTCTATGCCTTTTTTTCCCCACAGACAATTCCCTCATACTTAGAGAGAAAGCTTGCCTTTGTATTATTCATTCAGATCTCTTTTTCCACTGGAGAACTTGGCTAGGTTGCTGTAAGTTGCACTCATTAAAATCCAAGTTGCAGTTAAGCACCTTTCTAAATTCAGGATCTGAGCTAAACAGACCCACAGAGCTCTACATGCCACCTCCCTATGGCTAAGTTAAATGAAACTAAATTTAAAGGCTGTGGAAACACAAGAGGTCTTCAACTATTTCAAAGGTCTCCACATCCACTTGTTAATTTTTCAGTTAACATCTTCAGGCCAAGGACAAAATCACTTCCCAGAGAATTCCAGAGCAGAGGACAGATCCCTTGGCATGACAGAGGGTGGTCCATGAGGCCCTCCATCACTTATCCATCCTAACCTAAGCTCACTCTCCTTTGAGCCCTGTCTCCATCCCAGGTTTTCAGTCCATTCCTGCCTCAGCGCAGGAGGTGAGGGGGTCAGGGGGTCACTGATTAGTAGTTTCTCTAAATAAGTTATTTCCAGAGACTTAACACATACCCCTACTCTCCCGCAGATGTGGCATTCTCTAGAGGAAAGTTTTCCTGCTGTAGAGAAACCAGTATATTATCTTGATTCCACTTAGGTAAGCAGCATTAAGAGACCCTTCTCATAAACATATTTGATAAAATTCAACTTAGAGGGTCCGGAGGTGAGGGGAGTAGTAGGAATGTTTATAATGTAGACTTTTGCTTCCCATTACAAACTCTTCTGTATCAACTTTGATAAAGAGACAAACGTGATAAATGAGAGTAAGTCTGTAGTTGGATGGCCAACCATATAAAAGCGCTAGGGCAAAAAATTAATCTATAGGCATCCTTTCCTTTTCATTTTCCCAGGATGCATACTTTCTAAGGTTTTGTCTGACCTGTGCCCAAGGGCATTACTGAAAGCACCTCGAACCCAGGCTTACCAAATTTTCAGCATGAGCCTCTGAAATCACCAAATGCTACAATAGACAGTTTAATTTATTGTTTTGGTATTTGCCCAGACTTAAGAAAATGCTAATAATAATGATTAAACTTCAAAGTGCATCATGAGTACAATTCTTTTTCAGAGACCTAGTAGTTAAAATATTTAACAGCACAACTGAGCCTGCACCCATTATCTGGCAAGATTTATACATTTAACTATCAAAGTTAAGCTGTGGATGAGGTTGTGCCAGACTTAGGATTTGAGAAAAAGGGAGAGGGAGCATGTCGTCATTTGAAGGTACCAAGGTACTGGTTAACAGTTACTCTCTTGAGAACACCACCACATATGGTGGTTACTCATATGGCTATGGGCCCCTCACTATTATTCCTGAAGCCTCATTAATGCAAAAGTCCTAGCTATGGCCCAGGGATAAATCAGGTGGCTGTTTTCAATTCTCAGAAACTAGAAATAGCTACAAAAGCAAGTAGTAACCACACTAAACAAAATGCTGCTGACCTTTCTGCCCCAAGCCTGCCTTCACAGAGGTCTTCAAGATTCTACCTGTGCATCCCTGAAGAGTAAACATTGACTAACTATAAATAGGGACATGTGGAGACAAAAGTAGTCATGCTGTGGAAATATAATTGATTGGAACAGTGTTTGACAGGCAAAGGCTAAGAGAGGAGCTGACATCTCATTGGATTTTTTAAATTATCATTACAAAGAGTAACTCTCTTCAACAAGAGTGATGATCCTAGGGTGTTTTTGGTTTGTTTCGTTTTTATTGCCAGTGTCAGTGATTATTTATTAAGAACCTACTGTGTACAAAGAGAATGACTTAAAAGGTTGGGAGAAGGAGCAGCATTTCTGTATTTTTGTATCTTAAAAGTATGTTAGGAAAAGGGAAAAGTAACTATCAAATAGATTACAGTAAATGCTAGCTGAACAATGGGTGAATCTCTAACTCCCCAAAAGCTGCTGTTTCCAAAGCAACATCAACCCATGATTTCATTGGTCCTCTAATGAAGAATGAACAACATTCTCTTTCACATGCAGCAAATGTTTGCTACCAAAAACATCTGTAATACTGGGCCACTTAAGTAAGTTCATAGTTGGAATTTTGTTTCATCGCTTTCTATTTGGGACTGGAGAAGGTGGGGAAAGGAGTACGTAGATATGAAAATAAAATAAAATTTAATTTTAAAAAAGTAGGCTGGAATAGATGATCTCTAAAGTATTAAAAGTTCATAACCATATGACAAACTGAGTTCAGTTTCCTTCTGTAACGTTTACCAGCTCTATGATTCCAGGAAAATCTTTTTAGTCTAGACTAAAGCTATCAGAGGAGTTCAGTCAATTTGAGGAACCTTCATCTGAACATTGCTTGCATATCTACTTTGAGATTTCAACTGATCCATAATCGCATAAATGTGAGACATCCCTTCATTACTGTAGAACGATGTTGATCCATACCTATTTATCTTGTGTGACTAATGTCCATGGTCTTTCTTAAATCCTCTATAGAGGGTCTATGAAGTATGCCATGCTAGATGCCTTCTTGTGGATCTTCTAACATTTTATGTATGCCATATGTGTGCATTGGGCTATGCAGCTAGAATCCCTTATTCTCATTAATGTGGCTATCTCAATTCCATTTCTGGTCAATCATGCCATAAGCTATCATTGATAGGATCAGTAAACTTTCCACTGCCTTTTGTGTTATCTGATATTTTGACTTTTTAAAAATTTTAGTGTTTCATGATTTACAAGCATATTGCATCATCGGATGAATGTTGGTATTTAAAAGGTGGGCTTTAAAAACATGAGTAGATTCAGGTAATTCAAAGGTAAGGAACAGAAACAAGAATAAATGCTTAGACAAACCTTTGAAGGGTAGAGTGCATGATGAGTTCAAAACAGAGCAATGAAACCAGGGTTGCTAGGTTGAACGTTTCTCACAGAAGAGTCTGTTGCACGTGGAGGTGTTGGAGAACAAAGATGATAGTTCCATTGTCATTGATGATAGACTAAATTGCTCTAGAAATGCAGCAGATATGTTCCATTTCACTTCTACTTGTTGTCCTCAGCTGCAATCCTATCTTTCCCAAGAGGCCTTTCCTGTTGTCCCTCAATACTGAGACTGCCTCCAATTTACCCTAATTAGGTCTTATTTATGCAATGTTGTTTGCATATATTAAAACAATCCTCTTTGAAGGAAGAAACTATTTTTGCCTTTTTCCATATCCCCACATGTAGCCAAGTTCCTGGCTTAATTAATCCTTCTTGACTCCATCCAATTTCACCTATGAATTTATATATGTTGTTTAATTAGACCCTTAAACCAAATCTGTGTACTCACCATACTTTATAGAGAAGGTAAATGTCTTGCTCATGCTCTCCTACCCACTAAGTTTCTGAGGTAGGATTTGAACCCAGGTCTCTCAATTCCAAATCCAATGTGTTTTCCTCTGTACCATGCTACTTAGAAGTAGAGGAGAACTTCTCAGAGAAACTGCTTTTGGGTTTTGGGTTACTGAGCTAATTCCAAAACCACTCATTAGATGCAAAGGTTTTCATGAGATTCTCTATGGTGACAATGAGGTAGGATTATGAGGTCCCTCAAAATAGTAATTGGTATACAAACGTTTCTTGTTGAGTGATTGACTGCCCAACTTTATGGCAAAACTTCACATGTCATTTCCATCCACTTTTCTGGATTTTAACTGTAGGATCTAGGTCTCTACTCTTGTATTATGATAGTTTTCAGACTTAATTTGGCATTTAAAAAATATTTTCATCTGTTTCTTTAGAAGCCTTGAAACAAAGAGAACCAAAAGAAGGAAATCATTAAAAACAAGAACTTCTTTGTTCCAGACTTCTAAATCTGGAAAATCAGGACTCTGCCATTTATCTCATTCTTTTGCTCTTAACAAGAACATGATTATAATCAGATGATGTTCTATCTGTAGCACCCCAAGTGGCACACCCTTTAGGGTCAGCTCAATTGGCATTACACTCAAGTCCATGGAGCATAGCTCTCCACCACCTCTTTGGAGTCCATGCAAATATCCTTTACTACTTCCAGCTAAAATTCATCCATAGAGTCAACACCTCCCTCTGTTGGTTGCTGAGCTAGAAAAGCAGGTGATTTCAGGCTGCTACATTTGGTAAAAGAAGTTAAGTTCCTTCTCACTGGTACATATTTGGTAGGTGGCTTTTGAGAACAGAATTGTGATTAAAATTCAGGGGATAGAAGAAAGAATGGTCCATTCCTATTAGCATAATGATAATCTGGAGCCCTTCAGTTTCTTATTCCCCATAAGGAGCATGGACTTAACTAGTCAGGTTCCTGGCTGCATCTTTTTGTGCATCCTTTCCTTTCACATCAATTACTTAACATCAGATAGTCCTAGAAGACTTGTGGGAGTTGATGACCATGGCAATATCTACAAGAAAGGTTGGGATGAGAGCTGCAGTAGCAGGATCAGGCTTGTGAGAAAGAAATGTTAGTATTAGAAGAGGTCCCAAGTAAAAAAAAGATCCCACTTGGAACCAGCTTAGCTATTTGACTGGACAATACCTGTGCACAGAAGATGTATAAAACTGCCACTTGTCTATGTTTGCTTGAAATACCACCTTTTAAATACCAATATTCATCCAATGGTGCTACATGCCTGTATATCATGAAACATCACCATTTTTGAAGAATCAAAATTGCAGATGACACAAAGGACAGTAGAAAACTGAATAAGGAGTAGACTGTAACATCTTTCCAATTATATCTTATGGTGTTAAAAGGAATCTTTGTTTGAGTCTTACCTTAGTCAATAAGGCTAGCCCTCCAAACTCAGCAAGTAGTTGGAATGTGGCTGGCACACAATTCAAAACTCAAAGCTTTTATAGACAGGAGTAAACAACTTCTGTATAAGGGTAGAATCATGCTAATTGGTACTTGTATCATGAAGAGATGGATTTTGCACTACTTCAACTTTTCCTCCACGTCTAAGTGTGCATGAACAAGGGTATTTCCAGACTATCCATTCCCTGCAGGCTGGTTGCACAAGTACCCAAAGTTTAAGCAAGGTTTTAAACATGGGGATCACTCAGACTAACTTTGCACAAGTGACTGCCTCTGCACAATCCTCCCTTTGGTGCTAAGCATATTTAAGCACCATAATTGGGCCTATATTGCTTCTCTGTCCTCAGCTGTATAATTTTCATCTTTTCAGCTTATAATTTGGGAGTTGATTTGGGAGTTAGTTCCTTGTACCAAGGGGAGCATTGTAAGCACAAGCAACACACAATCCTTATGAGAAAACACAAGAGAAAGCCCACAAGTTGATATTTCAGCCCTGAGAGATTAGGGAGCCAAGAGGTTATCCATTCCCATGGGGATGAGGGTTCCTTTCTATCTTCCTGGAATATGTTCCAGGTCTTCCAAACTGAGTCCAGATAGGGATGAATATGGTTGAAGTTGTCAGGAACCCAGGTGTAGCATTCCTGACCTATGGGAATGCATACCCCTCTCCCTCTCCCAAAAGGAAATTTAGAGCCAGTCAATTTTGTAAGGCCACAGCCCAAAATGTGTGAATCTCAGCATTAAACTCCTCTACTCCACCTTATGGATACATTAACAAATACTTGCCAAAATTTTTCATTTTATTCAATAGCATTAGACTGCCTCTGGTCCCATACATGGGTAATTTGATGGAAAAAGCATGTTCAGGTTCTCCTTCTAAAGGGGAAAGTGTCACAGAAACTTGTGTGGCCGCATGTTTGTTTCACAATTGTGTCCTAGGGTAGGTGTGGGCCAGGGGCCAAAGAGCAACCTCCCCAATCTACACCTGTCTTTCCAATTTGAGGGGAGCCAGTAATATGCTTTTTTGTTACACAGGAAATAAAATCCCTGTGGGGCCATCCTAAAAAAATCCATTCATGTGTGCCTGGTCCCCTGCTTTAAGACCAGTTCTCAGAAGGTCATTCCCCTCTTTAATAGTCACCTTGTGTTTCAGGAATAGGGTATAATTACATCCCACTTGCCGTCCCAGTTCCTGACCTTGTCTTCCATTTTGCTCATAACACAGTACTGGTGGCCTGACAATATGGAGCAAACTCAAAGGAGGTGAGAATATCGAAAGGTTGGTGATCTTTTTCCAATTAAAAATGAATGAGCAGAAGGACTCATTTTTCCACCCTATGACCATACAATTTAGTGCTGTATCGAAATTTGTCTTATTGATTGCAAACCAATAATCACACAAGTCCTAGATATCTGATCCCATGCCCACCAAGAGTATCCCTTCTCCCAAGGAAAAAGAGGCATGTGCATATGGCCAGCAATTGGTCCAGTTAAAGGCACAGCTGGTATGTTGGATCAGATGCACATTAAGTGTTGAGTTCCTCTGTTCCCCCAATCCCTAGCGCTCGAAGCAAGGCATAAAGTGCAAAAATAAATAAATAAATGGTAGATAGTAAGTGAGGGATTAGGTCCTAATTATCAAGGTCAAAGAAGCAGTCAAAGACCACTGATTAGTGTCAAAGTCCTTCCTCAGCTTAACTCAGTCTAGAGTTTGATCAGGAGCTGTTTCCTCTGCTAGGATGAGGTCAACCATGGCAGGCTTCAATGGGAGTGATATATTCAGGTCACCCCATTCAGCAACAGTAATGAAAGAAAGTCCTGTTCAGAAGGGCTAGAGAGAAGATGTCTCCCTAAAGTTGTGGGTAAATTTGGTAACATGGGAAGCAAATTAGATACCATGGGGTCTCATAAACCTTTTAAGTTCTTTTAATATTGCCCAATGAACTGAATCAATTTCCCCTCCCAGATCACAGTGAAAATGGCCTCGAGTTTATATAACACATTCCTTCCACACAAGGAGATAGGGAAATTGGGCATTAACAAGAAGGAATGAAAACACATTGATCCTATTACTACTTTAAGCAGGGTGATTATAGTGCACATCCCACTTTTCCCAGATAAGCTTATTAGTCTCTCAGGTTTTAATACTGGGAAACTTTTAAGGGGGCACTTAAGCCCCAAGAAAGTCATCCCTATGTCTGCCAAGCAAACAAAGGGTGTCCCATTCACAGTAATCGCCCTGTCAACATTCCCCCCAAATACTCCTCTTTTCCCAACTACCTCCTTCCTCTCATTGTGAATATTGATCCTCAATATCCACAGGTCCATGGTGATTGCCAGGGACAAGGTAAGGGGGGGGGGGGGGGGGGGGGGGGCACATAGCAGCTGGTTCTTCACATTGCTGTCCAGCTTGCATTTCCTATAATCCCTTTTAAAGTACCCCTCCTTTTTTACAATAAAAGCATACACCCCCCCCCAATCTCCCTTTCTAGTCCTTTATCCCTTCTCCTCTGTACTCCTATATCTGCCCCTTCATGGCAGCTGCCAAATTCATCATTTCCTTAACCTTACTTTCCCTCTCTTTTCTAAGTTCCTTCTCCTCTCACCCCTCAAACACATAGGATACAATTCTCCTTGAGTTCACTAATAGTTTTCCCACTACAGCTGAGACAGAATTTATGAAAGTAATCCTGAATGTCTACTGCTTATAGAAAGAATTGGAATAGTCATCTAAATTCTGTAGAGTGTCATGGAATTTTTCTCATTCTATCAGTTGTGGTGTTTCTTGCTCTAGAGCTCTAAAACACCATAGAGGGTTGTTTTTTGCATCATTTAACATTCCCTAGTCACTTTCATTATTGTAATTCCAATAGGGAGCCATTTGGACTATGTGATCCTATTATGTTCATTCTCTAACTTTATAGCACAGGACAGGACCTTTGCCTTCCCATCCTTTCTGATAAGGATGTCTAATAACTCAGCAATATCCTCTCAAATGGAGTTAAGGCTCCTTAAAATGGTCTTAATTTTCCTAATGACATTAACTTGATTTGTCTAAAAAAACAAGATGGATTGCTGTCATAATACAATGTCTCTTCAAGAGACAATGTATTCCCCACCCTTCTTAAGGGTGCCATGGTCTTTGGCTCTGAAAAACCTACATTACATGGTGGAGATTCAGTAGTGTGAACTGGCACCTCTATTGGACGTGGTAATGAGATGCAGTCTCAGCTTGAAAGTTCTGCCCAACAGTACCAGTAATCCATTTGTCTAGGTTTTAGGTTCCCAAATCTAGAATTTTAAAATGCTCAACTGATGATAATCAAAGGTCCTATGTTCATCTGGCCAAATTTGCTTTCTACAATTATCTACATACCAAGTCTAGTCCTTGCTGAGCTTTACCACTCAAGTTTTAGACATTCTCAGTTGAACTGGCAGTTTTCCTTTATCCCACTTTTTGACAGTTTGCCTAAAGGGGAGTCAATAGGAGGCTTATTCTGTCCTGCTTCCATATCAATAGTGATATGCCTTGATGACCTAATCTTGGTTCAAGACCAACGTTACTCACCACTGCCTTTTCCTTTGTGGGGTGCTGCTCTTTTATCTTCATGAACAAATGAAAGAAAAAATCAATTTTGGGCTATTTCTCCTTATCCTCCTTGAGTTTAGGCAATTTAGTTCTCTCACCACTTCACAACTGACTGACCGTTGGAGAGTCTACTCCAACCTGCCATCAGACAAAGGTCAGAGTGCCAGCTGTGGACTCAGACAGTCATAGGAGTGAAGGAACCCATTTAGGGCCACCAAAATTGTTAAAATACAGCTTTGTTCAGGTCTCACCCTGGTCAATGAGGAAAATCAGGAAAAGAAAGGCAAAATATTTTATTAGCACACCAATGCCGTAAGCAGTTGGAGTATGGTCCGTGTGGATTTCAAACTGCATGAGGCTTTTCTAGAATGGAGTAAACAACTTCCCTATATGGGCAGAAGTATACTGATTGGGAACACGTATCTGACTGGCAACACATGTCATGGGGAGATGGGTTTTGTGCCACTTCAGCTTTTCCTTCATGTCTAAATGCACATGTACAAGAGTATTTCCAGGCTGCCATCTTCTGCAGGCTGGGTTGCATATATGTACTTGAAGATTAAGTAAGGTTTTTAATATGAGGATCACTCAGACAGACTCTGCAAAAGTGACTGATTTTGCACCATGGTAAGAGTGAGCAGAAATGGAACTGAGATGGTCTTATGACTGTAAAACTGCTAATTAACAACTTTGCAAATATAGTGTTCTGAATTAAGTATTAGGTTTCCAAATGGCACTAGGAGTGATAAGTTATTAGATTCTGTTCTAATCATTCTATGGTTCTTTATAACTCAGCATTCCTCTTTCTGTGCAGAAACAACTCACCTATTCTAGACCTGATTCATGTTTGTCCCTTGGGTACCATTTTACTTTACTCTCTTGCTATGCAAACCCCCAAACCTCTGGTCCTCAACCCTTCTTACAATTAAGCAACTTTATAAATAACAGCTTCTTCCAGGGAAGCCAAGGTGAGAGTGATGAGCCACTGCATGTGAGAATCGGAACCCTATTTTCACTATTGAAAAGTCAGGCAATGCAGAGAAATGAATACAATTAAGTGGCCAAATCCAGGGCTGGGAGTGATTACCCCCTTAATTCCCATGAGTCCGAGCAACAATTGCCTCTACCCTCTATATTGCATATGTATATCAACTTTGAATTGACCTCATTGTGGACTAACAACCAGGATGGCCTGCTCATATACATTAAGACTTTTTAATATTTGAAGTATTCTCTGCTTAATTGTGCTTTGTTGGTCTCTCTATTCCTGAAGGAGTCTTTTGAAATATAAAGATTCAGGCATCTTCCCTGACATCTACTTAAAGTCTTTAAGTTTACCTAACATTTAACATACATAATATAAGGAATACTATCCCTATTTTATAGATAAGGAAACAGAGACACGAATAGGATATGTTACTTGCCCATGCTTGTAATAGATGTAGATTTGACTTCACATCCATCAAATTGTCTGCCAAGACTTATCAATATCACCTCCACAATGTCTCTCTAAACCTGTCCATTTCTTTCTACTCATGCCACAGTTACTAGAAGTGTAGCCCCTTTGCCTTTCAATTAGATTGCCATGATAGCCTCCTCACTAATCTCTCTCCAGTCAATTTCTCCCCTCTAAACCCCATCCTCCACATTAGGTCTGCACAACCTGCAGCCTACCAAAGGATTTCCTCTACATATAAAGGATGTTTTCCTCTACTTTTTTCATTGGCCACCCAATGTGAGTGGCCTGGGGGTCACAAGATGTACAGTCTTACTCCACATAGTTGCCAAATTTAAATTCCTAATGGAGAGGTCTGACCAATATCAATTCCCTACTCAGAAACCTATTATCCCTAGGACAAAATATAGACTCCCCTCTCCAACATTTAAGGACCTTCATAATCTAGCTGTAACATCTTCCCAGGTCAGTTTTGTCTCCCTTAAACATTCTCTATTCCACTCATATTAGCCCATTTAATGTTTGCTCATACACTAAATACACATACTTTCCACCTTTATTTCTTTGCTCTTTTCTGTGTCTGAAAAGTTCTCCACCTCTTTTTTGCTTATTTTTTAAATTTTTAATTTTTGTACATTTTTTTTAAAAAATAAAACAGGTATGTCCATAACATAGTACAATAATAAAAAAAAGATGAATGTACATGAAACTACAAATTCATTATGTAAAACCTTCTATTCCTTTTTAGATATATAATAGCTATCGTAAATTTTTTCCCTTTTCCCCCTCCCCTTCCCACCCTAGAGATGGCTATCATTAGACACAAATATGTATATGTACATATATAAATATATGTATATATGTGTACACACATATGTGTGTACACATATATACATATATATGTATACAATTTTATACATACTTCTATTTATCAGTTCTTTTGCTGTATATAGATATAGAAATCATTAGGTGTCATTTATAGTTAATTGAAGTATTTATAATAGTCAAAATGTTTTATTCACTCAAACTTCTTCTTAAAACAATATTGCTGTTACTCCATA
The DNA here is from genome assembly GCF_028372415.1 of Notamacropus eugenii. Lineage (NCBI taxonomy): Eukaryota > Metazoa > Chordata > Mammalia > Diprotodontia > Macropodidae > Notamacropus > Notamacropus eugenii. The sequence goes on along the minus strand of NC_092875.1, from coordinate 154,840,444 downwards.
GCACTATCTGTTATTATGAAGGAAAGTAAGTTCAAAGAAACTGACCTTGAAGAACATTATAAACATGCTAATTAACATATTGACATTATAACCTAATCTGCAGAATGTATGAAAACTGTCTGGTACATAATAGATAGTTAATAAATGCTTGAGGGAAACTAGAAGGTGAAGTCAAGATAGTGGGAAAAAGATAGAAACTTGCCTGAGCTCTCCTAGATTCCTCTATAAACAAACTATCTCCTCACAATGGATCTGGAGCTGGTAATCCACAAAAGGATGTGGTGAAACAATTTTCCAGCTTAGGATAACTTAGAAGGACTGCAGGAAAGGTCTGTTTCACAGGAGGGAAGGGGGCAGAACCAAGGTGGTGGAATAGAAGGATGGACCTGCTCTAGCTTTACCTCCATAGCCCATAAAATACCAGTAAAAAAATGTCTCTAAACAAATACCATAGCAGCAGAAGCTACAAAAGGACAGAGTGAAAGAGATTTCCAGCCCAAGACATCCTGGAAGGCTGACAGGAAAAGTCTATTACACCGGGCTCAGAGGGAAGCACAGCCCAGCCTTGGCCATGCTGCACAGCACAGGCAGGACTGGAGCAGGCTTCAGGGCATGGAATCATAGGTAGCAGCTGGGTTCCCAGATTTCTCAACCCCAAAATGCCAAAGACAGCTTCAAAGGTCAGTAAGAAAGCTCTTTCAACTGGGTGAGAGAGGAGTACCCTCTGGCCCCTAACCCAGAGTGGGAGCAGCCACTGTGGCAGCAGCATCCATTTTTGGAGCCTGCAGCCTAAAGACTCTGGGAGAATTGAGCAGCTGATCTGGGTCTCAGTCTTGAGTGGCTGTCCTGGGGTAAGGAGGAGCGCTGGTGTGGTAGAGCTGATGGTGACTGTGGAGAGGGAATCTTACTTGCAGGTCCAGGGCAAAAAAGCTTGTGGTTGCTACCAGACTAAAGTGCAGGCCAGGAGAGGAGTAAACTCCTCTTCTTTGATTGTGCCACCATGGAGGAACTGAGAACTTACAGGTCCCTAGAATATACCCTCTACTTGACAAAGGACTCAAAAGTCAAGTAACTGTCTGGGAAAATGCCCAAAAGGGGGGAAAAATAAGACTATAGAAGGTAACTTTCTTGACAAAAAAATATTTTCTTCCTTTCTTTTGAATGAGGAAGCATACCATCAGAGGAAGATATCAAAGTCAAAGCTTCTGCATTCAAAACCTCCAAAAAAATATGTAGTGGCTGCAGGCCATGGAAAAACTCAAAAAGAATTTTGAAAATCAAGTTAGAGAAGTAGAGGAAAAATTGGGAAGGGAAATGATATAAATGCAAGAAAATCATGAAAAGCAAGTCAACAGCTTGCTAAAGGAGATCCCAAAAACACTGAAGAAAATAGCACCTTTAAAAATCGACTAACTCAAATGGCAAAGAGGTCCAAAAAGCCAAGAAGAAGAAGAATTTTTTAAAAAGTAGAATTAGCCAAATGGAAAAGGAGATTCAAAAGTTCACTGAAGAAAACAGTTCTTTAAAAATTATAATGGAACAGATGGAAGCTAATGACTTTATGAGAAACCAAGAAATTACAAAACAAAACCAAAAGAATGAAAAAACAGAAGATAATGTGAAATATCTCATTGGAAAAACAACTGACCTGGAAAATAGATCCAGGAGAGACAATTTAAGAATTATGGGACTACCTGAAAGTCATGATCAAGAAAAGAGCCTAGACATCGTCGTCCAAGAAATTATCAAGGAAAACTGCCCTCATGTTCTAGAACTAGAGGGTAAAATAAATATTGAAAGAATTCATCAATCATCTCCTGAAAGAGATCTGAAAAGAGAAACTCCTAGGAATATTGTAGCCAAATTCCAGAATTCCCAAGTCAAGGAGAAAATATTGCAAGCAGCCAGAAAGAAACAATTTGAGTACTGTGGAAATACAATCAGGATAACACAATATCTAGCAGTTTCTACATTAAGGGATCAAAGGACTTGGAATATGATATTCCAGAAGTCATAGGAGCTAGGATTAAAACCAAGAATCACCTACCCAGCAAAACTGAGTATAATACCTCAGGGGGGAAAATGGTCATTCAATGAAATAGAGAACTTTCAAGCATTCTTGATGAAAAGACCAGAACTGAAGAGAAAATCTGACTTTCAAACACAAGAATCAAGAGAAGTATGAAAAGGTAAATGGGAAAGAGAAATCATAAGGGACTTACTAAAGTTGAACTCTTTACATTCCTACATGGAAAGATAAAATTTGTAACTCTTCTGACTTTTCTCAATATTTGGGTGGTTGAAGGCATTACATACATATAGACAGAGAGCACAGGGTGAATTGAATGATATCTAAAAAAATAAAATTAAGGAGTGAGAGAGGAATATATTGGGAGGAGAAAGGGAAAAAATGGAATGAGGCAAATTATCTCTCATAAAAGAGGCAAGAAAAAGCTTTTTCAATGGAGGGGGGCAAGGGGAGGTGAGAGGGAAAAAGTGAATCTTACTCTCATCATATTTGGCTTAAGGAAGGAATAACATGGACACTCAATTTGGTATGAAAATCTATCTTACACTACAGGAAAGTAGAGGAGAAGGGGATAAGTGGGGTATGGGGGGAATGATAGAAGGGAGGGCAAATAGGAGGGGGGAGTAATTAGAAGTAAACACCTTTGGGGAGGGACAAGATCAAAAAAGAGAATGGAATAAATGGGGGGGCAGGATAGGATGGAGAAATCTATCTTGCCCACAAGAAAAGAGAGAAGATGGGGATAAGAGAAGGGAGGGGTGTGATAGAGGGTAGATTGGGAGAAGGGGTAATCAGAATGCACAGTGTCTTGAGGTGGGGGAGGGGATAAATAGGGAGAAAATTGGAACTCAAAATCTTGCAGAAATGAATGTTGAAAGCTAAAAATAAATAAATAAATTTTAAAAAAGAAAGGTCTGCTTCACTTGGGTAAAAAGGGAGCACAGCCCAGCACTGGCAGTATCTGGACAAGTTAGTGGAAGGCCTCCAGTCCCACCACTGATCAATAACCAAAGCCCTGTGGGCCCAGCACAAGTAGCCAGTAACACAGCAGGCCAGCTATGAGGCCTCCAGCCCCCAGCACAATAGGTAAGTGGTCAGACCTGGCAGGCCCAGTGATGCCAGAATAGCAAGCAAGCATACAGGCCTGGCATTCCTAGAACAGCAGGTAAACCACAATGCCTGGAGGCCAAGGAGCAGCAGGTGAGCTGCCAGCCCCATAGATCCCAATGTAGCAGGTGAAAATCCAAGCCTGGAGATTCCAGAACAGCAGGTCAGTGACCAAGCCTCTGATCCCTTGTGCAAGAAACTCAGGACAGTGTCTCCTGTACCCCAGGAGTAGAGTTCAATTTTAAAGGTCATGAAATGGTCTGGGAAATGAGCAAAAAGCAAGCAACAACAAAAAACAAACCCTGACCATAGAAAGCTACTATGAAAACAGGGAAGTTCAAATCTCAAACTCAAAAGAGGACTATGTCAAAACACCTACATGAAAAACCTCAAAGAGAAATATGAATTGGTTTCAGCCCCAAAAAGAACTCCTAAATTTTTAATATTAGAGAGATAGAAGAAAAATGGGATAAGAAATGAGAGTTATGTAAGAGAAATATAAAAAAGAGTCAATAGCTAGGTGAAGGAAGCACAAAAAATAGAAAAAGATGTACAAAAATTCACTGAAGAAAACTCCTTTAAAAGTGAAATAGCCCAAATGGAAAATGAAACACAAAAGTTCAATGAAGAAAATAATTCCCTAAAAATTAGAATTGTGCAAGTGAAAACTAATGACTCCATGAGCCATCAAGATTCAATCAACAAAATCAAAAGAATGAAAAAAGAGAAGAAAATGTGAGATATCTCATGGGAAAAACAGCTGAACTGGAAAATAGACACAGTAATGATAATTTATGAATTATTTAACAACCTGAAAGCCATGATCAAAAAAGAGCCTGTACAAGGAAAATTGCTCTGATATGGGTAATATAGTAATTGAAAGAATTTACTAATCACCTCCTGAAAGAGATCCCAAAGTAAAATTTCCCAGGATGATTATAGACAAATTTCAGAGCTCTCAGATGAAGGAGAAAATGCAGCAAGCAGCCAGAAAGAAACAATTCAGTTATCAAGGAGCTGCAGTAGAATTACACAGGATTTAGCAGTTTCTATATTAAAGGATGAGATAGCTTGGAATATGATATTCCAGAAGGCAAAGGAGCTTGGATACAATCAAGAACTACCTACCCAGCAAAACTGAGCATAATCCTTCAGGGGGAAAAGATGGATATTCAAACATTCCTAGTGAAAGGACCAGTGCTAAACAGAATATTCAATTTTCAAATAAAAAATTCAAGAGAAACATATAAAGGTAAATGGGAAAGAAAAACATGAATTATTCAAAAAGGTTAAACTGTTTACATCCCTACATAAGAAGAAGATACTTGTAACTCTTAAAAACCTGTCATGATCAGGGCAATTAGTAGTATATATAAATAGGGTGTGGGTATAAGTTGACTTTGATGGTGTAATATAAAAAAATTGAGAAAAAGTATTGCTCTGGGAGAAGAGTGAAGGGAGAGGTAAAATGCGTAAATTGTTTCACATGAGGAGGTATGAAAGACTCACTTCAGTGGAGGGAAAAAAGGCAGGGGGTAAGCATCACTTGCACCTTACTCTTATCAGATTTGGCTCAAAGGAATAACATACACTCTCAATTGGATATAGATATATTTATTACCCTGTAGAGAAGTAGGAGAGGAAGGGGGCAGAGATAGGGGAGTGGTGATAGAAGAGAGGGCAGATTGAGGGAACTGGTGATCAGAAGCAAAACACTGTGAGGTGAGAAAGAATGAAGAGAGAAAGAGAGAGAGAGAGAGAGAGCATAAACAAGAGGAAAACAGAATGGAGGAAAATATAGAGTTAATAATCATAACTGTGAATGTGAATGAGATGAACTCACCCATAAAACGGAGGCAAATAGTATAGTGGATTAAAAATCAAAATCTTACAATATGTTGTTTATACAAAACAAATACATGAAGCAATGAGACACATGGCGTAAAGGCAAAAGGCTGGAGCAGAATATACCATGCTGAATTCAGCTGAAGTAAAAAAAAAGAGAGATAGCAATCATGATCTCAGACAAATCAAAAGCAAAAATAAATCTAGTTGAAAGAAATAAGGAAGGAAACTACATCTTGCTAAAAGGTACCATAGTCAATGAAAAAATATCAGTATTAAACATATATGCACCAAATGACATACTACCCAAATTGTATAGGAAAAGTTAAACTAATTATAGGAAAAAATAAAAAGTAAAATTATACTAGTGGGGGACCTCAACCTGCCCCTCTGAGAACCAGACAAATCTAACCAAAACATAAACAAGAAAGAAGTTAAGGAGGTGAATTGAATTTTAGAAAAGTTAGATGTGATAGACTTCTGGAGAAAGCTGAATGGGAAAAGAGAGAAGTACACCTTTTTCTCAGTGGCACATGGCATCTACACAAAAAATTGACCATGTATTAAAGCATAAAAATTTTACAACCAAACACACAAAGGCAGAAATATTAAATGTGTCCTTTTAAAATCATGATGCAATAAAAATTACATTTAACAAAGGGCCATGAAAAGATAAATTAAAAATTAATTAGAAACTAAAAGTTAATTGGAAATTAAACACTCTAATCCTAAAGAATAAGTGGGTCAGAGAACAAATCATAGAAACAATCAATAATTTCATTGAAGAGAATGACAGTGCTGAGACAACATATCAATATTTATGGGATGCAAGCAAAGCAATATTTAGGGAAGATTTTAAATCTCTAAATGTTTACATGAATAGAGAAAGAGAGAAAGAGCAGATCAACAAATTGGGCATTATATTAAAAAACTAGGAAAGGAACAAATTGAATATTAAATAGACAATTAGAAATCCTGAAAATCAAAGCAGAGATAAGTAAAATTGAAAGTAAAAAAAATTGAATAAACAAAACTAGGAGATGGTTTTACAAAAAACAACAAATAATAAAATAGATAAAATTTTGGTTAATTTGATTTTTTGAAAAAGAAGAAAACCAAATTACGAGTATCAAAAATGTAGTGGGTGAATTCACCACTAAAGAAGAGGAAATTAAAACAATAATTAGAAGCTATTTAGCCCAACTGTATGCTAATAAATCTGACAATCTAAGTGAAATGGATGAATATTTATAGAAATATAAATTGTCTAAATTAACAGAAGAGAAGATAGAATATTTAAATAACCCTATCTTAGAAAAGCAAATTGAACAAACCATCCATCAATGAACTCCCTAAGGAAAATCCCCAGGACCAGATGGATGCACAAGTGAATTCAACCAAATATTTAAAGAATAATTAATTCCAATATTATATAAATTTTGGGGAGAAATAGGTGAAGAAGGAATTCCAGTAATTCTTTTTAGAACACAAATGTAGTGTTGATACCAGAACCAGGAAGAGCAAATATATAGAAAAGAAACAAAAGAACAATTTTTTAATGAACATTGATGCAAAAATTTTAAATAAAATACTAGCAAGGAGATTACAGCAATATATAATAAAGATCAGACACTGTGACTGGGTGGGATTTATACCAGAAATGCAGGGCTTGTTTAGTGTTAGGAAAACTGCCAGTGTAACTGGCCATATTAATGACAAAAGCAAAAGAAATTAATCATATGATTATCTCAATAGATGCAGAAAAAGTTTTGACAAAATACAACACTTATTAAAAACACTACAGAGCATAGAAATAAATAGAACTCTTTAAAATGATAAGTAATATCTGTAATGGGAATAAGCATTATCTGTAAAAAGCTAGAAAATTTCCCAATAAGATCAAGGTGAAGCAAGGATGCCCATTATCACCGCTATTATTCAATATTATACTAGAAATATTAGCTTTAGAAATAGAAAAAAACAATTGAAGTAACTAGAATAGATAATGAGTAAACAAAATTATCACTTTTATATGAAGGTAGATACAGAGAATCCTCCAGAATCAACTGAAAAACTAGTTGAAATAATTAACAACTTTAGCAAAGTTGCAAGATACAAAATAAACCCACATAAATCATCAACATCCCTACATTTTACCAACAAAAACCAGCAGCAAGAGATAGAGAAGTTCCTTTTAAAATAACTGTAGATAAAATAAAATACTTGAGGGTCTTCCTGCCAAATCAAACCCAGAAATGATACAAACACAATTACAAAACACTTTTCATACAAATAAAGACAGATCTAAACAACTGGAGAAATGTCAGTCTCTTATGGGTAGGCTGAACCAATATAGTAAGATGACAATTCTACCTAATTAATTCACTTTTTCAGTGCCATTCCAATCAAACTACCAAAAAAAAAAACAAATTACCTTATAAAAGATAGGAAAAATCATAATAAAATTCATCTGGAAGAACAAAAAGTCAAGAATATCAAGGGAATTAACTAAAACAAATGTGAAGGAAGGTGACTTAGCCATACCAAATCTCAAACTATATTATAAAGCAGTAATCATCAAACAGACTGGTACTGGCTAAGAAATAGAGTGTTTGATCTGGGGCATAGATTAGGTACACAAGATTCAGTAGTAAATAACCCTAGTATTCTAGTGTTTGTTAAACCCAATGACTTCAGCTTTGGGGACAAGAATTCACTATTTGACAAAAACAGCTGGGAAAACTGGAAAACAGCATGTCAAAAACTAGGTAGAGGAGCACAGACCAGACCAGCATGGAGCACAGCCCAGTTGGAGCACACACCAGTGTGGAGCACAAACCAGCATGGAGCAGCAGGGACAGGACCCAGAACAGGATTCAGGGCACTACTAACAGCAGTTCCCAGATTCCTCAACCCATAAATGCCACAAACAGCTTCAAACATCAGTAGGAGGGCTCCAGCAGCAGCCATTTTCAGAGTCCTCCACCTAGAGCCCCTGGGGGAATTAAGCCACTGTCTGATTCTCAGCTCTGAGCTCCACCCAGGGATGGGGAGGAACACTGGCTATGGAGCTAGTAAAGGCTCTGGAGAGGGAATTCAATTGCAGATTCTGGGCAGAAAAGTTTTTGGTTGCTCTCAGACCAGTACAGAGATCAGGAAAGGAGTAAATACCTCTCTCTTGATTGTGTCACCTTGGAGGAACTGAGAACTTACAGGTCCCCAGAATACACCCTCCTCTTGACAAAGGACTCAAAAGTCAAGTAACTGGCTGGGAAAATGCCCAAAAAAGAGAGAAAAAATAAGACTATAGAAGGTTACTTTCTTGGTGAACAAGTACTTTCTTCCATTCTTTCAGGTGAGGAAGAACAATGCTTACCACCAGGGAAAGACATAAAAGTCAAGGCTTCTGTATCCCAAACATCCAAAATAAATATTCAATGGTTTCAGACCATGAAAGAACACAAAAAGGATTCCAAAAATCAAGTAAGAGAGGTGGAGGAACAATTGGGAAGAAAAATGAGAGCAATGCAAGAAAAGTATGAAAAGCAAGTCAACAACTTGCTAAAGAAGACCCCAAAAAATGCTGAAGAAAATAACACCTTTAAAAATAGGCTAGCTCAAGTGGCAAAAGAGGTTCAAAAAGCCAAGGAGAAGAAGGCTCTAAAAAGCAGAATTAGACAAGTGGAAAATGACATTCAAAAGCTCACTGAAGAAAATAGTTCTTTAAAAATTAGAATGGAACAGATGGAAGCTAATGACTTTATGAGAAACCAAGAAATTAAAAACAAAACTAAAAGAATGAAAAAGTAGAAGATAATGTGAAATATCTCATTGGAAAAACAACTGACCTGGAAAATAAATCCAGGAGAGACAATTTAAGAATTATGGGACTACCTGAAAGCCATGATCAAGAAAAGAGCCTAGACATCATCTTTCATGAAATTAACAAGGAAAACTGCCCTCATATTCTAGAACCAGAGGGCAAAATAAATATTGAAAGAATCTACTGATCACCTCCAGAAAGAAAAACTCCTAGGAATATTGTGGCCAAATTCCAGAGTTCCCAGGTAAAGGAGAAAATAATGCAAGCAGTCAGAAAGAAACAGTTTGAGTATTGTGGAAATACAATCAGAATAACACAGGATCTGGCAGCTTGTACATTAAGGGATTGAAGGGCTTGGAATATGATATTCCAGAAGTCAAAGGAACTGGGATTAAAACCAAGAATCATGTACCCAGCAAAACTGAGTACAAAACTTCAGGAGAAAACATGGTCATTCAACGATATAGTGGACTTTCAAGTATTCATGATGAAAAGACCAGAACTGAATAGAAAATTTGTCTTTCAAACACAAGAATCAAGAGAAGCATGAAAAGGTAAATAGGAAAGAGAAAACATAAAGGAGTTTCTAAAGTTGAACTGTTTACATTCCTACATGGACAGATAATACTTGTAACTCTTGAGACTTTTTTCAGTACTTGGATAGGTGGAGGGATTTTATACACACACACACACACACACACACACACACACACACACACATAGACAGAGAGTACAGGTTGAGTTGAATAAGAAAGGACGATACCTAAAATAAAATAAAATTGAGGGGTGAGAGAGGAATATATTGGGAGAAGAAAGAGAAAAATGAAATGGGGTAAATTATCACTCATCAAGGAGGCAATGAAAGGCTTCTTCAGTGGAAGAGAAAAGGGAGGATGTGAGAGGGAAAAAGGGAAGCTTACCCCTTACATTTGGCTTGAGGGAATGACATGTTCACTCACTTTGGTATGAAAATATATTTTGCACTATAGAAGGGTAGGGGAGAAGGGGACAAGTGGGGTGAAGGGGATGATAGAAGGAAGTGCAAATGGAAGAAGAGAATAATCAGAAGTAAACACTTTTGGGGAGGGATAATGTCAAAAGAGAGAATAGAAGAAATGGGGAGCAGGATAGGATGGAGGGAAATAGTCTTATACAACATGACTATTATGGAAGTCTTTTGCAAAACTACAATTATACAGCCTATATTGAATTGCTTGCTTTCTCAGTGCAGATAGGTGGGGAGGGAGGAAGGGAAAGAAATTGGAATTCAAAGTATTAGGAATGAATGTTGAGAACTGTTTTTGCATACAACTGGGAAACAAGAAATACAGGTAATGGGGTATAGAAATCTGTCTTTCCCTACAAGAAAAGAGAGAAGGGGATAAGGGAAGGGAGGGATGTGATAGAAGGGAGGGCATATTGAGGGAAGGGGTAATCAGAATGCAAGGCATTATGGGATGGAGGAGGGGAGAGATGGGATGAAAATATGGAACTCAAAATTTTGTAGAAATGAATATCAAAAACTGAAAATAAATTAATAAACAAACATTAGAGGAAAAAAAAGAAACATGGACAATCTACCAGCATCATGCCAGAAAACTGAATCACTTCCATTTCAACTGTCTTAGGAAGATTTTGTGGATCACCTGACAGGATAAGGTACCAGACACTGAAGTTCTTGCTTGATCTCGACTGCCAAGTATTGTTCAGAGAGTGCAACACCAATGGGCTGGTCACATTCAAATGCAAAATGTACATTTGCCAAAAAGACTATTTTATGAAGAATTTGCATGGGGCAGGTGATCACATGGTGGCCAGAAGAAGCAATTCAAGGACTCTCTCAAGGTCTCTCTCAAGAACTTTGGATTTGACTGCGCAACATGGGAGACACTGGCACAGGACCACTCAGCATGGCATGCCCACATCAGAAGGGGTGCTGTGCTATTTGAGCAAAGCAGAATTGAGACAGCACAAAGTAAACACAGGATGCACAAATTTGGAATATCCACCCCAAATATTCACAAGAACTATCTGTGCCCAATCTGTGGTAGAGCATTCTGAGCTCATGTTGGTCTGATCAGTCACAGTTGGACACACTGAAATTTCACTTTATCATGATGATATCATTTTGGTCCTCTTCCAAGATGAAAGACAATAATCATACATCTATTATATATAACTTGTTATTCCTTTTAAACATGTAATAAAGTTATGTTAAAAAAAATCTAGGTATAGACCTTACACCAATATACCAAGATAAGGTCAAAATAGTTACATGATTATGTGATGCCATAAGTAAAATAGGAGGGCAAGGAAGAGTTTATCTGTCAGATCTATGGAGAAGGAAAGAATTTATGACCAAGTAAGGGATAGAGAGCTTTACTTGATATAAAATAGATAATTTTGATTATATTAAATTTTAAAATTATATTAAATTTAAAACAAAATCATTTCAGCCAAGGTTAGGAGAAAAATAGAAACCTGGAGGGAAATTTTTACAGTATATGTCTCTGATAAAGCCCTCATTTCTCAAATATATAGAGAACTGAATCAAATTTATAAGACTGCAAGTCATTCTCCAACTGAAATGATCAAAGGATATGATTTCAGGCAGATTTCAAATGAAGAAATCAAAGCTAACTATAATCATGTGAAAAAATGCTCTAAGTCCCATTAATTAAGGAAATTCAATTCAAAGAACTCTAAGGCACCACCCCACACCTCTCAGATTGGATAATGTGACAGAAAAGGGAAATGATAAGTATTAGAAGGGCTGTGCACAAACGGGGACACTAATGCACCATCGTGAACTGGTCCATCTATTTTGGAGAGTAATTTGGAAGTATAACCAAAGAACTACAAAACTGTACATACCCTTTGATCCAGCAATACCAGTACTAGATCTATACTCCCAAAGAGAATTTTAAAAGGGGGGGGTGGTGGAGAGGAGTGAAGGATCTATTTATACAAAATCATTTATAACAGTCCTTTTTGTAGTGGCAAAAACTTGGGATTTGAGAGGATGCCCATAATTGGAGAATAGCTGAACAATTGTGGTATGTGACTGTAATGGACTATTACTATGCTATAAGAAATGATGAGCAGGCTGATTTCAGAAAAACTTGGAAAGACTTATATGAATTGATGCAAAGTGAAATGAGCAGAACCAGAAGAACACTGTACATAGTAAAAGCAATATTATAAGATGATCAACTATGAATGACTTAGTTATTCTCAGCAATCCAATGATCCAAGACAATTTTAAAGGATTCATGATGAAAAGTACTATCCATCTCCAGAGAAAGAGTACTGGAGTCTGAATGCAGATCAAAGCACACAATTTTTCTATCTCTCATTTTTTCCTTGATGTTCTTTTCCCCCTTTGGGTCTGTGTCTTCTTTTACAATATGGCTAATATGATAATGTATTTTGCATGATTGAATATGTATAACCTATATTAGAATGTTAAAAATTGTCAGGGAAGATGATGGGGTAGTCAGAAAATTCCAAGTTATCAAGATTTCCACCACCACCACCCCCCCCACAAAAGAGATAAAATAGCACCATAGGGCAAACAAAGTGCAATAATCATGAATGAAAGTAAAAGGACATTTGATCAACTGTCAGGGTGGAAGATAAGAACCAAGAGAAATACAAGGTACATACAAAAGGCTGATTATAAGGGATTCAATAAGGACAGAATCTTTACTTTTGACATATATATATGTATATATATATATATATATATAATGCAAAATGTATGTGTCTAAGATTCTTATTAATAATTGGGTAGCTTATAAGAAAGACTGGGGAAACCCTGAGTATGATATGAATTTTAAAAGTAAAATCATTTAGGAACAGCTAAAAAGAGTAATTATTTTGTACAAATGAGGTGCAAGAGGAAGAATCTATACAGAGGAATTAGATGGGGGAGGGCTGGTAGTTCTGGCAACCTACTTTCATCGGGAATGGGTTTAAGAGGGAACTATATATACATATGTATTTAGAGGAGTATAAAAGTCCTCTAGATTCAGAAGAAATATAATGGTAGGGGCATAGGGAGAGGACAAGGGAGGGATCTTTAGAGGGGAGGGTAAGGGAATAGGTAAAACTGGTGTATAGAAAGGTGTTTAAATTTATGGGAATGGGAGGATAAGGGAGAGATCCTTGGAGGGGGATGGGTAAGTAATAGGAGGGCAAGGTGACAGATAGAAATAAAATAGAGAAAGTAGCAGGGATAAGAAACAAGAGATATGCACAAACATAAAAAAGATCAGGAATAAAATTTGTTTGGGAAAGTATGTGTTTAAGTATGTATGTGTATGTGTGTATGTGTGTGTGTGTATATGTATATGTATATATCTACAGCTATAGAAAAACATATCCAAACTTAATTGTAGCCTGAGGGAGGAGGGGTGGCAGAGGGGGAAAAAAGAACAAAGTTAAAAAGTGCACACCAGGGAACAAAAGAAAACTTACAAGGCGGCAAAGAAAAGATGGACAGCTCTCAAAATGTGTAGTATTTATCACACAAGTTTTCTTAAGATGAAAATTTATTGTTATGTATTTTGAATCCTCTCTTATGTTCTGCTATGCACATGACATGCTTTTTTTCTTTTTTATTTTGTATTTATGTTCCAATATTTAAGTTTTTGATGTTTTTATTTGTTTTCTCCATTCTGTATTTGTATTCTGACTTTTAAGTCTAAAATAAAATTTTTAAATGATAAAATAAGTTGTCTTTACATGTAACTGAAGAAAAAATAAAATATTCAATAATCTTAATGAACAAGAAATAAAATTGCAAAAAGTAAAATGCAACTACACTATAATTTCTTTTTTAATGCTTAGTGTATCAGATTAAATTGGATCAGAAACTATTAGATGATTCACAGAAATGACTTCCTACCTTTCCCCTCCCCTGAAGCCTGTGTTTTGGAGTGTCTGTCTTCCCCTGTTCCTTAAGGGAGAAAAAAAGAAAAGAAGGAAGGAAGGGAGGGAGGGAGGGAGGGAGGAAGGAAGGAAGGAAGGAAGGAAGGAAGGAAGGAAGGAAGGAAGGAAGGAAGGAAGGAAGGAAGGAAGGAAGGAAGGAAGGAAAGAGGGATAGAAAGAGGGGGCAGAAGGAAGAAGGGAGGGAGGTATTGAAGGAGGGAATAAAGAAAGGAGGGAATGTGGGGAGGAAGGGAGGGAAGGAGGAAAAGAAGGCAAGAGGAAAAGAAGGACAGAAAGCAAAAGGGAGGAAAGGAAAGAGGAAAGGAGAAAAAGAGCAAAGGGAAGAAGGAGGAAAGAAAGGGAGAAAAGAATGAAGGGAAGGAGGAAAGAAGGGAGGGAGGAAGGGAAACAACATTTTAAAAACATCCATTTGTTGAGCACCTAATATGTGCCAAACACGATGCTAAGTCCTTCATAAGTATCATCTCATTTGATCCAACAATGCTGTGAGGTAAATGCTATTATCATCCCTTTTCAATGGTTGAGTAAACAGAGTCAAACAGAGGTTAACTAACTTGCTCAGGTTCTTAATAAATGTCTGAAGCTAGATTTAAAATCAGGTCTTCCTATTTCCAGACCCAGTTCTCTATCCATTGTGTCACTGAGCAGCTTCTTGACACCATTTTTACCTCTTGTCTTGTGTGAAGAAATTCCTACTGAGGTCTCTGCTATGCAATAACGCCTGGAAAATCATTTTAATTCACTCCCTGCTGCTACAATAATATTCCAATGTGACATTCTTAGATAGTACTTTTCGGAAGCAATGACAAGGAGATTTGCAAAATGAAGAAGTAGGAAAAAAGATAATTATATCACAGACAGACATTGGATAAAGTTTTGTATCCAGTTTGTTTGGGGTTTTGTTTTGTTTTTCTTGAGAGGCCTGATATCCTGTTAGAGATTTCTGCCATTTGAGACAAATACTACAGCTGAATAATATTAAGATGAATACAGAAGTCAACTTACTCAAGAAGGGGAGTCAACAAACAAGAAATAATCTTCAAAAGAACCCTCTGAATAGAACATGTTCCTGTCACTGACATGAGAGAGTTGGTTACAAAGTAAAAGGCAAGAATCAAATGGCTGTTAGAGAAATAGGAAAGTCCAAGAGCTGAACATTTTGATTTTTCATTCATCATGCACATTCCAACCAGCAAGAAGCCTCTTTAAAGTCTGCTCATCATACAGGTAGATGACACCACTCCTTTACATATAAAACCCTGTCACATTATACAGTTGGATTTGTGTTGAGTAGGCTCTACTTTCTCAGCCATCCCCACTTATGAAAGAGTGCACATATTCATGAGATGACTAGTTAGTATTGGGGGTCGGGGAATGATCTGTAGAAATTGTGATAACTACAACCAGGGTCTTTACTTCTATTGATTTGCCATTTATCAGTCATGTTTGTATAACTCTACCTTCTTCACTAAAGGTTCATCTACCCCTGTCCTTCTCACACTGAAAGAATACTCTGTTCCTCTGGCCCTTTCCCTGACTGGTCTGCACCTTCTGAAACTTCCATTTTAGGGAAAATACCCAGGTCAACCATTACTTTCTTCATTCCTCTCCAGAATCTACTCCTGATCCTCTGAACTTTCTTAGAATGTAAGCTCCTTGAAGGTAGGAACTATCTTTCTTTTTCTTGTATTTTTGTAGCCATTTCTTAGCACAGTGCTTGGCACCTTATAAACACTTAATAGATGATATTCATCTTTACTCTGCATTTATTTCTTGTATAATATTCAAGTGTCTAAGATTTAAAAAAAGCTAAAGAAGTTATTGACTCCCTGCTAGAGTGAGTTGGAGCTAGCTTATACCATCTTTTAAGAGCTGGTTGTTAAATTTCAGTGGGAATATTACATCCCAAAAATTGGCAAATGCTACACATTAGGACTTAATTTCTTGCTTTATTAATTGTCTAGACTTAAGAAAGTGATGGAGAATATGTTGATGATGCAGATTAAACTTATAAATATGTTGTATGTACTTTTTTTCTTAAAGTCAGTTGTTAAATATTTACCAGCACACGCCTGATTGTATGTTACATAGATTTTATATCATCCTCCAATCCAACACAATAATCTACACAGAGTAGGTAGTTGGTTGAATAAATAAATGTGGGTTAGATGACAGCATAACTAGGTGAGTTTAGAGCTAGTTGAATGATTTGGCCTAAAAAGTGTTCATTAATGATGTGATATAAATTTGGAGGGAGGTCTCCTGTAGAGTGCCACAGGAATTTTTGTTTGACTCTCTACTATTTAACATTATATCATTGACTGACAGAAGACCCAAAACTGAGAGACATAGCACTAACATACTCGATGACAGCATCAGGATCCAAAAAACATCTTGACATGCTGGAACACCGGGTTAAATCAAATAAGATGAAATTTAATGGGGATAAATATAAACTCTTACCTTTAGTCTATAAATAAAGACTTCTTTGGAGGAAGATCTAGGGGAGATTAGTGGACTGCACACTCAATATAAGCACTTTTGTGGTAGCAAAAAATGAAAATAAATTGGATTGATACCAATTGGTTATGAAATACTCAAATTAACTTTTTTATACGGATGTAATAGGATATTACTATACAATAAAAATGAGGAATATAAAGAATCAGAGAAAGATATAAAAATGTTATATATGAATGAAATAAGTAGAACAATGAGAGAAATGACTATTACTCATCAATTATGGGGGAGATCCAGGCCTTTATCCTGTGATATTTTCTTGTTCTAAGCTCAGCCTTTGAAAGTCATTACCTCTGCCAAAAGTTTACCCCACCTAGACCATCTTATCTATGTGAATTCCTGCCCATTGTGTTCCACTCAAACAAGTTTCTGTGCAGGAAGATCCTTTGTTTAGATAGCCCAAGGCTGGGAGTGGTCTGAGGGTAGAGATAGTCTTTGTCCAAGAGTGACATAATATCACTCTCCCAGCCTCTCATTGGAGTGAGCCCACTTCTCTTTGCAAAGTCCACCTCTCATTAATTGTTAACCAATCCCTTAGGAATACCCACTCTTTCAAGGATATATAAACTGAGCCTACCACCATGAGTCATCTTTAGTCTTAGAGAGAGACAGCCAAATGATTATTCCTTTTATTTAAAAAATGCTAGTATTATTAATAAAATGATTAATTTCCCAGAAACTATGTCTCTCAAATTTTTTAAATATCACAACTAGGAGACTACAGCAATGTAAAATGTAAATTTCAATCATACTAAAAGGAAGCCAAACTCTAAGAAACAAAAAACTAATAAGAGTTCATAGCTCCATGAATAGTTTGTTAGTGTGCTTGCTTTCTCAAAGCTCCTTCAAGATATTTGCCATCTTTGCCTATTGGTAAGGAATGAGATGAAATATCAGCATTTTAATTCTGTCTTCTTTCCATTAGGATTCAGAGCATGGGTTATTCAATAATTTATAATCTACAATGTTTCTTTGGAAAATATTTTCTTATCTTTTGATCATATTAAATGCATCCTTTACACATCACAGCATAATAAAAATTATACTCAAATGTAAATAAAAGATACATACATAGATGAAGAATAAATAATGACATCCTAAATAGGGGGTGGGTCAAAGATCGAATCATAGAAAGAATAAGTAGTTATATTAAGATGATTCAAACACATAAGCCAAAATAAGAAAATTTATGGAATAAAGATCAAGTAGTTCTGTAGGGGAAAATGTGTACCTCTGAACACATATTAATAAAAGAGAAAAAGGATTGATGAGTTAAGTATGGAATTTTTAAAAAAACAGAATCAACAATTTATCATGTCAAGCATGAAGAGAGAAATTCTGAAAATCAAATGAGAGTTAAGCTAGGTGATAAACAAAACAAAGACCTGCTTTTTTTAAAAGACCAATGAAACTGATAACTCATTAAATAATTTAATGCAGAAATAGAGAAAAGAAAACCAAATTATGGAGATAAAAATAAGATGAAATTCACAATAAACAAGAAAAAGAGAAAATTCTTTGAAATTACTATGCCCAGTTATGTTTTTCCAAAACTTTTCACTTCAATCAAATTGACAAACACAAAAAAATGCAAAAATAATAAAATTAACACAATGGGAAATAGAGAATTTAAAAAACCAAACTTAAAAAGAGAAAATGAGCAAGCCATAAAAGAACTGCCAAAGAAAATAGCTCCTGATCCAGATGGATTTATTGGTGAAGTCTTTCAAATTTGCATAAAAAACAAATAATCCTTATGCTATTGAAATGTTTCCCAAAGAGAAAAAAGGAATGCATTTCAAGAAATTCTTTCTTTGAAAGCAATGCATGCTTGATACCCAAACCAGGAAGCAGAGTAAGAGTTGGGGACAAGTACAATTGATGAATAGTGAAACAAAGATATTAAATAAAATATTAGCAAATAAGCTATAGTAATATAACCAAATACTTATTCATTATTGCTAGTGAAACTTATAACAGTAATTCAAGGATGACTCAACATTAAACCTATTAGCATAATTAATCATAGGCATGACACATAGAAAAAGCTTTCAGCACAATCTAGTGCTCATATAAATTTAAAATGCTAAAAAGCTTAGAAAAGAAAAGAGCTTTCCTCAAAATAATCAAGAGCAATTATCTGAAACCAAGTGATAGAATTACTTGTAATGGAGAAACACTTAAAACTTTTCCAGTACAATAAGAGGTTGAAGCAAAGATGCCAATGGTTTTTTCCTTTTTTTAAGTAAGTTCTAGAAATATTAACAATAAGACAAGAAGAAATATGGAAATAAGCATGAGCATAGAGGAAGAAAATTATTCAAATTAGTAGAAAATTAACAAAAAATAATAATCAAGATAGCTAATACCTTCAGTAAAGTGACTGAATACAAAATAAATCCACAAAATCGCCAAGCATTTTGTGTGTAATTAACAACAACAACAAAAAGATGAAAAGATAGAAAGAGAAATTCCTTGTAAAATAACAATTGAATACACTAAATATATGTGTTAACCTATAAAGGACAACACAGGTCTTACGTAAATACAACTCTAAAAAAATTTTCATTATAGAAATAAAGGAAAGCCAAGAACTTTAGAAAGACAGTGTCTATAGCTTTGGCCAAATCAACATAATAAAAAAGAAGGTTCTGGAGTTTTTCTACATATTTAGTTTTGTAGCAATCAGATTACCAAAAGGATAATTCACTGAATTAGAAAAATAAAAGGCTAGGAATAACAAAGGAAATAATATACAATAAAATTAGGGAGGGAGGCAACTTGATGTTATCAAATTTTTATCATATTTTAAAATAATTATCAAAGTTACCTGATACTTTATAAAAAAACATAAATTTGTTTGGTGAAATACATTATAGAGTCCTTATAAGCTCTGGGTCATCCTTAATCCAATTTGCATTCTCACAGATAAGTCAGGTCCCTGAACAAGACTCCCTCTCCCCTTTATTGCTGCAGGAGTGATTGTCTAATGTTATTGGCTCAATTCCCTATTCCAGTGCATTTTCCCCTACGATAATCCACCAGAGACTAGTGTTTAAACAATTAAGACCAACTAGCTTTTACAAAGAGATATTGTAAAAAAAACAAAAAAAACAAAGCAAAACCATACGTATACATATACTTATATATGTATATACACATATATATATAAATATATACATACATATACACATAGATATATGGAGATAGATGTACATAGATATAGATATACAGAGAGAGAGAGACATAGACATAGATATAGAAATCAAGGACAAACATTTCTTCTAAACACCTAGGTTGTTGTTGTGTTTGTCCTTTGTTCTCTAAGAGAAACCATGCCATGACACACAAGTGAACTGGATTTAAGTGAGGGAGGGCAGTGATAGGTCATTAGCCTCACTTTCTCCTCCAGAGTCATCTGGGTCCAGTGGCCTGATATTCATCAGGACAACTGGAGATGGTCCAAGATGCAATTAAACACTTAGGAGCACACTCTGCATATCATATACCACCTTGTAAAAGAAATTACTTTCAGGAAAAGTTCTTTTTCCTTTTATACCTACCACCTCTCCCTCAAAAATATGAAATTAAGAATCTATTTTGCTTTCTAATAGCAAGGTGTTATTGTTTACTAAAATAAATCTGCAGAGAAACTGAAAAAATAAAAGAAAATTGAGGAATTAAGGCAAAAAGAGGTAAAATGACTTGCCCAAGGTCACTTGGGGTGACCCTGGGCTCACCCTGGGTTGAATAAGCTAAAACTGAAACAGTTTCTCCAAAAGTTTCTCCAAAGTATTTTTCCTTCACTTCCAATTTCAGTGTAGTCCATAAATGAGTCCTTCTTTTAGCAGCATTTATCGACTCTGTGGTCAGTACATTGCTGGACTGGATCCTAATTGTTCCTTGGGGCTGTGCAGGTTAAGCACAATTTCTGGGTGGACTTGCTCCCAGATCTCTGATGCCTCACGCTTCTGCCCTTATGCTTTCTGCCCTCACAAGCTTACAACCTAGTCTAGTTCTGCCTCAACTAAGAGCAAGAAGGAAGTCACAACAGCAGGGTCATGTGCTTATGGGCACAGTCAGGGTCCAGATGGGGTGATAAGGTCCCAAGAATCTTGTCCCTCCTCACTTGAATGGAGCCAGGAAGGAAAAAGAAAATGCCTTGTCCAATTAGTACCTTTTGAAGGCACTCGTACTATTGAGTACTCTGGTCTCAGTGGCCAAGTAAAAGAGTCTTTTTCAAGTGGTAAGGATACCTGAAACAGTAGCTGCACATTCTCAAGTCCATGTGTGAATTTTGTCAACAGAGCATGGCTCTGTGTGTGTGTGTGTGTGTGTGTTTGTGTGTATGTGTGTGTTCCCAGGAGTGGGCTTTTTTTGGTCAATCCCTTCCCAGCTATGACGAATAAAGAAGCAAGACCTGGAAAAAAATGCACACAATAGCCCGGTATTATAAGCTAAAAAAAAATATATATATATATATGTATATATATATATAAGTGATATTTATCCTACAAAAGCTACTTGGGAAATAGAAAAACAGAAACTAGATTTAGACTAATTTCTTACACCAAATGGATAAATGATCTAAAAATAGAAGATCACATCACAAAAAAAGTGGAGAACGAAAGATAACATCTTTATAAATATTAACAGAATAAATAATATATAATCAGATATGGAATAGATATTATAAAGACAAAATTAATAATCTTCATTATAGAAGTATTTAAAAGGCTTGCACAGATAAAATTCATATAGGTAGCATTAAAAGAAGAACTAAGAACTAGGAAAATATTTGCATTGAATTTTCTTCAATGATTTTGGTGGACCTGCAATTTAATTGATGGAGGTACTCCACTCAACAGTCCAGATTACAGTCTCTCTGACTTCTCATCTTGTATAATCCTTTTACATATTCTCTAGTGTATGTTCTAACAGAGTTCCAGATAACATGCTGAAGACCTTACTCTAGACTTCTTAACATTTCGTGGATACCAATAGAGCAAAGGGAATGTCCATGATTTAACCACCTACCTACTTATCTGTTCATATATCTCTCTGATGATATCATGTATACAACTTCTACACAGTCCTTCATCAGTAATAGGTCACAGCCTATTCACATTCTGTTATATACTTCTTAAGTGTCTTTGAGGTTACCTAAAACCTTAAATAATTGCAGACTTTTTGTAATCCTTTACTTTTAAGCCACACAGGATCACTCTAAGAATGATGATTGAAAGATGACTCTTTGTTACAGGAAAAAGCTCAGAATCATTAAAAAAAAACCATGCAATTTACCAATGGTCATCTGACTCACTATCCTCCTATTTCATGCTGGACCTAACTAATTGTCCAGGCACAATGTCTGACTAAGATTTATGTATTCATAGACCAGTATTCTGTGTATTTATCTTTCATTTCCTTCATATGGGAGCAGCACAGTGTGATGATTAGAGAGCTGGGTTTAAGTTCTGCCTCTGACTCATATTGACTATGTGATGTTGGGCACGTATGACTTTCATTAGAGATTATTTATTTTTAACACTTTTTTAAAATTTTGAGTCCAAAATTTTCTCCCTCTCTCCTGCCCCTCCCCCACCTATGGAGAACACAAAAGAGGTGATATAAAACATATGTTCATATTGCCCATGTTGCAAAAAAAAAAAAAAAGAAAAAAAAATTAAAAACTATGGTTCAATCTGCACTCAAGAGTTCATCGGTTCTCTCCTGGGAAGTGGACAGTATTTTTTTAATCATGATTCCTTCAGAATTGTCTTGGATCATCTTTTATTCAGAGCAGTGAAGTCTTTCACAGTTGATCATTGTTACAACATTATTGTTACTTGGTACAGTGTTCTCCTGGTTCTGCTCACTTCACTTTGCGTCAGTTCATAGAAATCTTTCCAGGTTTTTCTGAAACTATCCTGCTCTTCACTTCTTATAGCACAATAATATTTCATCATATTCACATACCACAACTTGTTCTGCCTTTCTTCAATTGATGGGCAACCCCTCAAATTATCAAATTTTTGCCACTACAAAAAGAATTGCAATAAATTTTTTTGTACAGATAGGTCATTTCATGTTTTTTTTTAATCTCTTTGGGATAAAGATCAAGAAGTGGTATTGCTGGATCAAAGCCCAGTTTTATAGCACTTTGGGCACAGTTGTAAATTGCTCTCCAGAATGATTAGATCAATTAACAACTCCACCGACAGCGCATTAATGTCCAAAGTTTTCCATATCCCCTCCAACATTTGTCAAATTCTTTTTCCGTCATGTTACCAAATCTGACAGGTATGAGGAAGTACCTCAGAGTTGTTTTAATTTGTATTTCTCTAATCAATAGTGATTTAGAGCATTTTTTCATATGACTATAGATAGCATTGATTTCTTCTGAAAATTACCTATTGATATTCTTTGACCATTTGTAAACCAGGGAATGACTCATTTTTTTTTTTTAATTTTGGATCAATTCTCCATATATTTGAGAAATGAGGTCTGCATCAAAAAACTTTGCTGAAAAAAATAGTTTCCAGCTTTCTTTCTAATCTTTATTGCATTGGTTTTGTTTGTGCAAAAAACTTTTTAATTTCATGTAATCAGAATTTTTCATTTCATTTCCCATGATCCTTTCTATCACATGTTAGGTCATAAATTCTTCTTTCATCCATAAATATAGCAGGCAAAATTTTTCCAACTCCTCTAATTTGCTTATGATATAAACTTTTACATCTCAATTCATTTTGACATTATGTTGGTATATGTTGTGAGATATTGATCTATATCTAGTTTCTGTCAAACTGCTTTCGAGTGCTCCCAGAAATTTTTGTCAGATAGTAAGTTCATGTGCCAAAAGTTTGGATCTTTGGGTTTATGAAACCTTAGATTACTATCATCATTTACTTCTGAGTCTTGTGTACCTAATCTCTTCCACTAATCCACCTCTCTATTTCTTAGCCAGTACCAGATTGTTTTCATGATTACTGCTCTGTAATGTGGTTTGAAATCTCGTATAGACAGGCTGCCTTACTTCACTTTTTTTTTCATTGATTCTCTTGATATTCTTGACTTTTTGTTCTTCTAGGTTTTGTTATTTTTTTCTAGCTCTGTAAAATAATTTGTTGATAGCTTGATTGATATGGTACTGAATAAATAAATTTAAGCACAATTGTCATTTTTTTATATTGCCTTGGTATAATGAACAATTATATTTCTCCAGTTGTTTAGATCTGTCTTTATTGTGTGACAATGTTTTGTAATTGTGTTCATAAAGTTCCTGGGCTTGTCTTTAGTGGGTAGACTCCCAAGTATTTTATATTGTCTACAGTTATTTTAAAAAGAATTTCTCTTTCTACCTCTTCCTGCTGGACTTTCTTGGTAATATGAAGAGATACTGATGATTTATATGTATTTATTTTCTATCTTGCAACTTTGCTAAAGTTGTTAATTGTTTCAATAAGTTTTTAGTTGATTCTCTAGGATTCTGTAAGCATATCATATCATCTGCAAAGGGTGATCATTTTGTTTCCTCCTTAGCTATTCTAATTTCCTCAATTTTTTTCCTCTTATTTCTGTAGCTAGTAGTTCTAGTCCAATATTGAATACTGGTGATAATGGATATTCCTTACTTTACCCCTGATCTTATTGGTAAGGCTTCTAGCTTCTTCCCATTATAGATAGTGCTTGCCCATAGTTTTAGATAGATACTACCTATTTTAAGAAAAGCTCCATTTATTCCTATGACTTCTAGTGTTTTTAATAGGAATGGGTATTGTATTTTGCCAAAAGTTTTTTTCTGCATCTATTGAGATAATCATATGATTTCTGTTAGTTTTGTTATTGATATGATTACTTATGCTGATAGTTTATCTAATACTGAATCAGCCCTGCATTCCTGGTATAAATCCTACCTGGTCATAATATATGATCTTTGTGAAATATTTCTGTAATCTCCTTTCTAGTACTTTACTTAAATTTTTTGTATCAATATTCATTAAGAAAATTACTCTATAGATTTCTTTTTCTGTTTTTGCTCTTCTTGGCTCAGATATCAGAACCACATTTGTGTCACAAAAGAAATTTGGTAAGACTCCTTCTTTGCATACTTTTCTAAATAGGTTATGTAGTATTGGAATTTATTGTTTTTTAAATGTTTGGTAGAATTCATTTGTGAATCCATCTGCTCCTAGGAATTTTTTCTTAGAGAGCTCATTGATGGCTTTTTCAATTTCTTTTTCTAAGATAGGGTTATTTAAGTATAAAAATGTTAACAACTTATATTTTTGTAAATATTCATCCATCCACTTAAGTTGTCAGATTTATTGGCATATAATTGGACAAAATAGCTCATAATAATGGCTTTAATTTCCTCTTCATTGGTGGTGAATTCACCCTTTTCATTTTTTGTATAGGTGATTTGATTTTCTTATTTCTTTTTTAAATCAAATTAACCAATTGTTTAACTATTTTGTTTTGAGTGTGTGTGTGTGTGTTTTATCAAAACCAACTCAGTTTTATTTACTTTCATTACTTCTCTTACTTTTAATTTTATTAATCTTTCCTTTGATTTTCAGGATTTCCATTCTAATGTTTAATTGGAGATTTTTAATTTGTTCTTTTTCTAGTTTTTTTTAACTACATACTCAAATGATAGATTCACTTTTTTGAGAAAAAACTGTGGACCACACAGGGTTACAGGGTTATTGTGAGAATCAAATATGATCATGCATATTTACAAACATAATTTACAAAATGTTATATAAATATTTAATGTTACTATATGCTATGTAATATAGTTTACAGTCAACTAGAATTTCCAGATCCAGTTTAGAGGGGAGAAAGCAGGATGACCTCCTGTCCCTCATCCCAGAAACAGCTTTTCCCTTCCCCATGGAGCTGGAGGCCCTATCATGGACAGTGAATCACTTAATCAACTATGACCAAAAACTGAGGTCACCTCAGAGGGGCTTTACATAGCCCTGACCAAGCCAGCATCTAATCTCTCTTTCTCCCATAGTTATGAAGATCCAATGAAATAATACTTATAAAGTATACTGTGTCAGCCCAATGGCCAGCACATAGCATATTCTTAATAAACACTTGTTTCCTTACTGCTTTCTCTCCAATAGAACCTAGAATCCAGGGTTTAACCATTGCAGGATGAAAAATATCCATTCTAATAGGCATGCTGAATAGGTCTTCAGAATTCATGTTAACTTTTGCCACTCTATGCGTGGTACTGTCCTGCACTTCCAATGGGCTGTCATAGACCATGGGAAGATCAGTGAAATTATGACAATCTATGGCTAGAGAATTGAGAGCAAACATGCTTAGGTGTTTTATACTCCTTTTGGTTCCCTGAAGATCATTGGCACTGAGGAAAGTAGCCTGGATGATCATAGTGGTCTAGAATTAGGGAGGGAAAAAGATTTGCAACTCAAAATCTTATTTAAAAAAAAATATTGGAAACTATCTTTACATGTAATTGGAAAAAATAAAATATTATTTACATTTTTTAAAAAGGAAGAAAGAGGAGCAAGTCACCCTTGACAACAAGCCTGGCATCTCTCTTCTTCACTGCTGGCAAGTTTGGTTTGGAGTCTTTTATTTTGGTTGTTAAACAATATCGTCAATTATATACTCCAAGAACAATAATGTGGCTTTATAATACAATACAAAGAGAGTCAGTCCATAAACATTTATTAAGTGCCTACTACATGCCAGGCACTATCCTAAGCACTAGGAAGATAAAGACAAAAAAGACTCCTTGCCCTCAAGGAGTTCAAAATCTAATGGGGAAAGAATAGATCATATTTTCCTTGGTCTTGTGCTATTCAACATTTTTATTTGTGATTTGGATTAAGGCCTAGATGGCATGCTTATAGCTAACTCTTTGAGTGACTGAGTTCTAAAAAGATCCTGACAAGCCACAATGATGGGCCAAATTTAATGAGAACCAGCGTGGCATAGTAGATAGAATGCTGAATGTGGATTCAGGACAGCTGACTTGTGGCTTCAAATACTATCTCAAACTTTACTAGCTGCATGACCACTTAACCTCTCAGTAAAAGGGGCACAATAATACTTGGTTTTCCTTACCTTTGTAAAACCTTACAGCATCATAAAAATGTGAAGGACAATTTGAGATAAAGTTTAATAAGGAAAAATATGTAAAGTCTTATATTTGAATTTTGAAAAATTGACAACATGAATACAGGATAGGGGAGCAATGCTTTACAACAGTTCCTATCAAAAACATCTGGGGGTTTCAGTAGACTGCAAACTTAAAGTGAATTAACAGTAACATGACAGTCAAAAAGACTAACTTGTTCATAGGCTGAATTAAAGAAATTCTAAAGATAGGTTATAGTTATAAAATCATATATTTAGAGCTGAAAGGAAACCAACCTTGTCACATATTGATGAGGAAACTAAGTGCGACATCAATCAAATTTTGTCCTTCATTTCTGAAGAGGTTCAATGACATCATAGGGTGATGTCTTGACCCATGAATGAATTGAATTGAATTGAGACAGAATTGCACAAAGTAGTTAGCCTCGGTGTCTTCCTCAGTCATGGAGTTCAGTGACAGGACAAAATTCGAAATGACTGGTGATGGTCCAGGACACAGTGAATAACCTTGGTATCTTTGGTGTCTGACCAAGCTCTAAGCATTCCACAGCACCTCCATCAGCCACCTTGAAGACTATTGGAACAAACTCTTCTCACCTACCCTTTCTGCCATGGAAAGTCTTCACATGCTTGGAGCAGACAACCCCTAACTCCTAAGAGGCCCCCCTAACCGATGGGCCTCTTGTCAGTTACCCTCAACCTGGTTTAGCCCATCGGCCAAGGCGGTCTTACCAGGTGTGGCCACTGTGCATTCTACAATTTCTTAGAGCCACAGGTGAGAATTGGGACAGGTGGACACCAAAAATAGACAAGCTACCTTGCAAAGCCTTTGGCAAGCCCTCCCACCAGTGTTAGTCCTCCTTGAAAACACACTCCCATTGTTGAATTAGACAACAATTAAAGACCAAGAACACATAAATACACACACAATTTAATGGAAAAAGAAGTAGGAAGGATAGAGACTTGAGGTCATCACATTTTAAACTATATTCTAAATTTTAAAAACCAGTCCTAGAGAGGCAAAATAACTTAGTATTATAAAGTTAGCACTGGAAGGGACATTAGAGGGCATCCAATCCAACCCCCTCATGTTAAAGATGAAGAACTTGCAGCCTAGAAGAGCTAAGTGATTTGCCTAAGGTCACACAGGTAGTGTCAATGGTAGGATTTGAAGCCAGTTCTAGAACCCATTCTCTTTTTCCAGTACCCTACAAAGGTCACATAAGTAATAAGAACAGAGTCCAGATTTGAATTCAACTCTTCTGGCTCCATATCCAGTCTCTTTTCATTACACCACGTTGCCCCCAAACAGGAAGCAGTGGTGTCCAATGCTGTACACTGCCATGGTCAGACCTCGTTTAGAATACAAGCACTCTATTTGTGGAGCAATAATTAGCAATGAAAAGGGTATCCAGAGGAGGGAAACTAGGTTGGTGAGGAGACTACAAACCTTAATAGAGATTAATAAGGATTGTTTTAAAAAAGTGGGAATGTTTAAGCCTGAAGAAGAAAAGACTTGATGCAACATGAAAGCTTTCTTCAAGTATTTAAAGGGCTGTCATGTGGAAAAGTGATTAGACCCATTCTGCTTCATCCCAGAGGGCAGAGCTAGGAATAATATGGGGAAGATGCAGAGAGGCAGATTTTGTCTCAATATAAGGCAAAGTTACCTAACAATTTGAGATGTCCTGACACAGAACAAGCTGCTTGGGAAGTAATGTATTCTTCCTCACCAGAGGTCTTCAAACAAAGTCTAGATCACCAGTTGGGCATACTATAAAGGTGATTCTTGTTCAGACCCTTCTGCAACTGGGACCATCAGCTTAGATAGAGGTAGAAACACCACAGAGGTTACCTAGTCCAATCATCTCATTTTAAAGATGAGGAAATAAATCCCAAGAAGTTGATTTAGCCAAGGTCACACAGATGATAAGCTATAGAACTGGGATTCGAACCCAAATCCTGTGACTCCAAAATACAAGCTCTTTTCCCTCATACAATGTTGCCTCTTAGAGGTACCTTCCAACTCTGAAACTCTGTGGTCCATTGATTGTCTTCCTGGCCCAGGACCAGCTAGAACATTACAGAACAACTTAAACCTGGCTTCAAATTTTCCTACTTTACCATCACAAATGAAAATCATTTCTACTATATCTGAGATAAAAGGAAATATGAAGGAACATTACCAACCAAACTGGTATAATAGCAGGATCACTGATTTGGGAGTTAGGAGTTCTGGGCTATAGTCTTAATTTTTTAACTTCGTGTACATTTTATTTTTTAATATTCAGTTGTATTTTCATTTATTTTGTTAAATGTTCCCAAATGATATTTTTAAACTTTTTTTTTATTTTGAATTCCAAATTCTCTTCTTTCTTCCAGCCCCTCTTCCATCTGGTCCCACTTCTGACGCTAACTTCCTAAGAAAAGCAGCACACTGAGGCAGTATACAAAAATAACCTGAAAAATATGTACAACAAAGCTTCTTCTGGGTTTTACTTCCTTGCCCAAGATTCCATTTCCCTGCTAGTAAGTAGCCTTGCCTTGAAAGGTTTTTGCTAATTACTTCATTCCATCAGCAACAATTCATTGGATTCAGGACTAGAAGTATTACTCCATCCAAGCCTCTGCACATGATTTCCAGTAAGAAAAGAGCTCCTTGTTTTCAAGTTTAGTTTTCTTTTTTATTGTCTCAAATATGCATCAGGTGCTACTTTTCATATTTGTGTTTCTGACCTTTCTAGAAGGATCCTCAATGCCTGAACTAAACAAAACAAAACAAAAAACAGTTTTACAGGGAAGAAGAAATCAAATCTCTTTACAGAAACACAATTACAGATGAGTGAGACAACTTCAATCACAGTAATTGTGGGAGGGAGGACAGAAGTGTGTACAGTTAGGTTATTGCATCAGTAAGTTTTTGTTGCTTTAAAGGTGAGAATGGCTAGATATTGCATTTGGTGAACAATGACTGCCCTCTGCTGGTTTTAGATATGTTGGCCAAGAGAATATGGCTGTTTCCAGAGTCAAAAAGGTGAGTTTCATAGAGGATATTCAAGTATCTGCAACTGGAAGTTGAAACACTGCAAAACCATGTGTCTCCTACTCAAAAACCTGGATTTGTCTTTGGAAAAATGTTTATGTCTGGCAAGGTTAAAAATTTAATAATACAGCCCTCATGTTTTTCCAAGACCTCAGTCCCACATCATCAACTGCTTATTACATATTCTGATTTGTATGTCCCATAGGCATATCAAACTCAACGTGATGAAAATAGAAGTCATTATCTTCCCCCCACCCCCAACTCAGTCCTCATCTAAGCTTTGTGTTTGGCCTTTGTTTTCAAAGAGGATCATGACATCAAGGAAATGATGACATGACTTGCAGTTGACTTTGATTTGAGGGAGGGAGGGCTGTGCAAGGTCACCAGGCTCACTTTCTCCTCCAGAGCCATCTGAATCCAGTGACCAAATATTCATCAGGATGACTAGAGATGGCCCAGGATGCAATGGGAGACCCTGGCCCTTTTAGGCTAGGGCCTTTTCAGGTACTCACTTAGAGGGAGGTAATGCCCATTCAGTGAATAGGCCTCTTTAAGAAGTAGTCAAGGGATGGCCCTTTTAATTAGAAAAACTAAAAAATCAAGCTGGGAGGGCAAGACCCTCAGGGTTGCTGTTCCAAAGAGAAAGTTACCATTGGCATTCACTTAAGCTAGGAGGGCCCAAAAAACAGCCATTAAGTGGGCCACCTATTGTGGTCCAATGTATGAGCTTTGGAATAAACTGTGTTTAAGGTTTTAGGGAAGAAAGAACAAAAGAAAGAAAAAAAGAAGGAAGGAAGGAAAGAAGGAAGGAAAAAAGGAAGGAAGGGAGAGAAAGAGAGAGAGAGAGAAACAAAGAAAAAAACAAAAAAAAAATCTAGCCAGTAAACCCTAAGTTAACTGGGTAACTAAAATTTACCTTCCTTTGGAGAGAAGGAAAGGGAGAGGGAGAGGAAGAGGGAGAGGATGAGCTGAGTTACCCAGCTAGCTGAGTCCCCATTCAGGCAGCTCAGTCTATTCACAGATTGTGTTTGTCCTTCATTTTCAAAGAAAATCGTGACATCAGTGAAATGATGACATGACTTGCAGTTGACTTTGATTTAATTGAAGGAGGGCTGTACAAAGTCACCAGCCTCACTTTCTTCTCCAGAGTTTTACTGTTATTATCAATGGCACCAGCACCTTCCCAAGAACTGAACCTTGGTGTCATCCTACTCTTATTCACCTAAGATAACTAATCAGCCACAAAATCTTGTTATTTCTACCCTTACATCTCTCACATATATCCCCTTATCTCCACTCACATAGTCACCAACCCAGGAGAGCCCCTCATCACCTCTTACTTGTGCTATTGTAATAATCTCCTAATGGGTCTCCATCCTTAAATCTTTCCTCACTCCAATCCATCTTTCTCTCAGACATCAAAGTGATTTTCCTAAAATGTTGTCGTTATTGTTGTTGTTAAGTTGTGGCTCTCCCTTATCTCTAGGAGCATTCTAGGAACATAAGCATTCCTCTGTTTCTTATTTAGGCTACTTCTTATCTTTCCAAATTTCTGATATATTACCATTCTCTAGAACTCTAGAAATATGGTTCTAGTTGCAGCTCCTCACACAATGCTTCATCTCCCATCTCTGTGTTGTTGTTGTTAAGTCATGTCTAACTCTTCATGACCCCATTATGGGGTTGTCTTGGCAAAGATACTGGAGTCATTTGCCATTTCCTTCTCCAGTGCATTAAGATAAACAGAAGCTAAATGCCCAGAATCACACATCTAGTAAGTGTCTGAGGCTGGATTTGAACTCCTGACTCCAGAAAAGCGCTCTTTCCACTGAGCCATTTAGAGGCCCATCTCTATACCTTTGTACTAACTGTTCCCTTGCACAGAATTCTCTCCCTCTTCACTTATACCTGTCAGAATCCTGGCTCATTTCAAGGCACCAGTCAAACACAATAGGTCTGGTCCTCCACTCCCACTCAACTCCCAGTGTTATTCTTCTAAAACTATCCTGTATCTAACATTAAATTTTCTTGTATACATCTATACAAACATCTATATCATGGATATAGATATATACACATATCCAAGGTGTTGCCTGGATAAGATTATTAAATCTTTAATAAGCTTAAAATAACTAAGACTTTGGGGATAGCCTATGAGTATATATTTTTATATATGTATACATATATATATATACATATTGGAATTTAAGTTGCCTAAGGATGACTCTTTTTACTTTTTTTTTCTATCCTAACTCTTAGTACAGCACCTAGCACATAGTATAGTAAACATTTCATAATTTTTTTATTAATATAACATTTTACATTCATTTCATATACCAGATTTTGAGACAGAAGGTAGGTATGAAGATCATGCAAATCAACCTCCTCCTTTTACTAATTAGGAAACTAAGGCCCAGAGGGGTCAATCAGGCTCAAACTTGCTTGATACCACATAAGTGGTAAATGGTAGAGTCAATACTTGAGCTCTGCTTCTCTTAATTCCTCAGCCAGCACACTTTCCACTATGCAATACTTCTTCACAACTACCCTGTGAGGTGGGTGCTATTATTATCATTCTCATTTCATAGATAAGGGAATGAGACTCAGAATCATTGAGTGTCTTGCTTAGAGATGCAGTAACTAGTAAGTGTATGAGGCAGGATATGAACCAAGGCCATCCTAGCTTTATCCGTAGTTCATGTGTCATGCTGTCCCCTTTGCCATGGGATTTGGGGAGGAAGAGAGTGGTTCCGAAAAGTGCCAGTGCAGCCCTTCCATGTCAGGTAGAAAGAAGTCCAGGACTTCTTCCCATGCCGGACACCTATTCAGTTACTCTGACTATATATACACAATGGAACTTTCAAGAATATTCTCTCCACCAAAACAGATTACTAGCTCTCTATGATTTTCTATTTGGTCATTATGAGTTGCTGGGACTGAAAAATTCGTCACATAGTAGTCAGCCTTCTATTGAATCTTGACAAATTTTGCTAACTTAGGAATATATATGTCATCAAAGCCATAACTAGGATGGGGCAACAGGGTTGCTGTCTCAAGGCACTGAAATTTAGGGACCAGTATTCCCGGAGGGGTTCCTTTCCCTCATGAGGTGGTTTTCTGACATCTCTACCCCAAGTGAGAGTCTTGTGTGTCAGGGGCCTTCTCTTCCCACAATTGAATTTGTCTTAAAGAGTTCGATTTAAGAGTGTGCCATTTCTGCTTGCTATAGGTACAATTCTATAAAACTTGTCCCAGGTAACAAAATCACTAAATACAATTCAGAGGGTCTTGGTCTATATTCAAAGCCTTTTCACCTTGGTGGTGCCTGCCTGAGTCTATACCCAACTGGTCTAGCCTTTGAGAATCCAAGGTCAGCTCTTTGCCGGAATGACACTTCAAAGTGGGATAGCACAAAAAGAACATTAAAATGTAGATGAAAATGCATATAAAGTGGGAATTTCTTGGGTAAGGGCTTGTCGGTTTTGTTTGGGGGTTTTTTGGTCTTTTTGCCCTATCAACTTCAAAGTTTTTAATTATTTGGACTTTTTATGAAGTTGATTGCATTGAGAATTATTTTAGCATCATATATATTTGTAAATGCTTTAAGTATCTTTCGTTTTTACATTTTCACTATTTCTTTTTTTATTTTTTTAATTTTCTTTATTTCTAAATATGATCATCTCCCTCTCTATCCCAGAATCATCCGTTGTCACAAAGAAGAAAGAAAAAGAAAAAAAGGAAAAGTAAAAAGCAATTTCTCAAAAGTCATTAATGTATCAACTCACTGTATTAGTACACTGCATTGTTCCCCACTCATAGTCCCTCACATCTCCCATGAAGGTGCATTTTCCCACTTTTTCTTTAATAATTATAATTAGACAAAGGTCTATTTCTTTTCTCATTGGTTGTTTTAATTTTTTAATAATAATACATTTAGTATAAGCATAACATATATTTATAGTATAAGCATAACACTGTGACACAGAGAGGAAATCCTGGAACTAAAAATCAGGATGCCTTGTTTCTAGTACTGGTTGACTCCTTGTGTGGCTCTGAGTAAAACTTCTGCAGGCTTCAGTAGCTTCACTAGTATAAAGTAAATCCAACTCAAAGAATTTGTTTTCTAGATCCAATGAAATAATTAACACACCAGTAAGATTCAGTCAACTTAATAATATAAGACTCTTCTATTCAAAGGCAAAGTATGATTTATTGCCTGAAATATGTTTGCCTGAAATTTATATAAAACCTATGGATAATTCAGAGGACATCCATAAGAAAGCAACAAAATGGCTGAAGGACTGGAAAACGTAACATTTAAGGAACAGCTAAGGAAATTCCGATTATCTAGCTTAGAAAACTTAAAACTAAAGGAGAATAATCATCTTTACTATTAAGAACCATTTATTAAGTGATATTTGCCTATCATGTTATATTATCCTGTATGTGGAACAAGTCATGGAGGCAGTTCATTAAAAAAAACACACACACACATATGTCCATAGTACGTGTGTGGTCAAAGCATGGCATAGCTCTATCCCACTCCCAACTATTCTCTCTCTCTCTCTCTCTCTCTCTCTCTCTCTCTCTCTCTCTCTCTCTCTTTTTCATGTTCTCACATCAGCAAATCTGGGGTTCCTAGACAGAGGCCACCATTATACTGCAACAACTCAAATTTCTCTCAAAAGTTCTTCCAGTGTAACCCTATTGTCAGGATAAAACATTCCAAAACATTCCAACTACTCACCACTGTAGACCCTGAACCCCCACTCGTAACCTTCTTATTTACATAAAATCAGTCACCACAACACTATTAATTAGTAAACATAATACATTTACTTAACATTAAAACAAAAGGAACAATAATCATAGCATTACACTGAAGTATAAAGCAAATACAAGGATCATCAAAGCATCATAGTTCACATATAAACTCACGTATAAACACATAGAATCACACTCTCCTACCAAAAAACACATTGTCAATAGATAAAAGTAAGCATATGCTTTTAGAAACTTAGCTAGTGGTGGGGAAAGCTATATGATGGGGGCAATTTACAACTCAAAACTACAGGTTTTAATATCCTAGGTCCCTTGAGTAGCACTGTGTACCACATGAAGGCACTTCCCTAGTAGCTACTATACTTCTAGTCTACACTACTCCCTAGTGGGTAAATCTGCACTTTTTCTGCTCTCAAGATACTGAATTATTAACAAGGTCTTTTAACTTGCAATTGCTTTTAACAGATGCTAAAAAAAAAGTGTTATGCTACTGTAGTAACAAACAATTCTCTTAAGACAGAGAAATGTGAAGCTCCTGAGATTGGCTCTCTAGGAAATGCTCTCTAGACAAAAGTCAGCTAGTTCTTCACTCCAAAGAATTCTACTTTGTCCTCTCAGTTGTCAAGTAGTCATGTATATTCTCACAATAAAGCAGAGCACATAGCAAAACAGATGCAAAGTTGGTATGTCCTCCTATATTTCTCCTGAGAGAGAGAGAGAGAGAGAGAAAAGGCAACAGAGAAACTAACACTTCTGAAAAGGTTTCCCCTCTCTCAAGCTTTACACAGAGCTTGAGGGCAGTACAAACAGGAAAAAAAAATCAGTTCTCTTCCAATGGACTTTCTCGTAGACACTCCAGCCTTTCTCCAACCAATCAACTAAGCGATCCTTCTCTTCCAATCAGCAGGCTACCAGCAAAGCAGCTAAAACCTTTCAGCCATTTTAATATTCTTGCTGCTTCTTACACTCTGCCCTTGCTGGCTTATTCCCAACCAGCTTCCCCCTCAACTCCCACTATTCCCAATTTCTCCAATCCTGGTGATGAGTAGCTCATTTTTACTTTAGGAAGTTACACTCAAGAAATCTACCTTTCTGTCAGATATGAATCTACCTTCAAGAGTCCTGCTGCTTTTTGATTTAAGTTTTTTTAATTATAGCATTTCAAACTCTAAAACAACCCCATGTAAATGAGTTGACAGCGCCCTAAAGTTGTCATTTCTCTGCCTTCAAACTGGTCCTTTCATACATTCATCTAAGGAGTAGTTCTGCATCTGGTCCTCCTAACAGTCTCCTCAATGTTTTATCCAAGTAACTAGGTTCCTTTGCAAATTGATTTCATCCTTTCTTCCTTATACCTTAAAACATATATCTGTGTATATGCATATATGTATATATACATGTATGTAGAGAGAGAGAAAGAGAGAGAGAGAGAGATCCTCCACTTAAATAGTTCAAATGACTTATCACAATTTGAGGTGACCCTCAGTTCTTTAAGGTTATGTCCACAGAGAGCATGTCCAGTTGTGTCCTATCACACAACAGAGGCAGCTCTGTGGTGCAGTGGATAAGCACTGGACCTAGAACCAAGAAAACCTGAGGTCAAATATGGCCTCCGATATTCACTAGCTATATGACTCAGGGCAACTCACTTAACCTCTGTTAACTTTGGTTAAATGTGAATTTAAAAAGTACCTACCTACCAAGTTTGATACAAGGATCAAGAGAGATAATATTTGCAAAGAGCTGAGCACAGTGTCTGACACACAGTAGATATTTAATAAATGTTTGTTTCCTTCCTTCCTATCAAATAGGACATATTTCATGTATAGGTCAGATTATGCATATGTTTAAGACTGCCTTGCTAAATTTGGAGAGGTACATCACCAGGATGACCTTAGAGTAATACATGGTTTGGTCACATAATCTAATTCAATTCAGTGCAACAAACATTAAACACTTACTATGAACAAGAATTTCTGTGCTAAGTACTATGCTAGAAAAACAAAATAAATAGCAGTCTACCAGGGAGATACAATATATACGCAGATAAGAAAAGGGCAAAGTAAATGCAAAGTGGTTTTTACTGTAGGCAAGAGAGAACTACATATAAGAGGGAATAAAGAAAGGTCTCATGTAGGACATGGCAGTTGAGCTGAGACTAGAAGGAAACCAGGGATTTTAGGAGACAGAAGTGAGGAGGAAGTACATTCCAGTATGCGCAAAGGCACAAAGGTGGAAGAGAGATTGTCATGAATAGGGAACAAGTGGATGAATCTTTCTAGAACAGATTGTATATAAAGGGGAGCAAATGAAATAAAACTGAAAAATGAGAGGACATTAGATTGCAAAGGTCTTTAAATGCCAGGGGAAAGAGTTTGTGTTTAATCCTAGAAAAGATAGGAAATCATTGAAGATGGTCAAATCTGTGTTTTTGGAATTTCAATTTGACAGTTGTGTGGAGGTTGGAATGGAGAAGAGAAAAACTGGAAAGGGGGATTAAAATTAAATTATTTTCATTCTAGGTCAAGAAATAGATGATGAGGGAATGAACTAGAGAACTATGAACTAGAACTATGTCAGCAGAGAAGGAAGAAGAAATAAGATGTTGTGGATTCTCCTCATGTTATGGGCAGCTAGGTGACACCATGGATAAAGCACTGTTCTAGAGTCAGGAAAAGCTGAATTCAAATCTAATCTCAGAAACTCACCAGTTGTATGTGACCAAGAAAGTCATTTAAACTGTCTGTCTCAGTTTCCTCAACTGTAAAATGAGGATAAGAGCACCTACATCCTATGGTTGTTGTGATGATCAAATAAGATAAGATTCATAAAGCATTTTCAAATCTTAAGAGTGCAGTATAAATGCTAGCTATTGTTGTGAAAGTAGATTCAACAAGATTTGGCAACTGATTAGTACTGCAGATGAAGAAGAGGAAACAGTCCATTTATACTGTATACATCTTGTATGTACATAATTGATTGCATATAGTCTCTTTGAAAACAAAGATCTTGTTTTTTGTCTATATTTGTATCCCTGGCACTTAGAACAATGTCAGACATTTAATAAATGATAAAGAGAGGTACTCAGGTGGCAAAGTGGATAATGCGTTGGAGTCAGAAAGACCTAAATTCAATTCTCAGATGTCTACTATCTGTGTGACCCTGGACAAGTCAATTAACCTGTCCACCTCAGTTTCCTTATCTGTAAAATAGGGAGAAACTTAGTTGAATGCTTGGAAGTTTAGTTTGAAAAAGCACCTCATTGCCTGGTACCTTATCCTGCCGGATGATCCTCAGAATCTTCCTAAGACAGTTCAAATGGAAGTGATTCAGTTTCCTGGCATGGCGCTGATAGACTGTTCATGCTTCACAGGCATACAGCAATGAGGTCAGCCACAATGGCTCTGTAGACCTTCAGTTTGGGAGTCAGTCTAATACCTCTTCTCTTCCACACTTTTCTTCAGAGCCTCCCAAACACTGAGTTAGCTCTGGCAATGCGTGTGTCAACCTCACTGTCATGTACATCCCTGGAAAGTACGCTACCAAGGTAAGAGAACATATCCACAGCATTCAGAACATCTCCATTTGTTGTAACTGATAGTTCTACTTATGGATGGTGTGGTGGTGGCTGATGGAGTACCTGTGTTTTCTTGGTATTAACTGTTAGGTCAAAATTAGCACAGGCAGTAGAGAATTGATCCATACTTTGCTGCATCCCAGCTTCAGAGGCTGCATTGAGTGCACAATCATCTGCAAACAGAAAATCATGCACCAAAACTCCCTCCACTTTGGTCTGATCCTAAAGAGGTGGACTGAATACTTCCATAGTGTTTTCAACAGACCATCATCAATAAATGCTGAGGTCATTGACAGTTTAGCTAGGTTGAAGTCAATTCCTCCTTAGCTGAACTTCCAACTGAAGAAAAGGTTTTGAGGGCCATTAGGCTCCTTTCATGTGGCAAAGTACCTGGTGCTGATTCTATTCCAGCTGATATTTACAAGACAGGTAATCCATTGCTCATACAAAAGATGACTGAAATTTTCCAGGTTATATGGCAAGAAGAGGTTATCCCTAGGAGTTCAAGGATGCTTCATTGTCCATTTCTATAAAGGTAAAGGAAATAGATTATCCTGT
Source organism: Notamacropus eugenii (assembly GCF_028372415.1). NCBI lineage: Eukaryota > Metazoa > Chordata > Mammalia > Diprotodontia > Macropodidae > Notamacropus > Notamacropus eugenii. The sequence goes on along the minus strand of NC_092875.1, from coordinate 154,802,067 downwards.
GACAATCACAGTGGGTTTTCTCTCTTAGTCATTGCTGGCAAAATTCTTGGTAGAGTTCTGCTTAATAGGCTGATCCTTCACCTGGAAGAGGGTCCTCTACCTGAGAGCCATCAGAAAGGACTGAGGAACAGTCAATCTGGTGTTTCCTGCCCGACAACTTGTATCACCAAGGCAAAATTCACAGCACTGGTAGTGACTATGAATATACCAGGATAGTTCTCAATCACAAAATATAAAAGACTCTCTATATAGAAGGCAGAAGAAAAATATTTATTTAGATGCCAGAAAACCAAATTCCAGAAGCAGAAAGCAAAATCTGTCATGGTGACCAAGTTAATAAATATGATCACTACAGGGAGCAAAGCTATTTCCAAGCTTCCCCCCTCAGCCAAGGCCTTCTTACAAGCAAAAACTCATGAGCCTGAGCCTTGCTGCATGTGCCTGCCTGTGTCCTCTCCCCTCTGCTGGACCATGCTCACTCACTTCCTGCTGGTGGTGCTCCACCCTTCCTGTTCTGCCTGCTCCTCCCACTACATGTGACTTAGGCTTCCAGGTGATTTAAGCAAATCATATGGGTCTATTAATGAATGAGAAAGATCTTTCCATTTAAATTACTATTACACAACTCCAGGAGAAATACCAGGAACAGAACAGAGTTCTGTACACAATGTTTGTAGATCTGACCAAGGCCTTTGATACTGTTAGTCATGACGGCTTATGGAAAATTATGTCAAAATTTGGTTGCCCAGAGAAGTTCATCAGTATTGTATGTCAATTTCATTATAGAATGTTTGCCCAGGTTCTGGATAATGGACAATGCTCTCATGCCTTCCCAGTCACCAATGGAGTGAAACAGGTTTGTGTGCTTGTACCCATGCTATTTAGAATAATGTTTTCAGCCACATTGTCAAATGCTTTCAACAAGGATGAACATCATATCAAGGTCAGCTACCATAATGATGATAAATTCTTCAATTTAAAATTGCTACAAACCAATACCATGTAAGAAATACACCAACAAAATCAGAGATCATAGAAATATTGAGGTGCATGTGCCTATTAGCTAACAGAATTTTAGACTACATTAATAGAAGCATGATTTCCTTCTCTCTGGTCAGACCATTTCATGTTCAGAGTCACATTCATTATGTGACTCAGGTGCCAATTTTAGGAAGGACATTAACAAGATGGAACACAACCAGAAGAGGGAGACCAAGATGATGAGAAGACAAGAGTTCCTGCAATGCTTAAGAATCAGCTGAAGGAGCTGGGAATATTTAACCAGAAGAGAAGAATTCCAGGGACATATGTTAGCTATCTGTGAGTATGTGAATGTCAGACATGTAGAAGAAGAATTACACTTCTGCGTGGCTTCCAAGGGCAGAATTAGGAGCAATGGGTGGAGATGACATCAACACAAGTTTCGGCTCAATGTAAGGATAAAATTCCAAATACTTAGAGCTATCCAAAAGTGGAATGAGTGACCTGCAAAGGTAGTAAGCTTCCCATTACTGTGGTTCTTCAAATGGAGAGTACACACTTGTGCATTATAAAGGGAATTCCCAAACAAGTATGAGTTGGATTAACTGGCCTCTGAGGTACCTTCCAATTCTAAGAGTACGATTTTGTATATTATTACATAACTGTGTGCTCTACCCATTCTCTGAGTTCTTAAAGCTTCTAGCTCTGTGCGTGGCACACAGTAAGCATTTAATAAGTGCTTAGTGAATGAATGACTGAATGATTCAATAGCAGTCTACAACAGCAAGGCACTTTGGTTGAGTTATCTCATTTGGCCCTCACCTATGAGGTAGGGTATTATTAATTCCACTTTACAAGTGAAGAAAATCATGTTCAGTAACTTGTCCAAGACAGAAATTAGGTGATCTAGTATTGAATCCCAAGATTACTGAATCCAAGTATTTCCTATTTTTTAATTAACTCTTCATGTATGCATTTTTGTACATCCAATAAAACTGTAATATCTATATTTTATACTTCTTTTGTTTCCCTTTTATCACTTATGCTTAGTAGAAACACAAATAAATACAAGGTTCTTTAGATGACTTGTATTCTTTCAAAGATGTTAACATTGGCAGTAGTACAGAGGTACAGAATGACTAAAAATGCTAACACAGAACCAACAAATAAATCTTTCCAAATGAAGAGCATGTGTTATTACCCTTATTACCCAGGGGAGGCTCACATACCTGTAAACTCATGATTTTTTGCATTGAATAAACACTTCTAGCTCCTGCTGGCTCCATGCCAGGCTGGTCTAACCATGTGAATCATCCATAGATGCTTCCTAGTCATTCACAGTTATAGCACTCTGCTTGAAGTTTTTTATTTTTTAATGGCATCCCTGAGAGTGCTGCTTTAAGTCCCCCTGCCTTGTAGTTACCTGCTTCAACAAAACTGCCTGAAGATCCTCCTAGCATCCTTGCTTTCACCTGAGACACTTCTCACACAGGCTCTCTGATGGACATCGCCAATATTTAGGTTACTCTCTGCTACCACCTAGTGAGTTTTAGCTCCTCAGAACCTCCCTTCTAACATCTACTAAATTGTGGTGATCAGAAAGCTTCTCCAGAACAAGGGCAGGCTAAAATGTTTTAATGCAGAGTAACTGAGCTTTAGATGTTACACTTAACCATGACACTTACAAAAGACAGAGCCCCCCCAAGCTAAAATTAAATTTGTTCATTTTACTGCCTATGTTTATTGTTTATTTGAAATCCATGTTCTAAGATTAATTCTGATCAAGAATTAGAAAATTCTTCATAGTTCCCATTTTGGCCATTAAGGGAACTGTGAAAAGAGCCTGCCAGACTGACCTCAGAAACAGCATTTCTTAAGAGGAAAATTTGCAATGATCCTAGCTCTACCTTCAACTCCTCCATCAAATTTTGCTCCCCTAGATCTGACTTTTGATTTAAAGACTTCCTAAAGGACAGAAGGTAGGAGATCTGGGGTGATCATTTAGTTCCCAAACCAGTTGTACATGTTGTAGTAACACTTATTGGCACTGCTAGTCTTCTTAATATCAGCTACTAAAGAGAGAAATTAAAATGTAGATTTTTGTGGGGGGTTTTTTACTTCTCTACAATAATGAAGATGAATAAGTTTGAACAATATAAGAACAATGTATGCCAGTCACTATTATGTTTAATCTGGCAATTAATAATTAAGACTAAGAGATCTTTTGTCATTTTGAAAAACCATAATTCATCCTTTTAATTATCATCACTCCTTTCAGTTAAAAAAATTAATTTCCCTGTTTGCTTTGATTTTAAAAGTTCAAGTTTTCCTATTTCAACATATGAGGTGATTCACAGCTAATCTTCATACAGAAAGAAAATAATGAAGGAATTAAGCATATGAGTCATCCTGAAAGTAAACAGCAGGGTATAGTGAGAACAATAGACTAGGATGTAAGAAGCTGTATCCTCATTCTATATCACCTTAGGTTACAACTTCTCTAGGCCTCAGTTTGTTTATCTGTATACTAGGAGTATTGGGTCAGATGACAGCTAAGTTCCCTTCTATAACAAAAATGTTATGATTCTATGTTATAACTTAAGAATAGGTCCACAAGAAATTCATGTTTTGTGGTAAACAGGAAAGAATGCAGAATATAGAGTCAGAGAGGCCCTGAGTTTGAATTCTTGTTCTGCTACTTCTACCTATGTGACCCTAAACAAGTCAAGTCACTTCTCTGGGCCTCACTGTAAAATGGGCACTCATCTGCAAAAGGAGGGGGAAGGGTGTGGAACCGCATGAAAAAATACTTTGCATCATTAATAATAAGAGACGTACAAATAAAAAGTCTGAGATTTCAAATCACACCCATCAAACTAACATATATGATAAAAGATTTGTAATGGGAAAAATCACTCCCCACGCCCCACCTCCCATTTGCTCTGACTAGAGCACACCCCATATTGTATATGTGGAACTCAACTAAGCTCCCCCAACCACTTCAAGAGACGCTTGTGCTCACTGTAGAAAGATTTAGGGATGATGCAACAATTTCATGATTTCTCTCCATTCCCTGTACAACTTGTTTGCATGCAAAAACAATTTTTAATATTCATTTTTAAAATTTTGAGTTTCACATTCTCTCCCTTCCTCCCTCCCCACCCACCCTTTCTCATTGAGAAAGCAAGTAGCTCAATATACTACAATTCTGCTTTCCTCATAGAGAAAAAGTGCTTTCTTTGGTGTGGACACACATTGCCGGGCAGTCCTATGCCAGTATCTCCCATGTCTCCCAATTGATTCCAAAGTTCTACAGAAAGACCTTGAGAGTGTCCTTGAATTGCTTCTCCTGATCTCCATTAGAACGCTTACCTTATGTGAGTTCTCCATAAAATAGTCTTTTAGGCAAACATACATCAAAGTCAAATAAAAAAATCCTCTCTCTGGCCATCAAAGGCCTCCATAAGCTGGCCCCTTCCCCACTTTTCCAGTCTTTTTACACCTTCCATCACCCTATATAGTCTACAATCCACTGATACTGGCCTACTTCTTATTACTCAAACAAGATTTTCCATCTCCTAACTCCAGGCATTTCTTTTGTAATTCTGTATATTTTATTCATTTGAAAGCACCATTCTACAAAGAGGTTGAGAGGTTTCACAGATTTGGGATGGAAAGTGGGGGGTGGGGAGAGGTTAGGGAAAAAACATGTATATAGCACCTACTATGTTCTAAAAGGGCTATGCCCTGACTACTTCTTTTAAACAGGCCTATTCAATGAATGGACATTACATCACCCTAAGTGAGTACCTGCATAGACCTTGGCTTAAAGGGGTCAAGGTCTCCCAGTGCATCCTGGGTCATCTCCAGTCATCCTGAGGAATATCAGGACACTGGATTCAGAAGTCTCAGGAGGAGAAGTGAGGCTGGTGACCTTGCACAGCCCTCCCTCCCTCAAAACAAAGTCAAGAGCAAGCCATGTCATCATTTCTTTGATGGCATGGTCTTCTTTGGCAACAATGGATGAACACAACAGCAACAACATCTGGCATTCAAGCACTGTGGTCAGTCCATTGGAATTGCACTCTCTGCAGCAGAGTTTGAATGCTTAACAGTTCAGTTTAAGAAAAGACCTCAGTGTCTAGTACTTTATCAACAAAAAATAACAATATAACATTCTAAATGAGGGATTTGAGTCAAATAACCTATGAGGTCTCTTAGAGATATATATATACATATATATCTGTTATCCTATCCTAACTGAAATCAGATCCGCAGAAATATATGGCAATACTTCTATTCATTTCTGATTTTCTTCCATATTCATTATAGCTACTGTTACAAACCTTCTTCTTCTTTAAGCCCTCAGTTCCACTTCTTCTAAACCAGTACTCCCATTCAGCAGATGATCTAAACCTCTAATTTTATTGAGAAGAATGAGGTATCTGTCATAAACTTTTTTTTTTTACCTCCTGTCCTTCACATCTTCAAACTTCTCTAAGAATTTGCCCATTTTCTTCTTCTTTACTCCATTCTCAGAGGACAAGGTGACCCATCTCCTTGCTAATAATAATCCTTCCATATATTTCTTTGATTCATTTCTTCCTATTTCTTTGAGGAGCTTTCATCTAGAAGCTTACACTAATAAATTTAGTATGAATTAGTATACATTGTTACTGAGAAAAAATATTATTTCTTTCATACATTAATAATCAGTCATTGAATTAAGACTAATAGGTTTTCTACTTCCTTATCCAGAAATCAGCCTATTTGGAAATATTGGGCAAGACTTACCTAGCCAGGAAGACCAAGATCTAACCAAAGAAAGTAAAGAAATTCTAAGTCTAGGAGTCATAGGTTCCCAAAGTGGGCAATACTGCCCCATGGTGGAGGGCACTGAAATGATCTAGGAGGGGGTAGTAGTAGCCTCAGGTAAAATTGGGGGGCATTGAATAAAAACAAGGGACCAGTAGAAGCATAAGGAAAGAAGAGAAGAAAAAATTTTAAAACCATTTGTATGTTTCATCTGTGTATTACAAAGTTAAAGTCATAGTGATTACATTATTTTCCAAATAAATACACAAAATGTAAGTTACAACCAATTGGTAGTTAGGTCTGCTAACAGGTCTTAACATGCAATGTGTTGGCAGGCAAGTATGTCATGTATTATTGGAAAGTCCTCAATGGATAGATCACTAGACCTGAAGTCAGTAAGTCTCTTTGACCAAGACTGGGTGATCAGTGTCACATACTCCAAGACCCTCATTGGAGTAAGCCCATCTCTCATTATAATATTCATTTTCTCACTACTTGTTAACTAATAAGTGTTGATTTCTACCTTCAGATGCACCAACCCCAAACCTCTTTTCAAAAGACTTTATTAGTATTAAAGGTTGATAGGCTCTATCTCTTTGTTCATCAAGGGACACAAAGAACAAAACAAAGGGTATCCTATTTTGTTGATTGCTTTATAGCTATAGTTAATAATGATAATAATAATAAATAAAATTAACTATTATTTACCCAGAAACTCTCTCAGAAATTTTCAATCATCACATTATTTTCTTTTTGTCACCACTCATTTATCCTTCAACCACCTTCTATCCACTTCTGCCCCTACTGTTTAAAATTTTTTTCTAATGTCATACCTGCTCAGAGAGAGGCACAAGCCCCATTTTCACTCTGAGTTGGCTTGACCCCAACCTGTCCCCATACCAGCAAGTCTAGGTTCTCAGAGAGGGACTAACATCCCATAATTACTACTCAAACTCTCTCAGGATTCTTAGAAGTAAAACTGATTTGGGAGAACCTAGGGAGAAGGGTAAAGGAAAGGGGGAAATACTTTCCTATTACTCACTACTCTATGACCTGAGATTCCACAAGTATGCTTCCCATTTACATTAAAATCAATAGTATCCATGCTACCATTAACTCAAACATAAAACATTTAATAAGACAAAGCAAGGCTAAATACAACATCACAATTAACCAGCATAAAGCAAATACAAGAATAATAAACACATCACAGTCCACCCATAAACCTCATTCACAATCTCACTAATACATACAGTGTCTGTTGGAAAGAGTAGGTAACACATTTAAGTAAACCTAGAAGGGAGGCATATGATCGGAGGAGACCCACATGCTTGGGGCACATGGACTGCAGACCTTAATGTCATTGGTCACTTTGGAAATAATCCACATTACACAAACTCTGGTAACTGTTCCCTTTCTGGTCCAACCATCCTTATATAGCACAATGGATAGAGCACTAGGCCTGAAGTCAGAAAAACCTGAATTCAAATCCATCCTCATACACTAACTAGATGTATGATCTTGGGCATATCATTGCACTTGCTTGCCTCAGTTTCCTCAATTGTGAAATAGATATAATAATAACAGCATATACCTCTAGGGTTGTTGTAAAGTTCAAATAGATAGCAGCCATACAAAAGTATGAGTTTAGCATACAGTATCATTCAAGACATATTCAAATGGATATAGATGTTCTTTCTCATAAGTCAAATGATGTCAAAGCTAGGTTGATACCTACACAAGTGAAGGCTATCTGTAATACCCAAGGAACAGGACCCCAATCAGATAGAAGATAAGGAAGCTTAGTATTTCTACCAGAATGTGAACCACCAATGCATGTGAACTTTTTGCATCAAAACAATCTTCTTTGTCTCAGTGTCCTTGGATAACTGGCAGTAAGAGCAGATATATAATGAAGGAAACAAGAAGTGATATGTGACAAGAAACTAAGGAATGACCCTTGTAAACTCAAGTGTCATTCAAGAGAAAGCTTTCTTTTTTCTTTATGCTTAATGGTATTCTATTTTTTTCCAATTACATATAAAGATAGTTTTCAACATTCATTTTTATAAGATTTTGAGTTCCAAATAGTTCTGCCTCCCTTTCTTCCCTCCATGCTCCCCAAGAGAGCAAGCAATCAGATATAGGTTATACATGTACAATCATATTAAACATATTTCCACATTGGTTATGTTATGAACAAAGGGGAAAAAACATGAGAAAGAAAAAAAACAAAAAGCAAGAAAAGTGAAAGTAATATACTTCAATCTGCATTCAGATTCCATAGTTCTTTCTCTGAGTGCAGATAGCATTTTCCATCATGTATCTTTTGCAGTTGTTTTGGATCATTGTATTGTAAGGCACCTTACTCTTAAGATAATGTCAGAGAATAGCACTGTGCCATGGAGTTACTAGAAGGTAATTTATTCCAAACATGAGAAGTAGTTGCTGGCACACCAGATATTTTGTCCTGTGGACATGTCAGCATTATATGATGACCTTGGACATTTGAGCCAAGAAAGAATGTCTGAACTAGTGAGAAAGAGATTCTACGGGCTTCCAATGGCAAAATATGCCTAAGAGAAGTGTGCAACGTATGACTAATATGTTCAAAATGCTACCAATTTGTGCTACAAACTTGAAAAATATAAGTGACACAGTCATTTAGCAGTGTTATTTTTGAAAACCGATATAGACTGAGAAACATGGTTCTGAGCATGATCAATTTATTAGTTAAGCTACAGATATTAGATAAGCTAAAGGTCTATGCTCTCTTAATAACCACAAACCCTGAGTGAGAGCTGAAAGGTTCTTTTTAAAAACCTAAGTGTGGCTTTCTTCTAATTGGTCTGACAGTGCATCATTTGGATGTACTACCCTGTATGTCCTCTGGCAAAGGTAAAACAATCTTACCTGGGCGGTTGTTGTCCTGTGCCTTGGAAGAGGACCAAAATGATATCACCATGATAAAGTGAAATTTCAGAGTGTCCAGCTGTGGTTGATCAGACCAATATGAGCTTAGAATACTCTACCACAAGCTGGACACAGATAATCCATGTGAATATTTGGGGTGGATATCCCAAATTTGCACACCCTGTGTTTACTTTGTGCTGTCTCAATTCTGCTTTGCTCAAAGAGCACAGCACCCTTTCTGATTTGGGCACATCATGCTGAGCAGTCCTGTGCCAGTGTCTCCCACGTTGCACAGTCAAATCCAAAGTTCTTGAGAGAGACCTTGAGAGTTTCCTGGTATCACTTCCTCTGGCCACCATGTGATTGCCTGCCCCATGCAAGTACTCCATAAAATAGGATTTTTGGGAAGCATACATTTTGTATTCAAATAACATGGCCAGTCCCTCAGAGTTGAGCTGTCTGAAGCATAGTCTGAATGCTTGGCAGTTCAGCTCAAGCAAGGACTTCAGTGTCTGGTACCTTATCCTGCCAGGTGGTCCTCAGAATCTTCCTAAGACAGTTCAAATGGAAGTGATTCAGTTTCCTGGCATGGCACTGGTAGACTGTCCATGTTTCACAAGCATATAACAATGAGGTCAGCAACAGCAATGGTCATTTACTGCTGAAAACTTGTGCATTGCATGACCTTCTTATCACCAACACTGTCTTCTGTTTACCTAAATGCAATAAAACTTCATGGATGCACCCTCACAGCAAACATTAGCATCTAATAGACTATGTGATTGTAAGGAGAAGAGACAGACAAGATGTGAGAGTGACAAAGGCAATGTGTGGTGCAGAGTGCTGGACTGATCATAGACTTATCCTTTCCAAGCTAAATATTCACATTCATCAAAAGCGCCACCCCCAAGGCAAAATGACTACCAGAATTAATGTCAACAGATTAGAGCTCTTCTCTCAGCAGGAACAGTTTGTTGCTAACTTGGAGGGAAAGTTGAGCCAGCACACAGTGGAACAGAAAAGGAGTGGATAGTTTTCAGAGATTTGGTGCACAACACTGCACTTGCTCATCTGGGTCAGAACACTCGCAAATGCAAAGACTGGTTTGATGACAATGATGATGAAACTCAGAAGCTACTAAATGAAAAAAACAGAACTTCACAGGATTTATCAGCAGGATAGTTCATCCACCTCTAAGACAGCAGTATTTAATTCCATCAAAAGTAAAGTACAAGCAAAGCTCAGAAAGATGCAGGATTTCTGACTCAGTAAGAAGGCAGACGAAATTCAGTTTTATGTTTATAGTAACAATCCAAAGCACTTTTATGATTCCCTGAAAGCTATCTATGTACCAAAAACCTATGGTGCATCACAACTACTCAGTGCTGATGGAGCCACATTTATTAGTGATAAGGACATGATCCTAGAGAGATGGACTGAACACTTACATAGTGTTCTCAACAAGACCATCATCAATCAATGCTGAGGCCATTGACTGTTTACCTCAGGCTGAAGTCAGTCTCTCCTTAGCTGAACTTCCAACTGAAGAAGAGGTTTTGAGGACCATTAGGCTCCTTTCATGTGGCAAAGCACCTGGAGCTGATTCTATTCCAGCTGAGATTTACAAGGTAGGGGAACCATTGCTCATGACTGAAATTTTCCACATTATATGGCAAGGAGAGATTATCCCCCAAGAGCTCATGTCCTCTGGCAAAGGTAAAACAATTTTACCTAGCAAACATTTTAATGAGGAGATGGGTTGTCACCTAAGCTCCTCCCCATTACTGCTCCCATTTGGAAGAAAGAATTAATCCTGAACTGATAGGATTAGGCTGCAAACAATGGGGAGTAGTCCAAAGCAGTTTAGGTTGAATCACCTAGTGTTTGGGTTGAGTGGGTATCTGGTGAGATTACAAAGGAACTTGCATTTGGGATAAATGCGTGGTAGATAAGGTTGGTTGTAGTTTCTCGTTCTTGAGGATGACCAAAATGATATCACTATGCTAGAGTCAAGTTTCTGTATATCCATCTGTGACTGATCAGACCAATACAAGTTTGGAATGTTCTACCATAAGTGAGGCACAAATAGGCCATGTGAGCATTTAGAACGGATTCCCTAAATTTGCCTATTCAGCATTTCTTCTATACTATTTCAATTCTGTTGTGCTCAAAGGGCACAGCACCTTCTCTGATGTGGGTATACTTTGCCGAACAGTCCTGTGCCAGAGTCACCTATGTCATACATGGGTGTATGAGTTCAAAACACACAGTTCTTGTGTCAACAGAAAGTTCTTAAGAGAGACCTTGAGAGTGTCCTTATATCATTTTTTCTGACCACCACATGAGTGCTTGTCCCATGTGAGTTCTCCATAAAAGAGTCTTTTTGACAAGTATGTGTTTTGCATTCTAACAATGTAGCCAGCCCATCAGAGTTGAGCTCTACGAAGCAGAGTTTGAGTGTTTGGCAGTTTAGTTCGAGAAAAGACCTCAGTATCTGGTACCTTATCCTGCCAGATGATCTTCAGAATCTTCCTAAAATAATTAAGACCAATGGTCTTGGTTTGTAGTCTTTCCATACTGAAGAATTTGCCAGCAGTGCAGTAGCTGACCTTCATGCTGTGTTCATCTTCATTAAAAGTATTTGACAACATGGCTGCAAAGATCATGCTAAAAAGCATGGGAGCAAGCACACAGTCTTGTTTCACTCCATTGGTGACTGGGAAAGTATGAGAGCATTGTCCATTATCTAGAACCAGGGCAAGCATGTAATCATGAAATTGACATACAATGCTGATGAACTTCTCAGGGCAACCAAATTTTGATATAAAAATTTGATAAAATTTTCCATAATCCCTCTCAACTGTATCAAAGGCCTTGTTCACGTCCACAAATGTTGTGTACAGATCTCTGTTCCGCTCCTGGCATTTCTCCTGGAGTTTTTGGACAACGAACACCATATTGCCTGTTCCTCAACCCTTTCTGAGGCTACACTGGCTCTCTGGTAGATGATCATCTTCCAGGTGAAGGATCAGTCAGTTAAGAAGGATCTTGCCAGAACTGACTTAGAGAGAGATACGTCTCCTACCCCCACCCCTATCCCCCATGATTGTCACAGGACAATCTATTTCCTTTACCTTTATAGAGATGGACTATGGAGGCATCCTTGAACTCCTAGGGGATAACCTCCTCTTGCCATATAACCTAGAAAATTTCAGTCAGCTTTTGTATGAATAATAGACCCCCTCCCCCCCACACACATTGTAAATCTCAGCTGGAATAGAATTAGCACTGGGCTTTTTGCCACATGAAAAGAGCTTAATGGCCCTCAAAACCTCTTCTTCAGTTGAAAGTTCAGCTAGGGAGGAATTGACTTCGTCCTGAGGTAAACAGTCAATAACCTCATCATTGATTGATGATGCTCTGTTGAGAACACTATGTAAGTGTTCAGCCCATCTCTCTAGAATCATATCTTTATCACTAACCAGTGTGGCTCCATCAGCACTGAGTAGTTGAGAAGCACCATAGGTCTTTGACTCATAAATAGCCTTCAGTACATCATAAAAGTGCTTTGAATTTATCAACATAAAATACTGAGGCAAGAATTCTGTATCTCTCTAAGCTTTGCTTGTACTTTATTTTTGAGTGAATTAAATGCTGCCTTCTTAGACATGAAGAAACTATTCTGGGGGTAAACCCTGTGGAGTTCTCATTTTTCATTTAACAGCTTCTGAATTTCCCCATCATTTCCATCAGACCAGTCTTGGTGTTTGCAAGTGTTCTGACCCAGATGAGCAAATGCAGTGCTGTACACCAAATCTCTGAAAGCTGCCCACTCCTTTTCTGCTCCTCTGTTGCCAACTATGGGTTGGCTCAACTTTCCTTCCAAATTAACAACAAACTGTTTCTGCCAAGAGAAGAGCTCTAACCTGTTGACATTAATTCTTCTAGTCATTTTGCCTTGGGATATTGCTTTTGTTGAATGGTAGGTAAGGTTACAAAGGTGAACGATAACAAGTGGAGAAGCAAGCTAAAATAACAGAATTGAGACTTAAATGACTAGAGGCTACCTGAGTAAAGAGTGAAGGTAATTACAAGGCAAAAGTTTGACCTTTAGGCAAGTTTCTCTGGAATGTGGGTGATGGACGCAATTACAAAGCTAAAGAGTTTAGTCTCACTGGGTGTGGAAGAGTAATAACTTATGCCAGTTTTACAGTCTTAAAAAATAGAATTAAAATCAATTTTCAGTTTATAGAAGATTATAAATTGAGGTGCACTGACTTATGTCTCTGGAAGGAGATAACATGAGTTATATGCTTATGGTGACTGACCATTTGGCCCAATATACAGAAGTATACCCAACCAGAAACCATAAAGTGTTTATAATTGCTAAGGGATTGGTGGACAAATACTGAATCCAGTGTAGACTTTGACTGGAGGAAATTACCCTCTGAGATTCTCTTTTAATCTCTCTCTCTCTCTCTCTCTCTCTCTGTCTCTCTCTCTCTCTCTCTCTCTCTCTCTCTGCCTCTTTAAGGTAACCTTGGGTGAAGCAATTGTTATGAGTTTTAAAATAGGCTAGGAACTCTAAGGGAGGAGGTGAGGAATGAAAATATTCTAGGCATGGTCAAGGGAGAGATGGAGCATCCTGTGAGAGTATCAGAAAATCAAACAGTTGAACTAGGCTATGGAGTCTGTGAAAGGAAGTAATGTGTAATGATTTTGAAAAGAGGCTACAGACAGATTGATCGTTAAGGGATTTCAATGCCAGAGGGCATGTATTTGACTTTCTAACAACATGGCCAGCCCATCAGAGTTGTGCTGTCTGTAGTAGTATAGTTTGAATGCTTGGCAGTTTAGCTTGATGAAGGACTTCAATATCTGGTACCTTAACTAGCCCGATGATCTTCAGAATCTTCCTAAGACAATAAAAATGGAAGCAATTCAGTTTCCTGGCATGGCACTGGTATACTGTCCATGTTTCACTGGCATACAACAATGAGGTCAGCACAGCAGCTCTGTAGGCCTTCAGTTTGGTAGTCACCCTAATACCTCTTCTCTCCCATGATTTCCTTCACAGCATCCCAAACACCAAGCTAGTTTGGTAATGCGTGTGTCAACCTGCTAATTAATGTAGGATTGTCGATCGGGGCTGGATATATAGATTTGGGAATTGTCTTCAGTGCATGGACAGGCATGTTGGACAGGCACTCCAAATGGATGGTAAACTGGGTCCAATTCCTCTGATTGAATTAGAGGAAGTGAGTGCTTTAATGACCCCAAACTTCAGACTGAAACAAAGCAGTCCTCATGTTTCAAGAAACTGTTGTGAGAACAAAGCGGATTTTTAAAGAACACTTTGACATCTTCTTATTGAAAATACACTTCAGGGGAATTTTACTACTTAATGTAACTATATAAAAGCTATTCAGGATGGGAAGCCCATGGGTTTAACTGAGTCCTTGAATAACTTCACCATGTGGTTTAGTTTATGAATCAATCAATTCAAGTACAGTATTCAGAATTAAGCTGATGATATACTAAACTAGACTAAATCATTTAAAAAGATCTGTTATTAGGATTAATAGAATAATCACTGAGCTTGTATAAATTTCAACAGCTTTAATTAAAAGCAAAAAAAAAAATTAATCTCCTACTAACACAAGAAAAGGATTAGGAGGATTTAGATTTACCATCTTCCTCTTCCCCCAAAACCTCTATTGAAAACAATAAAATAATGGTTCTGGTCGCTGTACAAAGCGGAGAATATATTTATGCAAAGAGAAAGAAAAAAACCAAGCTGGTTCAGATTAGTCTGAGTCCAGAAAGCTACAAAATTATTAAAGCTGCTCCATTAAGAGGTAGCCATGTTAAAGAATACAGATATCTCAAAGGCAGAGTTAATGGCCTGCTAGATACTCTAATGGTTTTCTTAATTACAGGCAAATTCTTGTGACTGACCTGTTTTTAATACAACATGACAATATATTATGCAATGTATAAGATGTATTATGACATGATAACATTGCATTTTATAACATGAAGGCTTCTATATAAAAAAATTTCTTCTTTTTAGTGGTGAAATAGGTCTTTGTTGAGATAAATCTGTGGGTGAAGAACTGGACAGAGTACAAAGACAAGAAAAATGGAGGGGAGAGAGGACACAGGCAAAAAGCAACTATATGATATAAGTATTCCTTATGTATCAGAAGGCATATACAAAGGGGAATACAGACTGCTAGAAAAGATCACTTATAACTAACTTCCTCCAGGTTCTATGTTGTTATCTCCTGCTTTTATAATCTGTGGCCTTTGTTAACAGGATTTCACTGAGGCAGTCTCTAACCTGGGAATGATGAACAGCTAGCCAGACAGACACAAAATACCGGTAATCAGATAGAGGTGTAATTAATTAGTTTCAGTATAAGGAACAGATTTGAAATCAGGAATTCTACCTATCCAAATTCTACTTTGCTGTAGTGAAGGCAGAGATTATACACATGAATCACAATGGGAAAGGAGGGAGAAAGGTGGATTGCATACAATCATTGGGGGGGGAGGGGGTTTGAGTGGTTTTCCAAGACAATCCCACATATCCTAAAATCACTAAGCTACCACTGTCCTGAAGTTCTGAAGGAATAGCATTGTTTCAGGTCCTTGGGGATTTTTACTCAGTGGGTCACAGGGCCAGAATTCTGTGACTAGAACAGGTTCAACAATCTTTGATTCACTTTGTTTAAAGTACACAGGTACTAGAATGCAATGACTGTTAGAGCCTTGTCAAGGGTCTGATTCATCATGTCAAGATGCATTATAAGTCTGACTCCCAAGCCAGAAAAGATAATTTTGAAAAATCTAAATTATTAGTATATTCATTACACATATCATATCGATTAATATGAAAATCATAATTCCCTTTACACTTTCATCAACTGTCATTACTCTTAAGGGATGATTAAATACAGATGTATGTAGCTTTTAAAAAATTTATGAAAATGAAAGGCAAATTTAACACAAAAGATAGTATAGGTTGAATATATACTTTGTAAATGGAATCATTAAAATTCTACTCTTTGAGTTTTCAACTAGTGCTTCAGCAAATTACTTTTAAATTTCAATTAATCAATGTGTACTTAAGTATCATTTCAATCAAACTAACCTACTAACTGTTCTCCATACTCAATATTCCTTCAAATGGCCTCCCATGTCTGGAACATACTCCCTCCTCACTTCTGGCTCTTAAAATCCCTAGTTTCTTTCAAAGTACCTTCAATAATCAACACTATGCTTTTTCTGATTTCTCCTCTCCTTTCCACACACCCTCCCCCAGCTATTAATGAAATAACCTGAACTCATTAAATTACTTTGTACTTTCTTATATAAACATTACATTTTTTTTATTCCCACAGTTTGAGGGTACCTTACACAGAAGACAACAGAAAGGTACACTGTGGGTGTGAACAGGCTGTAATGAATAACCAACTAGGAACTCCAAAGAAGAATACAATACAAGTAAAGAAATTGTGTGACAGGAAGAGAAGATGGAAAAGTAAGGTAAGAAGACCATGACATAACAGGTGGAAGGCTAGAGGACTTCATTGTACTCTTACAATTTTGGGAGTAAAGTATAGAAGACCTCTAGCACGTTGGGTGGACCCTTGTGGCAAACTTTGGGGAGAACATGAAGCAGTTACACAAGATAAGAAGGAATGGATGGGTAAAGATCTGCCTCTTTCAGTGGAATTCCAAATCAATGAGAATAGAAAACCATTTCAGTATTGAGTTACTGTGTTGTAGGAGCCAAAGTATAAGAATGTGACCTATGATTCCACAGTAAATATAAGCTACCTTGAATGAATATAAACAGCAAAAGAAGCTCTAACTATCCCACGGGAAAACTTGCACATGACCCTGTACCATCCCTGGCCTTCTTTGCTCTGTTTCTATATGATATCTCACCTGGCCTAAGGGTGATGTGAAGATCTCCCATTGTCCCCCTGCCACCAAGGACTGGACCTTATGAATAAATTCTCCCAAGTAACCCAATAAATCCTAATAAATCTATTTACTTCTATGCTGCCACAGACTATCTTTTTTTCTTCAGTATCTCAGTACTTTCCTGTTATGCTGGAACTATTCCTTTAGATGGTTGGTGTCCTTTCAATTGACTTAGTCAGCATGAGCTGAATCTCTACAGTAAACCACTCACCCCCAACTGAATATAAGCTCCTTGAGGACAGAGATTGTTTGGTTTTTCTCTTTATATCCATACTCAAGCTTAGTATAGTATCTTGCACATAGTAAATGCTTAATAATTCTTTAAGTTAAATTGAATTTGTTAATTATTGAAATGTTATTATAATTGTTAGTAGGCTAGCCAACTTTCTGAAATGATGTACTCCCTTTACCCACTTACATTTAATAGAGTTGTTGTTCAATTGTGTCCAATTCTTTGTGACCTCATAAGGGGTTTTCTTCGCAAAGATACTGGAGTAGTTTGCCATTTCTCCAGTGAATTAAGGCAAACATATATTAAGTGGCTTACCCAAAGTCACACAGCTAGTGAGTGTCTGAGTCCAGATTTGAATTCAAGTCCTCCTGACTCCAGGTCCAGCACTCTATCCACTGATCCACTTGGCTGATTTAATAGAGTAGGGTAGTCTTATTTGACATTCTTCCTCTCTATCTACCCCAGTCCTACCCCCTACCTTCTCTCAGAAAGTATTCCTCAGTATTCAGGTTAGTTAAAAAAAAAAAATCTAACCTGATCTGACACTTCAATTTCATCTTAATTATATCCAACTCTTTTCCTTTAGGAAAATAAGAAAATAGAAAGTAATGGGGATGAGGCTTAAAATTTTCTCAGAAGAGAAAGAATAATGAAATTGCAATTTGACTTTTTGACAGTCAAGGAAGATAGGTGACCATAAATAGCCTTAGGAAGAAGAAAGCTAATGCCAGTAAGTTAAAAATAGCAGCACAATACAAATTCCACTGAAATAATTAGCCTTGAAAAGGGACTTGCCCCAGTGATCTCATTCCATGTCCTCAGATGAATTTCCACAGCAGTGGTAGGTGAGTAATGGGAAGCTGGAGGAGAGCTTGGTGCATAATAGTTTAGTTTTTTTCAACCCTATAATTTAATGTTGAAATAAATGATGGAGCTCCAAAGCATCAAGATCAATTAGCTGATAGTTAGAGGAAGTGGCATGCAGCATCACAGTATAAATAGTACTCTTGGGATATTGCATTCACCTTGCATCATTAATTCTAAATTCATAGTTTGTTTTGTGTGGCAGATATTGCTAGATGCTTTTCAAATGTATATTGAAAAGGGTGTGTGTGTATGAGTGCCCATGTATCTACATGTGTGTGCATTTGTATACACTTAAATTTACACAATATAAATATAGGTGATTCAAGGACTTTTCTAAATCTAATTCCAATCCAACAAGTGTTTATTAAGCACCTAAAATGTATTAATGTGCAAGACTAAGATAAATTCTTGCCTATGAAAATCAAACATTTGAAACAACTAATATAAAAACAAAAGATACAATGCCCCAAAAAAACTTTAAAAGGAAGGAGGAAAAGAAAAAAAGGGAAGGAAGGCAGGAAGGCAGGAAGGCAGGAAGGCAGGAAGGCAGGAAGGCAGGAAGGCAGGAAGGCAGGAAGGAAGGAAGGAAGGAAGGAAGGAAGGAAGGAAGGAAGGAAGGAAGGAAGGAAGGAAGGAAGGAAGGAACATCACTCTTCATGGTACCCAGAGAACTAGGGGTCTTGGAGAGCAGTGGTCAAACAGTTCAGTGCTTCTTTTACCTGGACTGGGGTGAACTAAAATCAAATTCAATCATACCCCAAGAATAAAATCTTCTAGTATTTCAAGTGTTCTATTAACTTGGTTCTAGAATTACAAGCATGATTTCACTCTGCTGTTGGTGTCAGATGTTGCCAAATAAAAAAAGTAGCCAAATAATGAAAAGTGACACAAATCTTTCCTTTAGGATCAATCTCATTCTATCCCTTTGACCTGATTTTGAAACATTTTCAACTAGACAGGAACTATCAAATGAGATAATATACATAAAGCATTTTGTAAACCTTAAAGCTCTATCTAAAGGTAAGCTATAAGAACTTGTGCTCTACTGACCAAGTCTTATGGTCACTGAGCAAAAGTTTGGGAAATGAATAGAATTTCTTTTTAATTTGCTCTTTAAACCTTTACCAAAATTCCATATGAATTCCATGCAAATTCACTTCATCATATATTGACAGATGGTCTCTAACTGCTTACTTCATTTTCCTTTTTTTCCTTTCTTCTACAAGAAGAAGATGATGATGATGATGATGATGAAGAAAAAAAGACACAGTCCCTTACTGATCAACATGGAAGCTTTGATGTGCTATTTCTAATCTGAGCAGGTTCACTTCTCCTTAGGCAACTCAGTGGTCCCCACTCCTGGGAGCTTACCATATCAGTCCTGAATTTAGTGCCCAAGTGTGTAATCCATTGTAGCTTATAACTTCCTTTCCCTTCCTTAATCTGTATTGATAGAGGAAGTCCTTCACACCAATGAAATCACAGTAGACTAAAAAAAACAACAATGATGTGGCATACCAAAGACAGGGTTTCATGACATGAACTTCAAGGAGATATTTGATCAAGGGGCCCTGGTGCATATATAAATCAGTGTAAACCATGAGAAAAAAAATGTTAATTTTAGGGCTCTGTATATATCGAGGTTCTTCAAATTTTAGGGAATGCATAGATTGCTTTAGTTAAAATGACTGGATCAGGACTTCCTGCTCTTTACTATGTCATGGGTCCCACTGGACATCCTGGTGAAGCCTATATGCCCCTTCTCATAACAATGTTTTTAAATGCATAAAATAACATGTACTTGTTCATATAAAGGCAACTAATTATGTTAAAATACATTCATCAAAATACTTAAAAAACAAACAAGTTCACAGACACCAGGTTGAGAACACCTGAATGGCATTTGCAAAAGAATATAACTACCTAAAATGATATCTAAACAGAGCTTAAAGAGTTTTCTACAATAATAAGGTTTGGTTCTTCTCAATCCTTCAGTTAGTAATTTTTTAAAACTAACTCCATTTTGTGCTAATCTATAATGTTTCCAGACTTTTCATCAAAACTGTCAAGTTAACATCATTACCAACTCACAAAGTAAATTTTCCCTACCTTATAACTGGAGCTTTCATCAAAATTTTGATGCCTATTGCATCAAAGCTATACCCAAAATGCTCTGGGTATGTCTATTAAGGAATTGCTACAGAGAACTGGATTTTAGCTTACTAATTCAGATCCATTGCCTCTGATTCATGGAAAGGACTCCAACTAGTAGGCATCCTCACAAACTAACAGCAACCCCGACTGAAAGGATATGCAATCCTTCTGATTTGGCACAGCCATACAGAGCATGAATAAAGGATTCAACATTTTTACAGTCACTTGACTATGCTCAATATTCTGCTAATATATCTGACTAAAATTTACATTTATATTGGGTGAATATTGACTTCCCACTATCATCACTCTTTTCAATTTCCTGCAAGTGAAAGTAATACTTAAATACTTGGCAAGACTTCAGGAAGAAATAAAAATTCCAAGGACTCCTTTCCTTGTGCTGTGATTTAAAATTAGTGTTACAGTCAAAAGATTTGTTTAAAGATATATTCTAGAAGAAATCCAGATGCGTATCATAGTAATTATTTGAGAACTTCTAGAACCTTTTTTTACAATTCAAAGGAAGAAAAATTTTGGATCTTTGCAACATTATCTGATGAAGATTCTTATGTTAAAATTCCCAAGAGATATATTGCATTGAGGATTTGTTGGGATCTGTTTTAGAAGTTGGCTTTGTAGTAGATTCTGATTCAAGTAACTTTAATCAATAAATGCCTTTAACGTTTAAGCTAAACAATTACAGGCATGGCTTTGTGTTGAGATTCCAGACCTTTTCTCTGTAAGTCTGCCCTTTCTGTGGGGTTGTTGTTGTTCAGTTGTGTCTAAATCTTTGTGACCCTTTTTGGGGTTTTCTTGGGAGGTATACTGAAGTAGTTTTCCATTTCCTTCTCCAGAAGCTATTAAGTGTCTGAGGCCAGATTTGAATTCAATTTTTTCTGACTCCAGACCCCATGCTTTACCCACTTGGCCACCTAGCTGCCCCTTTGTTTGGTGTTAAGTTCTTTTATTTCCCATCTTTTGCTTTATCGATGCCTCTGGAATGTTAGATAGATAGACCAGACCCAGAATGCAACAGGGTGAAGAAGTCAAGGCCCTAAGCATCTAGTTCCTGCAGGATAGGGTGTTTTATTATCTTCCATTGTTTTCTTAAAAAAGATGTAAGAGATAGGAAGATAAAGGGACTCATTTGAAATGCAGAGTTGAAATGACTTATAGGAATTGCTTCTAGGCCAGAACCATACCCTGAGCACTTGAGATGGAAACTTTTATATCATATCTTTTTTCTTTTCACTCATACTGCATACTGCATATGCTTAGGCCCATGTGTCAAAAATAGCATGTCTTCCTAAAAATGAATGAATTTTTTTCATATAAACTATAACAAAATCACTTAGAGCCTCCTGTTTAATTTTTTGTTGTTATAGTCTATTTAAATGTTGTTTAAAAGTTAAATCGGGGCAGCTAGGTGGTGCAGTGGATAGAGCACCAGTGCAGGAGTCAGGAGGACCTGAGTTCAAATCTCACCTCAGACACTTGACACTCACTAGCTGTGTGACCTTGAGCAAGTCACTTAACCCCAGTTGCCTCATCCTGTGTCATCTCCACTCACCTGATGAATATCTGGTCATTGGATTCAGATGGCTCTGGAGGAGAAGTGAGGCTGGTGACCTGCACAGCCCTCCCTCACTCAAAACAAAGTCAAGTGCAAGTTATGTCACTATTTCTCTGATGGCATGGTCTTCTTCGGCAACAAAGGATGAACATATACACAAAAGTTAAATCTGTAGAGAAGGATCTAGTCACTTCTAAGTAGAACTCAGGGACTACTGGAAGAATAAAAAGTATCCACTAAGTGTTTCTTGTCCTTAAGGAGCTTATATTCTAATAGGGAAAGGCAACACATATAGGGGAGTGATGACCAGGAAAGGATTTTGGTCTGAGAAGCTATGGGAATGGTGAAAGGAACCATACGGAAATGTACATGGCTTTTCCAGAAGCAATGGTAGTGTTGATTTGTTTATGGTTTCCAGAACAAGAGTTGGAGAGGGGGAGAGAACAAAAAGATGGAAGATGGCTGGGATGAATAACTGAATGGGATGTGAAGCATGGTCTGTGTGGTCTGGCCTGGGGATGGTTAGATATTGCAGGCAAGTGAGTTTATGCTCATTTACTCATCAACAGGTTCCCTAACTATCCAGAATGAATGTTCCAAAGCTAAGTGGATTAAGCCCTATGTCAAGAAGAAAGATGGGGTGATGGCATATGAAACTAGAACTAAGAGAATTTTATTGTATTTAAACTTCAAGTAATACCTAACAGAGCAGCTGGTAGCTAAAGAAACCTGTTGAATGGATAAAATATCATTTTTAAATAAAATGGAAAATTACTCCTTGTTAGAAATAATATAGTCACATAAATCTGTCTATAATCTTTCTTACTCTCCTCTGACCACATAGGGAGAGAGGTCACAAGGAAATCAAAGGGAAAAGCAGAATCTCCTACCAAATAAGGAAGCTAGAAAAGACAAATAAAAGTCATGTCTTTAATTAGATGAAATATCCAAAGCAGTTAAACACACACTCATGGCTCAAATGGGGAAAGGCTCTGCAGCTATGAGAAGTTAGAAGGGCTTTTGAAAACAATTTGACCCGAAGTCTTTGATGTATTTTCCAAGCTCAGGAGGTATCTTAATGATAAGGAATTAGGGTGAAATAGAAGGAGACTTCTAGACAGTTCTAGGGATGAGATCAAGGACAAATTAATATATAATTTCCAATTATTAAGAAAACTATTAAATTAGTCCAAAGTGCTTATTTCTTAAAACTTTGTTCTGTTCTTGGTTGTTTTTTGTTTTTGTTTTTGTTTTGACTTGGTCTCTAATTTCATCTGCTAAAGAATTTCCCAATGGAACTTTACCAATGAAATTTAGCACTTTTTATGTAACTCTAATTAGAGTTCCAGAGATCAAAAACTGCCTGTATCTTTAAGACTTAAATGACTAGTCCAGGGTCATAGAGGGCCTACACATGAGCACACATGTAGAAAGAAAGGAGTAACCTGAAATCAATCATACCAAATTCAGAAGATGGAGGCAAGACAGCAGCTCAAGGACAAAGAAGAGGTAGACCAGAAGGCTGATCCAATCAATGACAAGACAAACAGGTAGTAAGATATTATGTCAGTTTTCCCAGTATAGTACCAAAAGATTCACCCTGGACATCTGTTGCAAAATGTTTCTCTGTATTCTATGCATGATGCCTCAGTACCTTTTAATACAGTTATTAGAAAGGTTTAGTAACAATCTGATATCAGCCTTTCCAGCATTCCTTGAGTTCCAAGTGATTTTTCAAACCTTACCCTAGGGCAAAATACTCAGACTAGGAAAAGGGTAAAAGTGGCAGAAGTCAAGTCAAGCTAGCAAGAAAGAGAGGACAAGAAACAATGATAGTAGATGGTAGAGAATGGAGGAGGCTAAAGCCAGCCTCCCATTTGGGTCCTATATACTAACGCTGCCATTATGACTTTAGTTGAGATCTGTCTATATCACTGTTCTCCTAGGCTTACCAGAACCAGCCAGGTTCCATCCAAGATATAGAAACAAGGTGTTGGTGAGACAATCTTAGAGGCTTCCTCCTGTGCTTTTCTGGGATTCCTGAGATCCACTCAATTCTTATTTATTCTATTTACTCCCTTACTTCACCCACTCACCAAAAAAGCAGAGAAAAATTGGGGGAAAATCATCCTGACTCTTTCCTACCCCTTTCTGAGGTAGACAATAGCCATTTTTAAATCTGCTATCTTCATACGTAGAATTGTATTAAGAATTTTCTCAGCATGTATTTCTCAGAATACTTGAAAATGTATTCTGTAACACAGGTTCTGAGATGTTAATCCCAACTCTGACTTACCCTGATGAGTCAGATCCACAGAGCTCTGCGACTATGCCCCTCAGGGCTCTAAGACTATAAAATTCATGACAAAAGATTCACTATCTTTGGTCTCTTTCAAGTAGAAAGGTAGTATATGCTTATCAATTTAGCTCTTTCTCAAAAAATGCTAGTTATACAAAGGGCCATCAAAAATAAGGAATAGCAAATAAACCCATTTATCTAGCGAACAGCAAACAGAAATCAGAGAAGTCATACAGATTAGAATGTATCAAAAGATGCACAAAAAGTAATTAAGCTCTTCAACTGGAAGCAAGATAAGAATTTAGCTCAAATCAAAAGAGAGAGAATAATCTCACCCAGAAGAAGTTCATTCTACTAATTTCTAGAATTTCAAGTAACTCCAGAGATATGATAGAGATAGCTATCTATCTACGTCTGCCATTCCAAGGTATTTCTCTCCATTTGTATCTCTAAAGAAGCTCCCTAATGGTAAATTCCTAATTTTCAGCAAGTTCTGTATTCTCTCTGCAATTCAGGAATCCCTTCTCCTTTCATAAGCAGAATGCAGCACTATAGAGACCATTCCCCCATCCTTCTTGGGTGGAAGGCAAGTTACAATTAAAATCTGGATAGTCATTTGTGTTAAAGGAACAGTGCCACCATAAGGGAAGGGCATTGAGATATCAGAGAAAGAAGGGCAGTCCCCCTTGGCGTGGAAGTAAATAGGGTTTATTGGGGCTTATTGGGTTAATTAGAGAAGTTTGCTCAACAGACCAGTTCTTGGTGGCAGGACGACTGAACAGTGGATCTCCACATCATCCTTAGGTCTGGTTAGATATTACTTAAAAACAGAACAAAGAAGATATAATGTCCAGGGTCACATGTAAATTTTTCCAGTTAGAGCTTCTTTTGCTGTTTATATTAGAGGTGCATTACATTAACTACAGAATCATAGGTCATGTTCTCACACTGACTTTTACTGCATGATTTGAATTTGTGTCTACTGGATTGTGTGTGTGTGTGTGTGTGTGTGTGTGTGTGTGTGTGTGTGTGTGTGTGTACTACTAGTGGTTAGATTGAGAAGAGAGGAAGGATATGTGAAAAGGAATCTGATTTAGAGCAATGAGATTTTATAAATTACATTTGAATTTTGTCAGTGCAAACTGTCTGGGAGTATTTATTTATTTGTTTGTTTTTTAAATAATATTTTATTTTTCCCCAGTTACATGTAAAGACAATTTTTAACATTCATTTGAAAAGATTTTTAGGTTCCAAATTTTCTTTCTCCCTCCCTGAAACAGTAAACCATTTAATATAGGTTATACATGTTCCATCAAGTAAAACATATTACTGTATTAATCATGTCGTGAAAGAAGACAAAGACTTAAAGGGAAATACATACATTCACATACACACTCACTAGTAAATACTTCTGTGTGTGTACACACATACATAATACACATGTATGATGTCTATATATATACACATATGTATTTTGTATATATGTGCATATATATGCATGTTTGTACACAGAGAGACAGAGAGACATAAACAGTTCTACCTCATTTACCAAAGAATGAAGGAATAATTTGTAAGAATAATTATTGTCCACTAAAGCAATAAAATCAACACTTTGACATCCTGACATTTCATTAGTGTGAGCAGTTCTTCCTTAAGTGCAAAAGTAACTTCTTTACATCTAAGTAGGTCTTGGAGATTCATTATGGCTAAAACATTCATCGCCCTGAGGTCAGTCTGGTGATGAGCCCTTCCAGCCTTGGCTAGGCTGATCCTCATATAACAGACATACAGTCTGTCAGGAGGCCCAAACTTGAAGCCTTTCCAGTTTCCATCTAGGCTGACTCAGCTGTCAAAATCCCAGGGTCAGTTCTATGCTACAAGAAGGCATTGGCTGGAGGCTGTACTCCTATTTGTAAAATGTTGCTTCACAACTGACCATGTGTGCTAAGGGCTTATTGAAAGATGAAGAGATTACTTGCAAAACTATGAAATCCAGTAGCTTGGACCTTTAGAAATATATTGACCAAGGGCCTGAATAAATGGAACGGAATGTTATGGTCAAGGCTTGTTTTTAACTGTTCATAATAAATTGGGTGACTATGCTTTCCATCTGCAACATGTACAATCAATGCTTACAGTTCCCTGCACCCACGTTGTGCCCCACATTTTTACTTCAATTTTAATAAAAATAGAAACTACTTATTTCAGGAACTGCTCCTGTTTTTCACAAGATTCCAAAGCACAGATCGTCTGGCAAGGAACAGCCACTTGCTGTTCAGTTGATGAAATTCCAGCAGAAGAATTTTCAATAGTAAATACAGGCTGTTCGCCCTTTGAACATTACACAAAATTTAGGACCAGGAATGTGAAGTGTTTGGAGGACCAAATGTCAGAATTCATAAGGTCATTGTGGGTGAGAGGTGGGAATACTGGTGGTTAAAAGTTTGAATTCATTTCTGGGAGATACAAATCAAGTGGAATTCAATTGAGCAAACCATTTATTAATTGCCTACTACATGCTGTACATTGTGCTGGGTACTGGAGATACAAATGCAAGAAGGAAATAATCCCTGCCTTCAAGGAGCTTATTATATCTAGTAGGATTCATTGTTTTGTTATGTCATAGGGCACTCTGATGGGGTTAGTAGATAAATTAATTTTTCACTGGCAAGAGAAAAAAATGACATAATTTGATACTTTTTTCTCTTATCATTAAAATCTGTGAAATTTAGGAATTTAGAAATGGTAGCCTAGGCAACCAAACAATAATTCTAGATACTAGTTAAAGAAACCACACTTACAGTGTAGGCTATGCTGTGGAGGGTCAGTCACCAAGAAATCAATAGTTATGTTTTAAAGGCTACAGAAAAATGGATTTAATTTTTTTATCACTGGAAAAGTTTTCCAGAGTGGACTGACCTGGTTTCATTCAATAAAAAACTAATCACTAAAAATGCTGAAGTTAGGATCTTCCTGAAGAGTCACAGAAATCATCTGAAGTCCCCAAGCAAAAAGCTCGGTGACAGAGAAGACTGGTTCTTGATATGATTAGATGTTTGCCACAAAGTATCAAAAACCTTGTCAAAGACTGTAAACAATGGGTACAAAAAATGAAGCGGTAGTAATGAATCCTGACTATATTTCACAATATTTCAGGTCTGATCTCTTTGACTTAAAAATCTTGATGTCATTTTGGTTTTTTTAATGTGATTGCATGGAGTGCCACAGGAAGCCGGACACTGCAGACTAGGCACTAGCTCAGGTATCACATGTTCCTTGTCCTGGGAGAGCTCAAACATTTTCACATTTATTGTCTCATCATTTTCACAGTAGGTAGAAACTAATTATAACAATTGGGCAAAGTCACGAATGGGTAACCCACAGAGTAATGGGCATTTGTCTAAGCAGGAGGTTTAACCTGTACACTTTTCTCATTATCAATGAAGGAAAGAAATTGCCTGGATTAACCAACCAGTCTGCCGAATAAAGTACTTTAGGAAATTTTCTGTTCTGATTTTTGCTTGTAGTTCACTGTGTGCCCCAGTATACCCCCATACACTACATGTTCCAGTGAAAGTGACCTCATACCTACCTAAATAAAAATTACTCTAACTATTAATACTCAAGATATCCTATTCAGTTAGGACAATATGCCTCCTTCCTGACACATGTCATCTTTCATCTCTTTTAAATCACAGTTCAAGACCCATCTTTCCTAGGAAACTTTCCCAAATTAATCTGTTTCTATCTCTACCTGCCAACAAAGTTTTTCTGACTTTTTTCCCCTCAATACCTTTCATAATTTTCACATACACCTTTGTTGTTTCTAAGGAGACTTGTCTATACTATTGGCTCTCTCTAGCTTTATAGAAAAACTCTATTTAGACTTTCTCTATGGATAGTCTAGATAGTCTTTATCTGAATCTAATCCAGTTTTCCAGATAAACTTGGTTATTTTCATGCTGCTGCTTAGAGATGGCTCCAGATTTTCTCCAGAGAGAAAACAGAAACAGGCTCTTCGTCTTCACAAAGGTGCAGAGTTGTTGTGAGAACTCTAGAGGGGAGAGGCATTTTTTTTTTCTTTTTCAAGAGAGGACACCAGTTGGTCTCTTCGGGATCAATTCCAGACAAGTAGAAAGAGAGACTTTGGAAGCTGCAGATAGGTAAGGGAAGCTGTCTTGACAGGTTCCTGATTTCCACCTTGTCTCTCTAGAAACTTCAAGGAATTTCTCCTTGGGTAAGATTGAGGCCTCTCTCCTAGTTGAGGTGAAATTGTATCTCATTCCTATATAAAGAGTTCATTCACTTATGTATATTCTTGTATATTCTAACATATTACTTCTTCTGTTCCAACTTGCTGTTTGCTTAGGTAAATGTATTCACTATTCACTATTCGTGATAGTCTTTGCTGTAACCAATATTTGATGGAAAGTAGTCAAGCCTGAGAGAGTAAGCTTGGAGTAATCCCCCACCCCTTAAAAGTTAGTGGCCAAGAAAACAACTTTGTTCTGAACCTATTCACTCGTAGACCACCAGCATTTGGTGGACTGATAGATATGATTCCAGTCCAGTACCCCTCTCTTAGAGACTGGAGAACAGAGTGGCCATCCTCATGGCCCCTTCTGCTCCCTTTAGGAATGGAATGTCAGTCTCTTTTGTAGAAAAATGAGCCAGATTTCAAAGACATCAGTACCTCCCATGAGCTACACTTAGTCAACCCACTAGACATGGACATTTTACATGGACAGCACACACACCTTACCTTTAGATTATATTAACACATTGATAAAGTAAGAAGTTAAGTGACTTGACCAGGGTCATGTAGCCAATAAGTGCCAGAGGCCAAATCTGAACCCAAGTCTTCTTGACTCCAAGCTCAACTCTATAACTATGCTAATAATATAGAAATGATGGAAATAGAGATAGAATCTAACTAATCAACGTGTGGCAAAACGTTTTTTTGTCAAAGGAACTCATCATAGAGGAGTTAAGAAATCCTAAACCAACCTCTTTTTTTTTTTTAAATAATCAGGATTAAATGACTTGCCCAGGGTCACACAGCTATTAATTATTTGAGGTCGCATTTGAACTCAGGTCCTTCTGACTCCAGAGCCAGTACTGTATCCACTGCACCACCTAGCTGCCCTAAACCAATCTCCCCATTTCCAATCTTTTCCTTTTCACAGGATTCTCTTCAGGACAAGTTCCAGACATGGAGAGAGAGACAGACAGAGAGACTTGTACATAGTTACATCACTTCTTGGCTCAATATCCCTCAAAGGCTCCCTATTGCTCACTGAATAATATTAAAATTCTTTTTTCTGGAATTTGAACCTCTACAACCTGAACCTGACATAAATCTACTTTTTCCAGCATTGTGCCATACTATTCCTAACCACATATTGGGCTAAAGCAAACCATACTACTTTCCATCTTATTTATGCCTTCTGGACTTCCTTCCACATACTCTCTGTTCATGCTGTTTTTAGCACCTAAAATGTCCTTTCTTCCCTACCGCTGCCCACCTCTATCTTTTGAAATTCCCCACATATTTCAAGTCCCAAATGCTGTCTCTTCTATGTCTTCCCAAATCACCTGCATTATAATTGATCTAGGTAGTTTCCAGACTCAAGTTAGATTGTGAGCAGGAAAAAGTTTTTTCAATGGAGGGGGAAAAGGGGAGGTGAGAGGGAGAGTGAACCTTACTCTCATCGCATTTGGCTTAAGGAGGGAACACACACTCAGTTTGGTATGAAAATCTATCTTACACTACAGGAAAGTAGGGGGAAGGAGATGGGGGTGGTGAGGGGGTGAGGAGGGGTGGGATGATAGAAGGGAGGGCAAATGAGAGGAGGGGTAATTAAAAGTAAACACTTTTGAGGAGGGATAGGATCAAAGGAGAGAATAAATGGGGGCAGGATAGGATGGAGGGAAATATAGTCTTTCACAACATAACTAGAATTTCTGGAAGTCTTTTGAATAACTACACATGTATAACATATATTGAATTGCTTGCCTTCTCAGTGGGGATGGGTGGGGATGGGTGGGGAGGGAGGATGGGAGAGTAGTTGGAACTCAAACCTTTAAAAACCAATGTGAAAAATTGTTTTTACATGCAACTGGGAAAGAAGATATACAGACAATGGGGTATAGAAATCTATCTTGCCCTACAGGAAAACGGAGGGGATGGTGATAAGAGAAGGGAGGGGTGTGATAGGAGGGAGGGCAGATTGGGAGAAGTGGTAATCAGAATGCAGGTTGGCCGCAAGTGGGGTAGGATTTGTTTGTTTGGAGTTGTTTTCCAGGCTGAGGCTAGATTGGGAGCACTTGAGGGTTCAGTCCCCTTTGAGCCCTGATGATTCACAGCTGTGCTGAGTCATGTGGGTTTCGTACCTGCTGACTCTGAGCCAATCAGAACCGAAGTCTTTGTTATATATACTGGGAGGTTAGTATTTTACTTTGGGGGTTCGTTTAGGAGTAGGATCTTGTGATTATCTGCTTGAGTCTCTAAGTTGCCATATGTTCAGACCCCTGACTACTCAGATGTCAAGGCTGTCTCGATCCAGGAATGTGTATAAATTGTATGGCAAGATTGCTTTGATTCAGGTAGTAAGAGCTTTTTCTATTGGTCTTTATCACTCTGCTTATATTTTGCTGTATGTTGAACTGATTAAAGTGATTGTTTACCCCTCAAAAGCTGACTTTCCTTTTATAAATGCATATTTAAGAACCTATGATAGTAGGCCCCCCTGTGTATGTTGGGGTGCTTACTGATACAGCAGGCTGTCTGGAGGTGGGCAGAGGGGAGAGATGGGGAGAAAATTTGGAACTCAAAATCTTATGGAAGTGTCAGTTGAAAACTAAAAATAGATAAATAATTTTTAAAAAAAAGATTATCAATTATTGAGCAGGTGAAAACCTACATTGGTGGAAGGAATTTCCTTGCCTAGTAGTTCCCTGTACCACTGAAATCACAGGTGTTGTCCTTATCCCTATACTCATATGTGGAAATCCATAAACCAGATGGGAGATGCAGGGTTGAGAATGTTTAGAGGGTGCTTAATGAAGACAGAAAAAGAAGCAACGTTGTTATCAGAGAATGCTATAGACAGCCTGGAAAGAATGAAGGAATAAATGATGAGTTTGAGAAATAGATCACAAATCCTAACGTCCTAACATGACATAGGCAGGTATGCTATCGCAGGGATTCTCTCCAGAGGTAGTTTGGACTAAATGACTGCCTAAATCCTTTCCAAAACTCAGACTTTGTGACGGGAGACTTCAATTATCTGAACATCTACAAGAGTTTCTCTCTCTCTCTCTCTCTCTCTCTCTCTCTCTCTCTCTCTCTCTCTCTCTCTCTCTCTCTCTCAGCAGCTAATAACTTCTTGACTTAATGACATTTTCATCCTTGAAAAGTTGGAAAGACCAGTGAAAAACTATTATTCTGGATCTTACTCTCATCTATAAAGAGGAACTGGTTGCTAGATCAAAAATGACAAGATTGTAGATTTAGAATAGAAGGAGTTTTTGCAGTTGTCAAGTATAAACCACTCATTTTACAGATGAAAGACTCAAGGCTGAAGAGGCTAAGTGATCTGCACAGGGTCACAAAGCTACTAAGAACAAGAGCCAGGATTCAAACCCACATCTTCCTGACTCAGTTCAGCATTCTGTGAAACTGGAAAATTGATTTTTAATTCTATCTTGGTTAAGACAAGCTAAATTTAATAACATTCCCCCTCACTGTTTCTTGCCTTGTAAGTTTACTCAGGTCACTGTGGTCATGATCCTGTTCTTGCCTTATACTTCCACCTTTGTCTTTTGACTTGGAGCTCCACCCTCATAACTTCACCCCTCACCCATATTCCTGAGAAACTTGCTTAACCTAAAGATCAAGCTGATTCAATCTAAGCTGCCGCGGCCCAAATTCCCTAAATCACATCTTGCTTGTGATTAAGGGGCTTTCAGAAGGGGGGAACCAAATATCAAACTGATGTGAGCAGTTTTTACTTTCTAGCCAATAATAAGAAAACATACTTATGCTGGTCAACATTTTGCTCTGTAATCTTGTTAACCACTATAAAAGACTCTATAAGCTCTCACTTGGAGTCTTTGGTCATTGAGAGGTCATTGGCCCCATTTATTAGCAATTGCTAGCCTTACTAATAAATGGATCGTGCTCAGCACTTTGTCTTTCAGAATTTCAGGATAATTCTAAGCTCCTACAAAATGATAACTCTCAAGGAACCTTAGAATGAAGTGACCATTCCATCTTGGAGATTGTGATGGACAAAAGGATAGCTAAACACAGACTGACATTTACCCCAGATTTGGGGAGAACATTTAAAAGGGGTTCAAGGAAAGGAGAGGTAGGATGTGATGGATTTTTAAAAATTCAACAGAAGTCAACTGAGGAGATATAGGAAATTTTAAGGAATAAAAAAGATACAAAGAGAAATAATTTCTCCAGCCCCCTTGCTTCCAGATGACCTGTCTCCATCACGTGCCTTCTGCCACCGCCTTCCTCAGCTGGTTTCCACCAAAGAAAAGGAATCATTAATGTATGTCTGCTATTCAGAACTTCCATTCTTTCAGCCCCTTTGTTGATGCATGTAAGGGTGATGACCTGCTTCCTACTGCGGCTGAGCATTATATCCTATAAGAATTTAACAAAGAAATGGCAGGAAGATCCTCACTACTGTACAGGGGATCTCTAATGACTACAATAAAAAAGAAATTAGTGAAGACATTCAAGAAGAAATTTACCAGCAATGGTATTATGGTTGAAAATCCAGAATATGGTGAAGTAATTCAGCTACAGGGTGACCAGCACAAGAACATATGCCAGTTCCTCATCGAGACTGGACTAAGGACAACCAGATGAAGGTTCATAGGTTTTAAGTGCTTGTGGCTCACTGAAGCTTAAGTGAGGATTTCTTTTCAGTGAATAGAAAAATTCCCTTCTGTTCCTTGTCACAAATTTAAAAACCTCACAGTTTGTATAATATAACCATTTGGGGTCCTCTGTTTAACTTGGACTAGTGTGACTACTGTAACTCATTCATGAAAAGAGCTGGGTGGGGAGGAGAGATGGTTACTGTATGGTTGTGTGAGTGAGGGAGCTGGCACAAGGCAGGAGAGCTTGTGAACAAAGAGACCTTCTTGCTTCTGTCTTTGAGAAAAAACACAAATGGTCCCAGGCTTTCTTCAGGGAGATATCCCTGGTGAGTGAGAAAAGACCTTGGGAAGCAACAAACATCTCAAATGTCTTGGATTTCCAAAGAGATTCCCTAAGAGATTTGGAAAACTGCCCTGTGGGTAAGATTAAGGATTCTTAGCTGAACTCAGACAACTTACTCCCAATGGTAGAGTTCATTCACTCTTTATTTTCTGGTATAGTCTGTAAAACTTCTCTGATTTTTGTTTGATGAATAAATTTATTCACTATTGACTATTTATGATCTTTTTTGTTTAACTAGCATTTGGTGGAAAGCAGAGCCAATTCATTCAGATACAATCTGCAACCCTTCCTCTCTAAGGGATAGCAACCAGGGGAGCAGGGTGAACCTAAAAAAATATTTTCTCTAGACTAATAATATTTAGGAGGACAAAGAGATATAATTCTAGTCCAATACCCCCTCTCTGAAGGACAGCAGAGTGGCCAATTTCAGGGCCCCAATATCCTGCTTCCTTTCACCCCACCTCACCTCTGCCATAACCCACCTCAAGAAGAAATCAAAGTCTCTCTTGAAGATAGGGTGGGCAATAGTCCAGAGATTTCTATTTATTGTTC
Organism: Notamacropus eugenii; assembly: GCF_028372415.1. NCBI lineage: Eukaryota > Metazoa > Chordata > Mammalia > Diprotodontia > Macropodidae > Notamacropus > Notamacropus eugenii. The sequence continues at coordinate 154,768,442 of NC_092875.1, read as the reverse complement.
CCATTGAACCTCATTTAGACATAACCATGTGAACATACACCTAATCCACATGAAGACACACATGTCTTACATATCTATACATACATGTACTGTACATATATACACACATGTGGATGCACATACATACATGCATATGTGTGTATAGATATACATACATGTGTATATCACCAGTTCCAAAGTCTATTATTATGGAACTCTCTCCTTATTGATAGCGATCAATACCCGGCAACTACATGAAGGGTGGAATGGAATTGGTGAGAAAGGGAGAGAGCTTCAGTCTTGTCAGTCTTCTCTGGGTGTTCCATGAGTCCCTGAGTCTCTGGGTTTTGCAGATGCTTTGGGCTCTTTTGGATTCTGTATTTTAGAAAGAAGGTAGAAGGTGCTGATACTACTTCAGGTTGCTGAAGAGAAAGACTCTGGAAAGAAGTTGACATAAAAGGAGCTGGCAGCCTCCATCATATCCTTGTTCCCAGCCTGCCACACTAGAGACCTCAGGGAACTTCTCTAGGTGAAATCTAGAATTCTTTCTCTTGGTTGAGCTGAGCTACCTCACTCCCAGTGGGGGAGCTCCTTCACTCTACATTGCCTGGTATATATTCTCATATGCATATTTTCTCTGACTTCTGTTTTGCAACCACTTTGAATGCATTTCTTGGCTAAGCGTTATTGCGCTTAATTGTGGAACTAGTATTTGGTAGATAAAAAGCTTGGAGTTCTCCTACACTTATTAATGAAATAGAAACCAGAAGTTAGCCTGAATCTGAAAATCACATCCCCTAGACTAATAATACTTAAGAGAGTAAAGAAATATCATTCTAGCCTAGTACGTCCTCTCTCTGAGGAGATCACAGTGGCCAATGTCTTTCTTCCTCTTCCTGCTTACCCTCCTGAAAGGAATTAAAGTCCCTCTTGGAGAAGGCTGTGGGGAGAAGAGAGTATTTTGCCTCCCTTTAAACCATACGTCACTCCCACGCTACATACATGTAGTGGACAACCCTCACTGCAATGCTACTGAGATAAAGCACAGGTGACCAAGGGGTATACCCTCACTCCTGGCCCTGGCAATCCTTTTTTCACTTTATGGATTCTTCATGATGCTCCCCTTAGGGACCTGCTGAATGGGTCACCTCTGGGAGCACCAGGTCACTCTCCTACTACATTACCATCCTCTGTAAGGCCCAGTTGCTCCTCTGGTGGGCTGCTGATGCTGGTACTCATTCTTCTCCTTCTGATCTAAAGGGGAAGATGCCAGCTACCATTGATCTGGTAAAGCAGCTCCTCAATGGGTTAACTGCTGCTGGGCTAGGCCCCTCAGTTGTCACTTTACCCTTTCTTTAGAACTTTCAGTGCCCACAACATGACTGCCTGGATATACGCTTCTCAAAGTTACTAATTGTTCACCTCTTAATGCTGTGGCTACTGCTACATCTTCTGTAGTCTCCTACCAATTCTAGTTGTCAGTGGAATCTCTGATAGGACCTCAGTCTCTCCCAAACTCACATCTCAGAATACTCCTTCACTTAAGATCAGGAAAGAATAAACACACACACACACACACACACACACACACACAAAATAGAGGCCACACATGACCATAACCATGTGGCAACAAGGGGAGGAAATACAGTGAGCTGTTTCTCCCTCATCTCAGCTCCAAATAGTCTTCTTCAGTCAAAGTCACTGAGGAAAAGACTTGAGAGATGGTGGGTAGCACCTTTGTATGCTCACTTAGTTTCAGCTCAGGAACTCCAGAGCCATCAGTTCTTTCTCCTCCACAGTCAATTAGCAAGGTTTTCTTTAACACATAGTACCAACTCTAGACTCATTATGACTGGAAACCAGTATCTGGGTCCCCAAAGTTTCTACATGGTGAAATGGATTAAAACTAGGTAGGGAAATATCCACATATGCTTCAAGGGCTGGCCCTCATTAGCCAGTTCCATCCCCCACCTCACATTACTAATATATTCTGGATATGGGGGATCATAGGATATTTTTAAAGAAATAAATGGGTAATATAATCATATAATCATACACTGACTTTGATTAGAATGTTCTTCAATAGCTTATATTTACATAGGGCTGGAAGGTCTGCAAATCAATGCATGCATACATACATATATCTTCATCTGATCCTCACAATAACTAGGAGATGATTTGTACAATTATACATATATATGTATATATAAGCTTCATTTGATCCTCACAACTAAGAGATAGTTTGTATAATTATACATACACAAATTTATTTTTCATCTCTGCTTATATATGTATATATATAATGTATAAATACACATAAATAAATAACTTTAACTTTACAGCTAAGAAATAATTTATAGACTCATCTTGTTCTATAGATGAGGGTACTGAGTACTAGCCCAGGGTCAAAAACCTATTAAATACTTGAACCAAACTCCAAATCCAGGTATTCTTGACTCCATGTCCAGTGACCTATCCACCATATTTCAGTGCCCTGCTAATCTTATATTAAAAAACATATCACATTTCCCTCCTCTCAGATGAAGAAAATATTAGTACCCTCCTATATCACCCAGGCAATTTTCACAGTGCTGAGGGTGACTATGAATATGCTGGAGTAATTAGGAATTGCAAAGAATAACAGACTCTCCATATAGAAGGCAGAAGAAAAACATTTATTCAGACACCAGAATGCCAAATCCATCATAGTAGCCTAGAAGTCAATACACATTATCACTGCATGGGACAAAGCCATTCCGAATTCCCCCTCCCCCACTGGGACCTTCCCACAAACATGAACCTAGCTGTCTGCTTGCCTGTGTCCTCTCTCTCCCTCTGCCCTAAATGCTCTCACTCATTTCCTCTCAGTTCTGCTCCACCCTTCCTGTTCCACCCATTCAGCAAGCTCCTCCCACCATGTGACTTAGGCTTCCAGGTGATTTAAGCAGATCACATGGGCCTATTAATGCATGGGAAAGATCTTCCCATTTAAATTACCATTACACCTCCCTCTGATATCATCTCTCATTTATCCTCTATATATCTTTATATAATAGCTATGTGCGTTATTGTCTTCCCCATTAGACTGTGAGCTTCTTAAGGAATGAGACAGTTTTTATCTTTCTTGTGTCTCCAGTACATAGCACAGTTTCTGAGCCATAGCATATGCTTAATAGATACATGTTCATCTTGACTTATGTTACCTGGGCTGCTGGAGATAATCAGTTTTCCTTTCTGAATCTCCTAGTCAGCCACAAAGGTTCTTCCTACTCTGTCCTTTTTTCCCCCTTGAATGTTTCTTTGCTGAGAAAAAGCAATCTCCAAGACAAAGTTATAGCTAACCTTTCTAATTTCCCCTATTACCTCTCCATTTTTTTTCCTTTTTATAAAAAGAACAGAATAGCTTCCCACACAAATCCCATGTTTTTCTTGATTTAGAGTTAAATGTTTTATTAAAAACTTACTTTAAATACCAGCACAAACAACCATGCTTGTTTTACAGTTATTTACATTTTAATTAATTCATTTCAAAGAACACATGGAGACCTACCCCTTTGATTTGCATTCAGTGCTGAATTAGTAACTGGCCACTTCTTAGAATGTTTTTTCCCTAATTTCTCTTTAACAAGCTGCATGCATCCACACCCAGTTCCTTCAAAAACCATTACAAAAAGAGTTTAAGATTTCAAAACTCAAATTTATAACCAAACATTCTGAGCAGAAAATTAACTACAAATTAAATTCAATTCACTTCATTACAGCAAACAATTCAAGATGTGAGCTTCAATTTTTGCCCCCACTAAATTGTCCATATGTTCTGTATGTCTGCTATTTTCATTACACTCTCCCTGTATGCTTTGTCCCAGTGGTAAATTCAGGTAAATTTTTTACAGTCTTATTTAACACTATGGCTTTTTCAGACATCCAGCTTCAAACTTAGGGATTCTTTGTGGAGAGGTGGAAATTTGCGCCCTCTGCTGCTCAAATCAAGGTTTTGCTGAAAGTGAGAATCACTCCATTGCTTTAAACTTCATGGACTTACAGATGTCAATTTGGTTGTAAGCCAATACTAATTTACTAAATGAGTAAAAAGTAGTTGTAGTGTTAGTTAGCTGAATCTTTAATGGGAAATGAACTTTCTAGTTAAATAAGAAAGCAATTTTAAAAGTTCAAAAACAAAACGTAGAAGCAAATGAAAATAAAGACCGTTTTTAACTTGACTTTAAAAATTAAACAGACTTTAAAAATAGAATTAGTCACCTGAAAAAAAATGGAGTTTTTTAGGGTATTGGGTTTTTTCAGGTCCCAGAATTCTTTTGGTTAAGTTATGTGTTATTTTTAGGCAGAAGATGATCGCACACATTTGATGGTTGGGCTCATTCTTCATCCATATAAGTGAACTGGACTAGGTGATTTCTACTTTCTCTTCTGGATTTAAACCTTTTGAATATTTTTCAGGTCAACATTTATTAAGTGCCTACTGTGTATACAAAGAACTCATGAAATACAATAATAATACACATTTATACTCAACATTTCAATTCAATAAACATTCATTAAATACCTAATAGCTGCCAGGCTCTGTACTAGACACAGAAGGTTCAAAGTCAACATAAACCAATCCCCTGCCCTCAAGGAAACTACATTCTAGTAGGAGAAAACAAGAGAGAGAGAAAGAGAGAAGTAATACAAAATACAGACAAAGTAATTTACACAAGGAAAGAGGATTAATAATTCAGACAAATGGGGAAGACTTCTTCTGTGAGGTGGCAACTAAGCCTTGAAGGGGAGTATAAGTTCCAAGAGAGGGTATAATGCCATGCATGAAGAACACCAAGTTTTGTTGTTGTTTAGTCTTTGTCACCCCATTTTGGGGGCTTCTTTGCAAAGACAGTGGAGTGGTTTGTCATTGCCTTCTCCAGTTCATTTTATAAATGAGGAAACTGAGACAAAGAGAACTAAGTGACTTACCCAGGGTCGCACAGCTAGTAAGTGTCTGAGGTTGGATTTGAACTCAGGAAGATGAGTCCATGAAGCATGTGATAGGAACAGCAATATGATGAGGGAGCAAAGGATTTAAGGGTAGCTGATGGTACGTGGTTAACTGGTCAATCATTTGACTGCAAGTGTGAAAAGAGGGAGCAGAGATTGCTGCTAATGGACTAGGAGAATTGGAAGGGACGTGAGAACAAAGAGTAGCTTTAAACAGAGTAAATAAGGAGAAAATTGAAGGACAAGAATTTGTGTTCAAAGAGTGTAGCATCAGAGTTCTGAGAAGTGAAGGTGGAACAATTATGAGTAATGATCAGATGAAATATATGACTGTCACTATATGGCTGAGGTGAAATTAAGATGGAGGTCATAGGAGTTTAAGCCTAAATGAGCTGGGAGGTAGGAGTGATTAAGGGGAATTCAGGATATATGTTGAAACCCCCAAGTATGAGAGCAGGAGTCGGGGAAGAATGGATGACTGTGAGTCAGGTACTGAACTCCTTGAGAAAAAGCCAAGAATAACTTGGAGGTAGAAGATGACTGTGATAAGAAGTTGGACTGGGCAGTGATGATAGATGGAATGAACCTCAGAAGAGGCTGATGAGTGAAAGGCTGAAGGGATAGTCTGAGCGTGGGAGTGAAGCATGAAGAATATGCCTGTTTATCCTGCGGGGCAAATGCTTGGGGAGACAGGAGAGAAAGAGCAATCAACCCTAGAGAAGGTGGACAAGAATGTGGTATTTTCAGTCTGGGCAATCCAAATTTCTGTAAGTACAAGAAGACAGAATACAATATCCAGAGATTTTTATAGGGTTTAAGGTCTGCAAAGCACTTTGCTCACAGTGTCCCTGAGGTAGGATTAGAAAGGTTAGATGACTTATCCAAGATCACATAGCTAAGAATGGCTGGAGTCCAACAAACATTACCTAAATACTTACTCCTTAGTACATAATAGGTATTTAATACATTTTTTAAAATTGAATTTTATTAGGGACTTTTAAAGGGATTAAAAAAGATTGTTGCTAACTTCAATTCTCTAATAAAGACTAAAGGATTCACACAGGAATGAACTAAGGCCCTGGGCTGGGCATCAGAAGGCCTGGGTCTTGCCCTTTAACTGTGCAAATGACACAAGGCAAGGCCCTTGACTTTTCGGGGCATCAGTTTCCTCACTGATAAATTGAAGTTTTATATATGTACATATATATGTATATACATATATATACACATATATATGTATATACATATATACATACACATATATATAATAATGTGATATGTATTATCTAGTCACAGACATATATCTATGACTAGATGATTTCTAAGACTCAAGTGAATTCTAGCAATCTATGATTTAATTCAATTAATTTCAACAAATATTAATGAGTGCCTACTGTGTACAAGGTTAGTACAAGGTACACCGTGGATATAAGAACAAAAATAAAATAGTCCTTGTCTTCAAGATTACATTTTACTAGGACATACAACTTGTACACAGATATGAAGTAATTTAAGGACACAAAGAGCACTAATAGGGAAGATCAGGGAAAGCTTCATGAAGGAAATGGCAACTAAACCAAACTGGAAAGAAAAATGAGAATCGCAAGCAGCAAGGAGAGAGTGCATTTCAAGCATGGGGAAAGAAGGTTTGTGCAAAGTCACAGAGGTGGGAGATGAAATGTCAAGTTTGTAGTGGTTCAGTTTGGTTAGTACAAAGAGTGGAAAATAAGGTCAGAAAAATTAGGTTGAAATCAGAATATGAAGGATATTTTACACTTGGAAGCATTCGTTTTTGAGCAGGGGACAAAGGGAATGTCTTTCCTGCCTCAGAGAGATGATTTTGGCAGCTTTGGAAAGGAGGAGTTGGACAGGCAGAGGAGTCTAGAAGTAAGGATATCAATTAGAAGGTTATTACTGTAGTCTGGGTGAATGACAAGGAAGGTGCAAACTAAGGTGGTTGTGGGTGAGCAGAAAGAAGAGGTTGGATGGGGAAAGATGTTGCTGAAGTACCAGCAATAGATCTTACTGGCTAATTAGAGAGGGAGGGCAAAGAAGCATCAAGGAGAACTCTGATGTCACGAACCTGCGTTATCAGAAAGAAAGAGGTGCTCCCTCCTCTCCTGGCAGGAGAGGAGGACAAGAGGTATAAGGTAGCCTATATACCGGGGCTAATGAGTTGCTTGATTTTACTGAATTACTGCTTTTCTCTTCCTTTTTTCGTCTTTATTCCAAGGATTGGCTCACTGGGTGGGAGAGAGAAGAGAAATACATTCAGAAATGAAGGTAAAAAGAAAGCAAAGATAACAATAAAGCAGTGTTTCCTTTTTTTTTTTCAAGTGTAATGAGGAAAAAGTACATCCTATGGAGCTAAGCTGCACTCCCCTGGTCACCCCTAAGAACATATTTACTCAGGGATGAAAGATTTAGAGATAATCAAGCAATTACTTAGTCCTCCTTCTACTCCCATTGCATGAGAAAAAAGATAATCATAGCTAGCATTTATAGTGCACTTTTCGCTTTGCAAAGTATTTACAATTATCTAATTTAATTCAGCTCCTACAAACCCTGTAACCCGGTAACACTAACTTCTTTGCTGTTCCTTCACAAGACTCCCCATCGCCATATTCCAGATATTTTCACTGGCTGTCCCCCACGTATGTTGGAATGATCTCTTTCCTCATTTCTACCTGCTGGCTTCATTCAAGACTCAGCTAAAATCCTACCTTCTGTAGGAAGTCTTTCAGAGACCCCCTCAATTCTAATGCCTTTTCTCTGTTGATTATCTCCCAGGATAGCTTGTTTATCATGTTATTTCCCCCCTTAGACAGTAAGCCCCTTCAGAGCAGAGATTGTATTTTGCCTTTATAGCTCCATCACTTAGCACTGTGCCCTACACATAGTAGATGCTAAATAAATGTTTACTGACTGACTGAAGAATCCTCACAACCTTGTAAGTCAGGTACTATAATTATCCCCATTTTACAGATGAGAAAATTGAGGCTGAGAATTGAATGAAATGAAAAGTATCTTCAAGAGGAGGGAAATTTAGAGAAAGGATAGATTACAAAGAGACGATCAGTTTTTTTTGGAAATTTTCAACTTCAGATGTGAAGAGGTCATTTAAGTAGAGACATTAAGCAGGCAAATGGAGTTACAGAGCCTGAGTTCAGAAGGGAAATTTGGGCTGAACATATAGACTGGACAGTCATCTGCATGGAGATAGTAAATGAACCCATGTAAGCTGACTTTACCAAGGGGAAGGATGTAGAGAGAGAAGAAAACAGAGATTGGAGTGGCATTCATGTTTATGGGGGATGATCCTTCAAAAGAGATGAGTAGTAGCCAAGCAGGTAGGAGAACCAGGAGACGAGAAAGTCCCAGTAGCCAACATTCCTGCCTTGAGAAGAACATTGGCAAAAGCAATTTGTATGAAAACATTTTCAAGATAATATGATAGTGTGTTTAGTGGCAAGGGAACATGTAATATAGGAGTAATCAAAGCAGAGTGAAGTTAGCTAAGGGAACCTGCTTGGAGAAGGTGAGTCTAAAATCAGGCCTTCAAGAGAAATCTGTCAATCCATGTCTGCAGATTGGCAGGAAGGAAGGGAGAGAGGGAGGGAGGGAGGGAGGGAGTGAGGAAGGAAGGAAGGAAGAAAGGAAGGAAGGAAGGAAGGAAGGAAGGAAGGAAGGAAGGAAGGAAGGAAGGAAGGAAGGAAGGAAGGAAAGAAGGAAGAAAAGATGGAAGGAAGGAAGGAAAGCAGTGGATATGCCAGAAATGGACTGACCTAGAACATAGAAGTGGAAATTAGCAAGTATGGCGGGGGAGGCGGATAGAAAGCTGATTAGCTTGGGACACGTTGCTCAGAAGTCTAAGATGGATTAATAACAATACCTAGCATTTATGTAGTTGGCAAAGTGCTTTACAACTATTATCTCATTTGATCTTCACAACAAGCCTAGGAGGTAGGTATTATTATTGCCCCCATTTTCCAGATGTGGAAACTGAGGCAAACTGAGGTTAAGTGACTTACCCAGGGTTACACAGCTAGCAAGTGTCTAAGTTCACATCTGAACTCAATTCTTCTTGATTCCAGGTCCATCACTCTACCCACTGTGCCACCTAGCTGCCTTATATTGATGAGGGCTGGAAAGGGGGTGTGAGATCCCCCAAAGACCAGGGTACCAGGGGCAGGTCGTCAGGAGAAGAATTCATGAACTCAAGCATGGTTGAAGTCAAGGTAAAGATTTATTACGCTTTTCAGGGGGCAAGAGTTCTTAGGGAATCTGCAACCTTAAAGGGGTACAGGGAAAGTTTATATAGGATATTCTATAGTATTTGTCCCAAATTTGCTAACTAGGTGTTTTGGGGTGGCATTAGGGAGTGGTTAAGAAGTGGTCAGTTCTTAAAGGAACATGCACTTTTGATATCTACAGCACAGGTATTTCACCCAAAATTCATCGGGGAAATAGCCCAAGGTGGGGCTACCTGGAGGTGTGGTTTTAGGCCTTGAGTGGAATAGATTCAGTGAAGACAGATTGTGAATTCTTCTCCCAGGGGGTAAAATGAGACTGAGAGGCTCAGGTTTCAAAGCCTTCAGAGTGGAGTAATTCCCATATAAGGATATAGACTATGTAGTGCATTAGGATCTCAATGATTGGATAAAACTTGCTAACTTTTCAACGCCTAATTTGCTTGTGCCTGAGTAATTGGAAGTTCTCAAACAGGTCCACCTCATTTACATAACTTTTCCATGCCTTCATTTGCATGCGCCTCATTTACATGTACTCTCAATGCTTTATTTGCATATGCTAACGTGTATTTTCGGGGGCTTTGTAATGGACAGGGGGGAGGGAAGTTTAGACTGGATTTAAGGGATTGGCTAGATTTCACGCCTAGAATGTAAGATCATATTTCTCAGCCAATAAGAATAATGGTCAGTGGTGGGAGGGGGTTTCTGCATTAGGGTCTATATATATATATATATATACACATATATATATCACTGCTTTGCCTTTGTCTTCGGCTTTCCCTGCTCCAGACTATCTGGTGAAGGGATTGCCCCGCTTCTCGAGAATCGAATAAAGGAACTTTCTGTTACCACTTTGAGATGTCTCTGAGGAGTCAATTTGAGCAGGAGATCTTGCCATCCCATTCAGCCTGAAACCACTAAGTCAAGCAACAGCCAGGGCTGACCAGGAAAAACCAGGCTTCTCTCATCAATGTCTTGTTAGACAAGATTAATGTAAGGGAGTATACACATCTAAATCTAGGACACATATGATTGGTGAGTGAGGAGTAAATGTTTTTGTGTCCCAGTACATAGCCAGTTCAGTACACAGCTGGCTCAAACTAATGATTTCTATAGGTGCAGCTAGCTACTATAGCAGGAAGGGAGATAACGGTTGTTGCTAGGGCAGACTGTGTCCTTGAGGGAGAACCTGCCTGAGACAGTATTTTGAGGCTAGGAAGAAATGTGATTTTTAAAGAGAAATGTGATTTTAGAATTGGGGCCCAAGTACGTGCAACTAAGCATCCTATGACTATGCCATATAATCACAGAATGCTGGCCTCTGTGCCTCTCAAGTCTCCCCATTCCAACCCATCATCCTCTACAGCATGGTACAGTGGCAAGACTCTGGACTCTGAGGTCCTGACTCTTAATCCTGCCTCCTTACCTGCATGACACTGAACAAATTTCAATTTCTGCATCTGTAAAATGAGGATGGACTAGGTGGACTCTCAGGTAACATTCATCTTCAGATCTCTGATCTTATGATCCTAAATCAAAGAACCCATCCGTCAAAATGATTTTTCTAATGTTCAGGTACAATGTCTCCTACTGTCTCCAGCCCTCAATGTAATGAACTCCAAAGGCTGGCTCCCTATTACCTCTAGGTCAACATATAGACTCCTTTGTTTGTCGTTTAAAAACCTTCACCACTTGGCCTTTCCTGTCTTTCCAGGCTTCTTAATTCATTATTCTCCTCTGTATATTGTACAACCTAGCTCTACTATCTTTCTTGCTATTTCTCAAAAACAACACTATTTCTCATCTTTGTGTCTTTGCACTGGCTGGTTCCCATACCTGGAATGTTCTCATTCATTCTCAATTTGATAAATATTTATTGAGAGTCTAATATGTGCCAGGCACTGTGCTAAACTCTGGGGATACAAAAAGAGACAAAAGACAGTCCTGCACTCAAGGAGATTACAATCTAAGGGGAAAGACAGCATGCAAAAAAATATATACATACACACACACACATATATATATACATATATACTTACATGTATCTACATATACCCATATACATATAGGTGTGTGCATACACACACACACACAGCAAGCTATGCACAGAATGAATAAGAAATAATCAATAGAAGGAAGACATTAGAATTAGGAGGGTATAAGGAAGGTTTCCTGTAGGAGGTGGGATTTTAGTTAGGACCTAACGTAAGCCAAAGGAGTTCAGTCTTGGAGTGGAGGAAGGAAAACAAGCCAGGTGTGGAGGACAGCCAGAGGGAATGCCAGGAGCTAAGATGGAAAGTCTTCTTCATAGAACAGCCAGGAGGCCAGTGTCAATGGACTGAAGGGTATGTGTTGGGAAGCAAGGTGTAAGATGACTGGAAAGGTAGGAGGGAATTAGTTTATGAAGGGCTTTGAATACCAACTGAGCATTTTGTGTTTGCTCCTGGAGGCAATATGAAGCCACCAGTTTATTGAGGTGGGGGGAGGGGGAAGGGTCAACACTATCAGACCTGAGCTTTAGGAAAATCACTTTACTGGCTAAATGGAGAATGTATTATGAAGGGGGAGACTTGAGGCAGGCATGCCCACCAACAGGCCACTGCAGTAATCAAAACATCACCTCTGCCTGTTAGATCCCTGGCTTCCTTCAAGACTCAATTCAAATACCACCTCCTGTAGGAAGTTCTTTCCAGTCCAGAACAACCACCACCTTTCCTTCTATCTACTGTTGATAAATCTTATATATTCTTATGTATGTATACTTATGTATATTCTTATGTATGTATAAGTTCCTTAGAGTGGGAACTATTTTTTCTTTTTCTTTTTCTTTTTTTTGGTTATTTCCCTAGAACTTCACACAGTACATGATACAAAAAATGTATTTAATAAAAGCTTGTTGATTGATTAATTTTACAAATGAGAAAGCTAAGATCCATAAGGGAAAGTGACTTGTCCAAGGTAAAAGAGATGGTTAGTGGGCTAGGGAGGCAGAGGGGTGTAATGGATACAGCAGTGACTATGGAGTCAGAGGACTTCCGTTCTGATGCAAGATCTCTGTAACCTTGGGCAAGTGACTTAAATTCTGTCAGCCTTAGTTTCTTCATCTATAAAATGAGTGGAGTGAATTAGATGGCCATTGAGTTCCTTTCCTAGCTCTAGGTTTATGATCCTACAAAAGGACTATTTAATTGCTGATTTTATATCCCCAGTGCCTAGCACAATTCATTGCCCAGAGAAAGATCTTGATCAATGTTTGTTGAATGGAAATGAGAACCTGGATATAAATTCTGGGTCTGTTGATAATTGTGTGACCTTAGTCAAGTCATTTTACCCCTGTGAATCTCAATTTTTTACCTCTGTAGTATTGGCAATGATCTGTAAGGTATCTTCTAGCTCTGAGTCTATGACCCTATAAATTCAATTCTCCTGACCTCTGATCCAAATATGGGCTCCATGGATAACAGGGATGCAGAAAAAAGATGAACTGTGCTCATCAAAATGAAGAGTTGTATATAAATTTTTAGAAGGCTGCTTTTTTTTTTTTTTTTACTAATTCACCTTCTTGAAACTCATCCCTTTAATCTCATTTTTAAATATTTGATAGTGTTCACAGCTTTGTAATTGGCAAATTTCACATGTTTTCACTATGTTGATGCAATAATTTAAATGGCTTTAGTAAAGAAACAAAATAAGCAAACAAATAAAAAAAATCCCAGCATCTGTCAAATATGCCTCCTTTAAGAGTTTTTAGCTCCATATTCAAGATTCCCTATTTTCCCACAATTTTGGTTTTGATATTTGGATATTCCATTTTTTCTTTTTATCATATAGACTAAAAAGGACATCCTCATATAGACCATATCCTGCTATAACTTTTAGTGCTATTGTTTAAGGATTAATATTTTTTAATCTGAAAAAGTTCCCCATTCTTTCATTTGGGAAATCATGAATTCACTTGAAAAGGATGATGTCTCTGACTTCAGTTCCTATTTCTTTTGATTAAAGTACTTTAGTGTAATGAAAATTGTGGTGACGTTATAATTTCTCTTTATGTACTTCTAGTAAATAGCCATAATGTGTTTATTCAAATACCTTGTTAAAGGAATCTTGAAAGCTACATTTTGTTCTACTCGGTCATCTGTGTGTTGTTTTTTTTAAATCAATAAACAATAGGCACAGCAAAATCTCCTATTCTCTATAGCTTTTAATCAGTCATGTGACTAAGGAAGAAATGGTTTTCAGAAAAACCTGGAAAGACTTACATAAACGGATGCCGAGTGAAGTGAGCAGAACCAGAGCATTGTACACAGTAATAGCAATACTGTGTGATGACCTACTTTGATAGACTTAGCTCCTCTCAGCACTACAGTGATTAAAGACAATTCCAAAAGACTCGTGATGAAAAATGCTATCCATATCCAGAGAAAGAACTAGAGTCTGAATGCAGATCAAAGCATACTATTTTCTTTTTTTGATTGTTTTTTCTTTTTCATGGTTTTTCCCATTTGTTCTGATTCTTCTTTTACAACATGACTAATGTGGAAATATGTTTAATATGCTTGTACAGGGATAGCCTATATCAGATAGCATGCTGTCTGGAGGGGGAAAGGGAAAATTTGGAACGCAAAATCTTTTAAAGGTAAATGTTGAAAACTAAAAATAAATAAATAAATTTGGGGGAGAAAAAAGAAATGGTCTTAGGTGGAAAATCATCTAGAAAACACTACTTTTTTCTGTCTTATGCTTTCTTTAAGGATACCTCTGGCACCCACATAAGCCATTCTCAAAGAGATTTCAATAGATAAGAAAGTAGGTATATTTTGTCCCCTTAAGCAGTTGCTTACTATATATTTAGATACATGAAATTTCCCAGTCAATGAGACTTTGCCTAGAACCACAGGAACATTTGATCTCATAGCTGGAAGTATCCTTAGAAATCATAAGCTCTAAATCCTTCATTTTATTAAGAAACTGAGAATTACAAAAGTTAAATGATTGGCCAAGGTCCCACCACTATGTAGTAAGTCGTCAGTTTCTTATGTAAAAAGGCTTACGTGTAGGTATGCCTAGATTGCCTAACATGGAGCCACTCTGCTTCCTCTAGTACATGATTGAAGTAGCCTCCTTTGGATGGCTATGTAACTGGAAAGGCAGCATTTTTCAAACTGACCAGACAAAGACAATTGCTCCCTTTCCTGTTGTTTCCAGAGGGTGAACCTACAAACTTGTCACCATGAACTGATTGGGTAGGAGGGGAAAGGTTTCCTACTCTTACTCTCCCTATCTTTAACCAGGCTGAGAAATAGACCTAGAGGTGATTCTTTCTGTTTTGCCACATTTGTCCTCAGTTTCAAGTGCCAGTGGTGATCCCCATCTAACCAGTAGTTCAAGCCACGGTGATGTTGAAGCCAGGATTCCAAGTAGGATATTGCAGCTAGCCAGCAGGCCCAGAAGGAAAGTCCTAAGAAGCCAGAGGCCTGGGATTCAAGCCCAAAGTGGAGAGTTTGAGTTCAGCCTTGTATTCTGTAGGAAAATAAATCATGAACTAAGTTAAGAACTTAATCCCTTCCCACTCACCAAAGACTAAGTGGAAGGGCATTAAACCCCATTTGTTGGAGTATACATTTATATATTTATGATTATACCTTTTGAAGTAAGTATTCATTTGCAAAAACTAATCCAACTACTGGTAATTAAATGAAACTGAGATAGAGGGATCATCCCCTGATCTTGGGGGATACCATCCATGGATCCCTTTAAAGGTATTGGAAAACATTGAGGGAAGGGTGAAATGTAACCTCCCTAGCCTTCAGACAGTAGGGGTCAGGGTAGTCAGTATAATACCAACATATAACTAGATACTGATTTTTTTTTTAATTTGAGTATGCTTTTAAATCCTCTATGTGAACAGTAAATGTTGAGATGTTTATCCTTTTCGTTTTCTTTCTAACTTGTATAAATTGTTGTCAGCCTCAAGGGCAGAGATATAACTAGCATTTGGTGAATAGAGCTTTGTCCAAGGGTTCTGTCATTCACAAGGTACTCTTCCATACTTCCTTTCCATGGCATCCTTTTCTGCCATCTGCTATATCACCATACCTTTACTTCCATTGGATTCTCCTTTATAATAAAGAAATATTATATTTATTCTCCTCCACATTGTGCCTTATCTGACAATTGCCTTTACCCATCAGACTATTATGTGCAGCATTGAATCCCCATCACCAACAGAATTTGCCATGGGTACACCTTCCATTAGTTACAGCTCTGCCCAAAGCATAAGTAGGTCGATGGTTTGGGGTGGTAAATGATAAAGACTGAAGGAGAAAAAAAGGCAAGCAGGGGCTCTTGTACCATGGACCTCTTTTTCAGTCTGGTAAAGGAGGTGGTCTGCTGGAGCCTATCTCAGAATAATGTTTTTAAATGCATAAAATAAAATACTTAGGATTGAAAAGGAAATCAATTATTTTGAAATAACACACACATACACAAATTTTTCCCCAGTTGTTTTCAGTTGTATAAAACTCTTCTTGACCCCATTAGGGGTTTTCTTATAGAAGATACTAGAGTGATTTGCCATTTCCTTCTCCACCTCATTTTACAGATGACAAACTGAGGCAAACAAGGTTGAGTGACTTGGGGTCACTCATCTAGTAAGTTCCTGAGGCTGGATTTGAATTCAGGAAAATGAGTCTTCCTGATTCCAGCTCTCTATCTTCTGTGCTCATTTGTATTTTTATCTCTAGAAGTTAGCACAGCACATAAACAATTAATAAATGTTTTATCTGTCCATTCTATCCTAGCCTATCACATCATATTATCTAATCTATGTTCCTATTTTGTTTCTTTTTTTAAAAAAAAAAAGATAACTTTTGTTTTAAATGCCTGTGACAAGATAACTCCCTTCTTATAATCTTTACCTAAAAGGAGGTGAGGTTGAATATTTGCTCTGCTTTTACCCTCCTTGGAAAGATCTTAATATTTAAAAACTACCTTTCTTCAATAAAATACTTCATTGCTTTGCCTTCAGAGTAAAGATTTGATTTGAATATTTTGGGACTACCATGCATACATTTTCCCCAAGTTTTTCTGGATGGAGAAAACAAGCCAACAGAGTGAGAAAATTCCCTGAGGGACAGGGTGTCTTCATGCTATGACACTATCTTTGATGCATGACGCTCTACAGATTATATAGCTACATATTAGTAATTAGTAATACACAAATCTCCATCCCCCTTCATCCACCCCACCCATAAAGCTCGTGTAATTAAAATAATAAGGGATGTAATAATATGCCTAATTGTCAAACAATACCAAAGGAAATATGTCATAGGGTCTATTCCTAATCTGGAGCCTACTTAGACAAAGGCAATGCAAAAAAAAAAAATGTTAAGTCTTTTAAGTAATGGAAGGGGGAGTATAATGTTAGCAGACAGGCAAAAAGACATTTTATCCCAAAGGGAGGATGGATTTGAATTAGGAAAGCTGAACAATGGAAACAGTATGCTGCTTAGATCCCCTGGTGTATAAAGACTGGTACTTTTCAAAAATAATCAGAAGATGCTGGCAATGACCCAACTGGCCCTTGTGTGAGACCATCTGGGAGGGAAAAGGAAGTGTCCTCTGCACAATCAGCGTCATCGGGTTTTATTCATTGTTACGGTACCTGTGATTAGCAGAGCTAAAGTTAGTGGATGAGATTCTGAAATTATACTGTTAACTCTGAAGCATCCCTGAATCAGAAAAAAGGAAAACACGTGGGGCAGATCGAGATAAATAAGAAGAATTTTCAAAAACATAAGGAAGTAAATTGAGAATGATTCGTGACAAAGGATTTAGAAAATAGGTGTAAAGTCATCACTAGTCCTGTTTAAGGATGAGATTATCTTGTTGCCTCTCTAAATTCGAGGAGTGCTAGCTTTATCATCCTGTTTGGGTTTAATGACCTAGGCATTAAGTGTTTGACTTGGATATATAGTCGTGAGATCAAAACCAGTCCTCTTCAAGACACATTTTCAGTCCAGAGAGGGAAAGTGTCTCACTGTAGCAAGAGTGAGTGGTTCTTTCTGTCATCAGGCTCTAGAGAAACAGAAACACATGTCCAGGAGTATTCCACAGAGGCCATAGATTAAGTATTTTATTGAAGATGGTTTTTAAATCTTATGACCTTCCCAAGGAAGGTAAAAGCAGAGCAAATATTCAACCTCGCCTCACCCTTAGGTAAGGATTATAAGCAGGGAGTTAGCTTATCTCAGGCATTGATTGCATTTCACCGGAGTCACATAGTAATAATGCCTCTATGAAGATGGAAAATAAAAAAGAAGAACAGAGGAATTTCCAGAAATGAAGATTCTATTTTCATGCAAATACTCTTAGTAATAAACTCAGCGAGAGAGAATCTGTCACAGCAGTGCTATGTTTTTTAAATACCATTGGAGCATTTTAAGAGAATCTTACATATAAAGCTCTTCATGGTAGAGAAGTGGCACAACATTTTTGAAAAAAAATCCAATAAAAATTGTCAGATTTGGGGAAATGAATATATAAATTCTTCATAATCCAAAGTATGGAATAAAAAACAATGAACACTAGAGAAATATGGAGGCATGCGAAGGCAAGTATATCAGGGAGCCCAAAATCACGGTGCAGTTTTCATTTTTATTGTCTGAAAAGAGAGTTGCAAGAAAAGACAATTAATCCTTTATCAATTTTTCTTTCTTTGAAGGTAACATAGAAACATTTTGCATACAAGGGGAATAGTCAGTGTTGAGCAGCAAGAAGAGCTTAGATAGGTGATAGACAGAAATGGAAAAAAGGTAGAGGAGAGAAATGAGATGGTGAAAGGGAAAGGGATGAGAAACAGAGACAAACACAAAGAGAAACGACAGAGACAGAGAAAGAGAGACAGAGGGAGAGATTATTTAGTAAGTGCTTACCACACATCTGTCAGGAACTGTACTAAGCCCTAGGGAATTTGCATTCTAATTGGGAAAGACAACTGTGGGGTACTTGGTGGCACAGTGTATCAAGCACCAGGCGTGGAGTCAGGAAGTCCAGCCTCAGACATTTGGTAGCTGTGTGACTCTGGACAAGTTACATAAACCTCTTTGCCTCAGTTTTCTCATCTGTAAAATGGACTGGAAAAGAAAATGGCAAACCCCTCCAGTGTCTTTGCCAAGAAAACCCCAAATGGGATCATGAAGAGTCCCTGACAACTGAAAAGACTGAACAACAGCAGAAGACCACATCAGAAAGGGAAGTTAGAAACAGGGGCCAAGTTTGTGGATGAGAAGGTAGAAATATGGAGAGTGAAGTGAAGGGGGGGGAGTTTTCATGAAATATTAGAATATAATTTATATGCCTGTAGTCTTTATATCTATCACTGATAATTATTCATTGATCATTTATCAGAATGTAATTCTATATGGAATATTGTCCAAAGCAACTTAGATGTTGAATTGTGTGTGTGTGTCACACACATACACGCACACACACACACATATACACACATACTCATATATACATATATGTTTCTAGGCATACAGAACAGAATAACCAAAAGCATAAAGGTGGGAAAGGGCAGAGAGTATTTCGTTGTTTTGTCATGTCTGACCCTTCCTGACCCCATTTGGGCTTTTCTTGGCAAAGATACTACAGTGGCTTGCCATTTCCTTCCCCAGTTCATTTTACAGATGAGGAAACTGAGGCAAACAGGGTTAAATGACTTGACCAGGGTTATACAGTTAATAAATATCTGAGGCAGATTTGAACTCAGGTCTTCCTGACTCCAGACCCAGGACTCTCTCCCCTGTGCTACCTAGCTGCTCTAGAGATATCCCATCAACAGGTGAAAAAGTGGGTTTGAAGCCCAGAAGGGAGGTCAGGAGAAGTAAATTTGTGGAGTCATCTACATAGATGCAATAGGTAAGATAATAGGATTGAATGAGATACCAAGGAAATCTAGAGAAATAGAATGAGACCTTAAAGAGTCTTCTAGAATATCGACCTTAATATCTTGGCAATAAGAGAAGAAACAAACAAATCATATAGAGGAAAAATAATAGGGTAAGAACAAGGAAAATATAATATTTATGAATTAAGAAAAGAGTGGTTAAGTTTGTTAAAGATACAAAGAGATCAAGGATGAGTTTCTGAAGTAAGATTTTGGATCTGATTATTGGCAACACTTCGAGAGAAAAGTTTTAGCTGCATAGTGGGGACAAAAGTCAGAAGGCAAGCAGTTGAGGATAAAGTTGTTGGTGAGAAAGTAGAGGCAAGGAGTCTAAAGAACAGGATGGAAGAGACAGAACAGTAGCTGAACAAATATGTCAAAAGGAGCCTTTTATAGGATTGAAGAGACCTAAGCATTTTTAAGGCAGATGAGTAGCAGCCTGTAGAGAAGAGATTAAAGACAAGATAGTTCTTGCTTTACATAGATGGACCTTTACGCAGATCTCTATACATACATAGAGAGGAGAGGAAGGACGATACATGGGTGCCTGGGGACAGAGGGAAGGGGGCTGGACACACCAGTGAGAGGGCCGAATAGGTTAAAGATGTCTTTTCTCTCAGCCCAGGGGGCTCAAGCCAAACCCCCAATCCCATGGAGGTGGTATTTTTACAAGACCATTCTGCTGCTTTCCCTTGGAGAGTTTTTTTTTTTTAATAGTATGGTGTTTTATTGTTTTGTTTTGTTTTTTGATGAAGGGTTGGGAGAGCACAGAGGGTCAGGAGTAGAGAGAGAGAGCACAGTACTGCACAATAAAGGTAACAGATTTTTTTTGGAATGCAAATTATTTTCAGAATTCTTTACTTTTTGAGTAATCCAAATTTATGTAAAGTGAGAACTGACTATACATGAAAGAAAGGAGATAACTGATAAAGCAAGGTCCTGTAAAAAGCAGATATGTCTGAGATAAAAGTCATAAGTGGAAGGACCAAATTTATCAGGGCAAAGAGATGAATATTTCTCTGGGACAGGAGGGGAGTTAGAATGTGGATGACAATGCTGAGAAGTTTTTTGGGGAGTACAGAAGAGGCTTTTCAGAGTGTCTTGTTAGGGGCTGGACCTTGATCTTCTCAATAAAGAAAGAGCCCATATTTCAATCTGGGCAGGTGCTTAAGGAGGAAAGAAAATGTCTGGAATGGTCAGAGGAATGAAAAAGGAGATTAGCAAGAATAGAACAGAAGACCTCCAGAGTCTTGGGAGAGTCTGGCAGAGGTGGTGCACAATAAATTTGGAGTCAGTGAAATCGCCTTAAAATTTTTGTGACCTTTGCCACCATGCAGGTTGTCAGAAATGGAGAATTCAGGGTGCAGTGAACTAGAGATTAGCAAGAAAGACTTGTGCAAGTTCAGGGTGGAGAGGAAATCATGGATGTATCCTTAGAGTGACAGACCAAGAAGTCAAGACTAGGTAATTGAAGTCAAAGTAGGAAAGGATTCTTAACCTGGGGCACATGAATTTTAAAAATATTCGAGTAAGTGAATTTCAGTATAATTTGTTTCCTTTGCAATCCTATGTATTTTATCTTATGCACTGAAAAATGTCATTCTGAGAAGGTATTTATAGACTTATCCAGTTTTCAGAGACACAAGATACAAAAAATGGCATCACAAACTCAACACATCCAATATTGAACTCATTAAGTTTCCCAAAAGATCTACCTTTCTTCAAATTTTCCAGTTTCTATTGGAGACACTACCATTCTTCCACTCTCTCAGGTTTATAAACAGCATTATCTTTGATTCCTCATGCTGATCAGTATCCAATCAGTTGCCACATTTTGTCATTTCTGTCTATCACACAGCATCATTTCCATCCAATTCCTTCTCTCTACTTACACAGTCACTTCTGTGGTTCAGGGCCTCATCACCTTTTCCTTTGACTATGCCAGTGGATTCCAGATTGATTTACCTTCCTATAGTTTCTCCCATTCCAATCTATCCTCCACATCGCAACCAAAGTAATTTTTTTAAAGTGCATATCTGACTGTGACTCTCTCCTACTCAATAGGGTTGTTTATTGCCTCTAGGATAAAATATAAACTCTACTATTTGATTTTTTAAAGCCCTTCACAACCTGCCTTCAAGCTATCGTTCTAGCTTCATTATAAATTATGTTCCTTCCTACAATCCAGTCAAATTTGTCTCCTCTCTATTTCTAATACATGACACTCTTTTTTCTATTTCTATGCCTGTGAACTAGTTCATCCTCCATGCCTAGAATGCACACCCTCCTCAACTTTGCTTCTTAAAATTCCTCTATGATGCACCCTCCAGATACAACTCAACCAGCACCTTATACTCCAAGCTTTTTTCTGTGTCTCTAAGTGCTAGTGTTCCCCTCCCTAATTATCTGTATTTAACTACATTGTATTTATTTTTGTATTTATTCTATCCCCTATGGGTTATTTACTTAACTATACTGATGTTAAGCTTCCAGAGAACAGAATATCAATTTAGTCCTCAGGATACTAGGGATAACCCAAAAAGGTTTTTGTTTCTAATACCATCACCCAAAAGCCCCCATCCAGTTTGCCTCCCAAGATCAATCAACCCGTTGAATTCTACTACCTTCTAGAAAAGGGTATTTATTGAGAAAATGCTGAAAGAATCTGAGCTTTCAAGTTCCTTTTGGTTTTATCAGGTCGCAGGTTTTAAATAGACTATTCAGTAAAAATACGATAGATCCTTATAATCTTTCAGTAGGTAATGAATCATGATGTAGTCTTCTATAGAAAATGGCCTGTGAAAGCCTGCCTCTTTTCTTTTTGTATTTTCTTTAATGACATACTCAATGTATACATATATCTTGGT
Source organism: Notamacropus eugenii (assembly GCF_028372415.1). Taxonomy (NCBI): domain Eukaryota; kingdom Metazoa; phylum Chordata; class Mammalia; order Diprotodontia; family Macropodidae; genus Notamacropus; species Notamacropus eugenii. Next base: position 154,746,402 of record NC_092875.1, on the reverse strand, counting down.
CATAATTTTAAATTTTTCCATAGATGAAAATAATGGAAAGATCAGAGGACTTAGATCAAAGAGCTTATTGTTTTGTTTAGTCATTTTCAATTGTGTCCAACCTTTTTGTAACGTATTTTGGGGTTTTCTTGGCAAAGATACTGAAGTGGTTCGCCATTTCCTTCTGCAGCTCACTGTACAGATCAGGAAATGAGGCAAACAGGGATGAGTGATTTGCCAAGAGTCACACAGTTAATAGGTGTTTGAGACTGGATTTGAATTCAGGGTTTTCTGATATCAGGTGCAGCAATAAATCTATCCACTGCAATAAATTCAGGTGTATAAGGTTCAGTTATTTTCATGATTGTCTGTTTATTCTTGCTTTGAACATTACCTGAGAAAATAACTAGATGTCTCATTAAATGATCTTTATTTTACTCATTAGGAGTAAGACAACAACATCAACAGCAATAATAATAATAAATCTATATAACACTTAAAAAAAGAGAAAATGTTACAAGAACAAAACATTTCCCTGACCTAGATTTCTCTTCCAGTAACAGTTTCTCTTCCAAACAACAACCTGAGGCTCCAGCCCCTCCCAGCTTGATTTATCTATTTATCAATTTTTTTCCTTTTCTGATAAAGAGGCCATGAGCCTGATTACTTTTTAAAGAGGCCTATTCACTGAATAAGCATTACCTCACTTTAAGTGAGTACCTGAAAAGGCCTTAGCCTACAAGGCCAAGGTCTCCCAGTGCATCCTGGGCCTTTTCCAGTCATCCTAGTGAATATCTGGTCACTGGATCCAGATGGCTCTGGAGGAGAAGTGAGGATGGTGACCCTCATTCAAAAGACAGTCCAGTGCAAGTCATGTCATCATTTCTCTGATATTATGGTCCTCTTCAGAAACAAAAGACAAACACAACAACACACACAAGGTCCCTGGAAAGGTGGGCTCAAACTTAAAATAAAATTGGAGTGGTCTGTTTGTAGAAAACCTGAGTAGTCAAGGGATACTACCCCCCACACACATACCCCAGAAGTCCTATTCTCCTTTTATGGAATCATCATGAGGTTCTCATTAGATGCAAATCTCCATTGTCCTGAGTGAATTGGTGCCTTTCTAGAATCCATTGCCAACATTTCTCTCTGTCACAAAGGCTCATAGTCTATGAAAGTCTATGAAGTAGTCTATGAAAGATAGACACTATCTTCATGGAAACCATCTCTCCCCCTCCATCTGCAAGTACTTCCTCTATTGTTAGTCATTTCTACTTTGGGGAACTCTCTTCCTGACTCCAGTTGTCTATGAAAATTCTCTGATGGCTCTGATGGACCTCCCAAACTCACCAATTACTTGGGTACTCCCATCTCTGTATACTCAGTTCACCTAAGATCAGGAAAGAATAAACATAAGTGAAAAAGATGTGTGATCAACTGGGCAGGGAAAAATAGCCAGCTTACCCATCCCCAGTGACCCAAAGCAATTTTCCTCCCTCAAGAACTCCCTGAGAAGAGACTGAAACATCAAATAGATTCTACCCCAGATTCCTGAATCATCAGCATGTCTGGCTCCAAAGTCAATTTTTCATCACTACAGGGTACCACTGCCATAGTCATTCATGTGTGGAAACTAGATAATCAAAATTCCACATGCTGGATTGGAAAAAGTCAAGAAAAATATGACACATAATCTGTATAACCCAAAATAAAAGGTAAATACAAAGACATTCCAAGGACCAGGCCCTCACTGGCCCAGTCTCTCTGTTTTGCTTATCTATGCACATGTTGTCTCTGCTGAAAAAACTTCCTGGAGAGTAGGGATTATTTTATCCTTCATATCCCTAGCATCTAGCACAGTAGCACATAGTAGGTATTTAATAAATGCTCTTTGATACATTGATTGGTTCTACTAAGAACTAGAGAATGAATATGACTTCTCACTCTCTCTTTCACCCTACATAATCAATCAATATTCTAAGTCCCAAATCCAATTTCTCTACTCCACTCACATGGCCACCACCCAAGTTCAGAATGTCATCACCCCTCACCCGGTGATATCCTCAATATCTTCCTCATTTTTCTCCTACCTCCAGTCTCTCACATCTTCATTCCAAATGTGATAATATAATCTCAAGTGAGATAGTATTTCTAAAAAGTACTTAACACGTTGCCTGGCACATAGTAGGCCAAGTGAGATAGTATTTGTAGAAAGAACTTAACAGAATGCCTGGCACATAGTAGGCATTGTATAAATACTTATTTCCTTCCCTCTCCCTTTCCCCATCCTGCACATAGCTGCCAAAGTGATATTCAGCTAGGCAGTGATAGACAGCTAGATGGCATAGTGGATAGAACTCTGGGCCCGGAATCAGAAAGACTGGAATTCAAATCCAGCCTCAGATAATTCATAACTCTGTGTGTGATCTTGAGCAAGTCACTGAAGTCTCTTTGCCTTAGTTTCCTCAGCTATAAATGAGGATACTAATAGCACCTGCCTCCCAGGGCTGTTGTGAGGACCAAACGAGATAATTCTTGTAAAATGCTTTGAAAATATTAAAGTTCTACATAAATGCTAGCTATTATTATTATGTAAATATATAATTAATATGTAAAAATTCCATTATTATTACTATCAAGGAGTTTATATTCTACTGGGGAAGGGGGAATTGAACACATGTACGCAGATGAGTAAGCCCCAAACATACAGAAAATAAATACAAAATAAAGTCGGAGGTGGGGGGTGGTAAGGATGAGAGGAATCAGGAAAGCACTTTGTAGGAAGTGGCAGTGAATTGGAGCTTTGAAAGGAAGTAGGGGTTCTAAGAGGCAGAGGTCATGAGCAAGAGAATTCTAGGCCTGTATCAATACATGGAGAAAGTAAATGAAACGTTATGAATGAGGAAAAGCAAATAGGCCAGTTTGACTGGATTGTAGAGTATTTAGGGGGAGGGCAGGAGGAATAACCATAAAAATCAGTTTAGAAAGCTAGTTTGAAGCCAAACTATAAATTATATATATATATATATATAGAGAGAGAGAGAGAGAGAGGTGTGTATGTGTATATGTATGTGTATATATAATATTGTGTGTATGCATGTGTGTAAATTATAAAAGGTTTTAAATTTGCATTTTACCCTAGAGGCAAAAGAGAGTCATGGAGGCTTACTGAGGTGGGGAGAAAGAAGATGATGACAGGGTCAGATCTGTGCTTTAGGAATATCACTTTGAAAGCAGCATGGAGGTTGGATTAGAAAGAAGAAAGATCCAAGGTAAGGAGAATTAATTAGAAACTATTGCAATAGTCCAGATAAATGTGATGAGGACCAGAACTAGGAACAGATTCCACAGATGCTTTGGAGATAGAATCTACAAGTCTTGGCAACTAATTGGCTACGGGGAAATAAGTGAAAGTGAAGTCAAGGATGATCCTGAGGTTATGCACCTGAGTAACTGAAAAGACAGAGGTATCCTTGACAGAAATGAGGAAGCTAAGAGGAATTATGGGTTTAGAAGGAAAGATTTTGAGCTCAGCTTTGGACACATACTTGAAATGCTCAATAGACATTCAAGTAAAAAGTTACAATGAGCATTTGAAGATACAATAATGGAACTTTAGGGGATGAAATATATATATATATATGAATATTACTCTCTTTCACACCCTCTATATTCCAGCCCAACCATCCTACTTGCAATTCTCATATATTACATTTCATCTGCTGTCTCCATGTCTTTGTCTAGGTTATTTGGCTTGCACGAAATGCACTCCCTCCTCAACTCCTCTACTCAGTATCCCTAGCTTCTGTCAACTTCAAAATATCCATAACAATACTTCCAACTTAAGACCTGGGAATTCTAAATACATAACTGTAATTTTGCAAAGATTACTGAATCTTAGTTAATATATGTTCTGGGAAACTGGAGGGTACATTGTAATGATTTCTATCTTCTCTCATGAAAAACAAACAAGAATAAAGTCCCTCAGTTGGTTCTGTGTTAAAGTGTTTACCTGGCAGTATGGTAGTTTTGTTAACGACACTGGGATGAGGAACACAATAATCATTGTAAATGATCTTACAATCACTTAAGTTTTTACAAATAAAAAAATACCGTTTTTTTTAGGAGAACTAGGACTACATAAGCCTTTATGTGAAAAGGTAAAATTACTGAGAAAAGATTTACTTTTTTCCAATAAGGAAGTGAAATATTGATGACTGATTTGAGTTTTTTTAATATATAATTTATTTATTTTCCAGTTCTTAACATTCACTTCCACAAAAATTTGAATTCAAAATTTTCTCCCCATCTCTCCCCACCCCTTACCCCAGGACAGCATGCACCTCATCCACACTTTCCTCCAGTCTGTCACCCCTTCTATTATCCACCCTTCTTCCACCCACCTTCCCCTCTATTTTCCTGTAGGGCAAGATAGATTTCTATACTCCATTGCCTGTATAGCTTAATTTCCAGTTGCATGCTAAAACAACATTTAACATTCATTCTTAAAGCTTTGAGTTCCATATTCTCTCCCTCCCTCCCCACCTACCCTCATTGAGAAAATAAGCAATTCAATATAGGTCATAGATGTATAACAATGCAAAGCACTTCCATAATATTCAATGTTGTAAAAGACTAACCACATTTCTCTCTGTCCTATCCTGCCCTTCATTTATTCCACTCTCCCTTGACCTGTACTTCCACAATAGTGTTTGCTTCTGATTATCCCTTTCCCCAATTTGCCGTCCCTTCTATTATCTTCCCTCTCCTATCCCCTTCCCCCTTGCCTTCCTGCTGGGTAAAATAGATTTCCACATCCAATTGAATGTGTATTATTCCCTCCTTAAGCCAAATGCCATGAGAGTAAGGCTCAATAATTTCCTTTCATCTTCCCCCTCTTCCCCTCCATTGTAAAAGCTCTTTCTTCTCTCTTTTATGTGAGATGATTTGCTACATTCTACCTTTCCCTTCCTCTTACTCCTAGTATATTCCATTCAACAGTAAATTTTATTTTTTTAAGGCATTCTCCCTTTATATTCAGCTTACTTTCTATCTACCTACCTACCTATCTATCTATCTATCTATCTATCTATCTATCTATCTATCTATACATATGTATACACACATACACCCATGTACATATACATACCTACACATATATAATATACATATACATACATATCTATACACACACACATATACATACACACACACATATATATCTGTATATATTCCCTCTAACTACTCTAATATTGAAAAAGGTCTCATGAGTTACAAATAATATATTTCCATGTAGGAATGTAAACAGTTCAGCTTTAATGAGTTCCTTAAGGCTTCTCTTTCCCTGTTTACCTTTTCATGTTTTCTTTGATTCTTATATTTGAAAGTCAAATTTTCTACTCAGTTCTGGCATTTTCAACAAGAATGCTTGGAAGTCCTTTAATTCATTGAAATTCCTTTCTTTCCCCTGAAGTATTACACTCAGTTTTGCTGGGTGGGTGATTCTTGGTTTTAATCCTATCTCCTTTGACCTCTGGAATATTATATTCCAAGCCCTTCAATCCCTTAGTGTAGAAACTGCTAAGTCCAGTGTTATCCTGACTGTATTTCCATAATACTTGAATTGTTTCTTTCTTGCTGCTTGCAATATTTTCTCCTTGACCTGGGAACTCTGGAATTTGGCTACAATATTTCTAGGAGTTTTCTTTTGGGGATCTCTTTTAGGAGGAGTTCAGTAAATTCTTTCCATTTCTATTTTACCCTCTGGGTCTAGAATATCAGGGCAGTTTTTCTTGATAATTTCTTGGAAAATGATGTCTAGGCTCTTTTTTGATCATATTTTTCAGGTAGACCAATAATTTTTAAATTATCTCTCCTGGATACATTTTCCAGGTCAGTTGTTTTTCAATGAGATATTTCACATTGTCCTCTATTTTTTCATTCTCTTGGTTTTGTTTTGTAATTTCTTGGTTTCTCATAAAGTCATTAGCTTCCATCTGCTCCACTCTAATTTTTAAAGAATTATTTTCTGCAGTGACCTTTTGAATCTCCTTTTCCATTTGGCCCATTCTGCTTTTTAAAGCATTCTTCTCCTCGTTGGCTTTTTGAATCTCTTTTGCCATTTGGGTTAGTCTATTTTTAAAGATGTTATTTTCCTCAGCATTTTTATGGGTCTCCTTTAGCAAGCTATTGACTTGCTTTTCATGATTTTCTTACATTGCTCTCATTTCTCTTCCCAATTTTTCCTCTACCTCTCTTACTTGATTTTCAAAATCCTTTTTGAGCTCTTCCACAGCCTGAGACCATAGCATATTTTTTTTTTTTACCGAACACTCTGCCATTTTGGCTCCTAGAAGTTCAAGTAGGTGACTTACAGACATTTAATCTGCAGGCTGACAGTCTCAGAAGCAGCTCCTGCAGATACCTGGGGCTCCTTCTGTGACTCTCACTCACTTGACTCCACTGGACTCCCACCCTGAGCTGCTATTCCACCATGCTGCCACTTCCTCAGATCACCCCCAGGGCTTTCCTGCTTGGCCCTGCTGTGGCTGCTATGTGCTGTACTGTGTGCTCCTCCAGCCCGTGGAACAGATTCTTCCCATTGATCTTCCAGTCTGTCCTGGCCTGTGAATCTGCCACAGTCTGTCTCCTATTGGATTCTGCACCTTCAAAATTTGGTCAGATTGTCTTTTTGGAGGTATCTGAAGGAGTTTGTCTAAGAGTTTAGGTGAGTAGTTGCTCTCACTCCTGCATATTTTTTTTTTTGTGGAGATTTTGGATGTAGAAGTCTTGACTTTGATGTCTCCTTCTGATGGTATGCTTTGTTCTTCCTCATCCCAAAGGATGGAAGAAAATACCTGTTCACCAAGAAAGTAACCTTCTATAGTCTTATTTTTTTTCCCTTTTTGGGGGGCATTTTTACAGTCAGTTACTTAACTTTTGAGTCCTTTGTCAAGTGGAGGGTATACTCTATGGATCTGTAAGTTCTCAGCTCCTCCAAGGTGGCACAATCAAGGGAGAGGAGTTTACTCCTCTCCTGACCTACACTCTGGTCTATGAGCAACCACAAGCACTCTTTTTTGCCCTGAATCTGTGAGTAGGATTCCATCTCCATGGTCACCACCAGATCTACCATGCCAGTACTCTTTCTCATTCCAGAACTGCCACTCAGAACTGAGACCCAGATCAGCTGCTCAATTTCCCCAGGGTCTTTAGGATGAGGGCTCCAAAAGTGGACACTGCTGCCGGTAGGGGCTAGGGTCAGATGGCATTCCCCTCTCACCTAGATGAAAGAGCTTTCTTACTGACCTTTGAAGCTGTCTTTGGCATTTGTGGGTTGAGAAATCTGGGAACTGCAGCTGCTACCCATGATTTCACACCTTGAAATGTGCTCCAGTTCTGTCCATGCTGTATGGCCAAGGCTGGGCTATGCTCTGTTCTGAGCCCAGTGAGATAGACCTTTCCTATCAGTCTTTTAGGCTGTCTTGGGTTGGAAATCTCTTTTACTCTGTTGTTTTGTGACTTCTGCTGCTCTAGAATTTGTTTAGAGTCATTTTTTACAGGTATTTTATGGGCTGTGGGTAGAAAGCTAGAGTAAGTCCATCTTTCTACTCCACTATCTTGGCTCTGCCTCCTATTTGTTTTTTTTAACCTGATCTTGTTAATAGACTCGAAGGGAAACCTCTTATACACTGGGTATACCCTCTCTGGAGTATATGAGAGGACAAAAACAAGAATCAAATAGAATGGTAAGTATCAGTTGGTTGAGAACTGCACTAGTGGAAGGAGAAACTAGCAATCGCCACTGAGATCACAGAGGTGTATGAGGTATTCAGGGAGGACTAACAACTCTAGTGTGAGGGCTGCTCATCCATCTTTGGTGTCCACCTGATTCACTCAACTCTCACTAGTGGCTCCAAGAAGTTGTAAGATTCAATCACACCACAGTAAAATCCAAGATAGAATAAACCACATTGAGGGCAACCAATGGCCTTACAACTATTAGTAAGTCAGAGGGATGTCTGCCCCAAGCATGTTAAGCTTTCTCTTGGCAAAAAGAGCAGGTGAGAACAGTTTGTTCCATCAGCCATGAAGGAGGCTGAAGCAGACACTGAGGAGTGCTTAGAGTTTGGACAGACATGGAAGATACTAAGGTCTTCCACTGCATTCTGGACCACTGCCAGTCATCTTGACTTGTGATTTGCCATTAGACTTAGATGACTTTGGAGGGGAGGCTGATGCCTTTGGGCAGCTCTTCCTCACTTAAATCCAAAATCAAGATATCACCATTGTAATCTCATTAGTCCTCTCCGAGAATGAAGGACAAAGAACAAATAGAGATTTTGAATCCATGGACACTGATGAGATCGTCAATAGACCTGGAAAGGAAAGACGAAAGAAAAGAACCTAGGACGGAGTCCCAGGGGTACTCTGAGCCAGAGGGAGTGAGACATGGATGATGATCCTACTAAGGAGGCTAAGAAAGTAGTCAAAAGGTAGAGTAACAAGTAAGAAGTCATAAAAAGATAGAGAGGAGAGAGTATCCAAAAAGATGGAACAGTCAGTGGCGTTAAATGCTGTTGAGAAGTCAAGATGAATGAAGACTGAGAACAAAGGAAATAGTTCTCCTGCCTCAACCTAGATGCTCACCCAGGTTTCACCCACTAATTATGGGTGTTCCCAAAGACTCTCCTGGGCCCTTTCTCTTCTCCCACTATACAGTTTTGTTTGATGATCTCATCAACTTTCATGGATTAAATTATCATCTAAAGGCAGACGTTTCTCAGATTTATTTGTTCACCCTTAACCTCTTTACTTACCTCCAGTAGTCTCACTTAAATCCAATTTTCACTTGCATGCCATGGCATCACCTTCCTGATGTCATGGTCCTCTTTGAGATCAAATGACAAACAGCAACCTCTGTCCTTTGTTCTTGAAGAGAACCACGACATCAGGGAGGTGATGCCATGACATACAAGTAACTTGGTTGTATGTGAAGAAGGGCTATGCAAAATCACCAGTCTCACTTTCTCCTCCAGAGTCATCTGGATACAGTGGCCAGAAACACATCAGGATGACTGGAGATGGTCCCAGATGCAGTGGAAGACCTTGGTCCTTTTAAAGCTAAGGTCTTTAGCAGGTCTGTTTGTCTGGTCAACTATTGGGTCAACTATTGTGTCAGTTGTTTGTCTGATCAACTATTGTGGTGGATGAAAGATGAAATAATTGAGGAAACAAAGGTTTGAGATGTCAATCAAATTGATTTATTAAGCGATATGTTACCTAACAAATTGGGACTAGTAGCCTTTCTCTTTTGGTCCAGAACCCCAAATACAAATTTTTATACATTAAAAGCAATTAATCAAATAAGAGCAATTAATGAAGAGGAAACAATTCAACATTAGGGAATCTAATTTCTAATTGGAGGAAAAATTCAGGAATTTCCAAGTCGGAAGGGGAAGAATGAAGAGGTACAATTCCCTGAATTTAGAAAAAGAGGTGTCCCTCTCCCTTCAAGTGTCTGTGAACAATCAAAGGAACATGGAGACAACAACTCATTGATGAGTTCAGGGACAGTTTTTAGATAAGACATATGTGTTGCTTGAGATGTACAATTGTGAGAAAACTGGCATCAATCTTTGGATCTAACTGGGATTCTGGTTAGTACGGCCTAGGTCCTTAGTTAAAGGTCTCTAAGCAGCAAGTACAAGCGGTCTAGCTTTCCAGTCATGCAGGGCCAGTTCAAACAATACAATAAGATTTTCTCTGTGTCCCTACAATTGAATAATGTTTTCTCACAAGAGAGAAATTGGACTACACCCATAATTGAAAAGAAAGAACTGAGCTAGCTACAAAACTGAGTCACAAAGTAGACTCTGTAGTTTGTTCAGTTCTGAAATTAACCACTTGCTATCTTAATCCCCTCAATTACCTCACCATCACAGTGACCTTAAAAAGCTTCTCTGACCATGTCACTCCCCTTTTCAATAAATTGCAGATTTTCAATTCAATAAATTCCATGTTTGGCTTTTAAAGACTATCCTAACATAGTCCCCTTCCTACCTTTCCAGTCTTCTTACCCTCTACTACCCATCCACAAATTATGTGATTCAGTTACACTGACCTCTCTGTTGTTTCTCTCATAAGACATGCTGTCTCTCTACTGAGAGCATTCTCGCTGAATGTCCCCATGGCTGGAATGTTCTCCCTCCTTCTGTCCACCCCCAACTTCCTTCAAGTCTCAGTGCTAAAATCCTACTTTTTGCAAGAAGCTTTTACCAGTCTCCTTTAAGACTAGGACTTTCCCTTTGAAAGTCTTCCATCTCTAATTTATTCTGTACATGTCATTTGCTCATAATTGTATATTCTTTATGCTGGAAAGCAGAGTACAAAAAATGGTTAATGTGAAATTGAAAATGATAATCTGTGAGGAACTGCTAAGAGAATGCCCAGATTTTCTTAATAAGTTCAAGTCATATGGCCTAGGAGAAACTATAATCTAGGGTACTGAAACACTGGCAGATGTGATTGCTGATCTTCCATTGGTAACTTCTGAAAAATCATTTAGAATAGAGGTAGTGCTGGAGGCCTGGAAATGGGAAAATACTGTCCCAATTTTCAGAAAAGGAAAGAAAGTAGGTTTTTCAAACTATGAGATAACAAGCTTGTCTTTGACTATAAGCAAAAATCTAGGACATATTAAAGGGATGCTCTATTAGTATTTAGAAAAGAAAGCTGCAATCATGAAGCACCAGCACAGGTATGTCAAGAAAGGGCCATGTTCTGACTTCTATATTCTGTTTTTGACAGGTCACCTCAAGGAAATGTTGTAGACACACTATAACTGGTTTTAGTAAGACATTTGAAGAAATATTTCATGATATCCTTGTGGACAAAATGGAGAGATGTGGGCTAGATGACAGTACAATTATATAGATTCAAGACTAGCTTAACCTAAAGAATATGTGTCTTGTTTTCCAAAAAGAAACACTTTCTGTTTTTTGAGCTTGTGGTCACTATAAAGAAATGGATCATCGTTAAGGTTGTCAAGATTTTAGGAGACACCCTGTTTTCCAGAGCTAAGGCCCAGCAAGCAAGCTGTACCCTGAATTTGCCATAACAACAATCTTTTACACTCACCTATAAATCAAACGTCTCATTGTTGCCGTTATCCCTCATTGTTAGGGCTACAGCTCACTGTGTAGCCATTGTTACAAATATTGAGATCTCCGCACACTGCCTTAGGTCCCTCCACTAGGGGTAGGGCCCCCAGCACATGTGTCCTTGTTTGTAAGCCATTTCCCTCACTTTGAAATTAAATTTGTTTGATTCCTGACTCTCCTGGGACTAACCTGCTCTGTTTGACTCTGGCCATCCACAGGTGAGAGGTCTGTTCAGTCATCCTGGAGATGTTTTTGCTCAACATTTTGATCAGTGTCCTTGGATGAAGGCACAGGGTAGTTTTCTTTCTTCCTCTCTTTCTTTCTTTCTCTCTTTCTTTCTTTCTTCCTTCCTTTCTTTCTTCCTTTTTTTTTTCAATTAGATCTGTGATTTCGTTGCTATAGGGATCTCCCAGTAAGGTAATTCCCTTGATTGATATAGATCAGTAAAAACTATGGAACTTCTAGTCTTAGAGAGACACCTGGGAAGTAAACTGAACTGCTGAAGGTCATGTAGCCAGTGAGCGTCAAAGGTTGGTCTTCAACCCCATTTTTCACTCAGTGCTGCCTCTCAAATTTGCAGATGATGAAAAGCAAATAAGACTAGTTAGCATAGTAATTCACATTACCTCCCTTAAACAAAGGCTATTTAAGAAGCTAAATTCCATTTTTAATCAGATTAAAAGTTATCAGAAGCAAAATTAAAGCAATATTGAGACTGAGATTTTAAATAGCTGTCAAATCCACCGTCCAAACAACTAAAGTATTTAGCTAATTCATTGTGTCTTCATGCTATATACCTGCTCTTTTGAAGACTCAGATTAATTTAATCCATGTAGGGAAAAAAACATCAAAAAGTTTTTACCTCATTTTTCTCAAAATAAAAAAGGAAAAGTACATCATTCATTCTTTGGACATAACCAAGACCAAAATATTATACATATATTCATATATATGTATATGTATAGATATATATGCAAAATAGGTTATCAAAATGTCATGAAGTAGAATCAATCTTAGATTATAAATGCCTTCATAAAATTTATTTGCTTGATCAGTTCTTCTAACATCTTTTTCTATAATCCATCAACCTTAAGTTTATTTTCTCTTACTTCTTAATGCATGATTTTCACTGTAATTTCATGGAGAAATATTAATCACTTTTAAATTTTCACAAAATAAATTTTTTCTTCCTTAGAACTATCACAAAGAAAGAGTAGAAATCCCAAAAAAACTTAACAGGCTAGAACCCTTTACCTCTTGGAGCAGAGTATTCCACTTATGGGCAGTTCTAATTATTTAGAAGTTTTTGAGATGAAATTTGCCTCTCTTGGATTTCTACCCACTACTCCTAGTTTGGAAACCTAGGGTTAAAACAAGAAATACAAACTCTCTGTCATATGACAGTCCTCCTGATACTTGAAGTCAGCTGTCCTAGAGGACTGAACAATGAGGGCCAAGTCCTTAAATGGTGTAATGTTGTACAGATATGCTTTCTTGGGATCTACAGAGCAAGTCAAATATTCACATGTAGGTTTAGGGAACCAGTTTGGGGCCATAAGTGATGGAGACACCGGTTCTAAGGAACAATGAAATGTTTTCTAATTGGCTTCAGAGGTAGAAGAGGCAACAGCTTATCTCCCCTCTGGGCTGCCATGTTTCTACACCTTTTTTCTTTGTTCTTTTACTCTAACCTGGTTTTAGGTATATATCGGGATAAGAGATAGAATGAACCTGTATACTCCCTTGTGAGCACTGAAAGGTCCCAAGAGCCATTCAAGGTACAGCACTGGAGTCAGTAGCAAATTCTGACAGTATCTACAGCTGCTGAATCCAATGAACAGTTAGCCTGGAGGAGCAACCTGCTTGACATCAGCCCAGTGATAAATTAACACAATAGTTCAGATAATTGTATTGTAAACAGGGAAGCAGTTCAAACATCTGCTATGCCACACATAGAACAAAACTTGGTTGGAACTTCATGAAGGGATAAAAGGACTTCAAGGACCATCAAATATGCAAACTGGAGTTTGGGGAGAAAGTAATGTTTTGTACCAACTACTTTGAGCTTCAGACCTGTCACTCCCCAGGGGAGAAGGGGCCCCCTGGCACGGAGAGGAATTAGCATTTCTGTCCTTGCTATACTTTTCTGTTACTATCCTTTTGTTTTGTTTTTTAAAGGTTAATTAATATCAGCTGGATGATTAATACTAGGGAGATATCAATCAGTTAAAAAGATACTGGGAGGAGCCATGAGATGGGGAGTCTCATGAGCAATGGTATAGGAATCCCCAACTCCTCAAGGTAACCTCCAGAACCCGAAGGAGACAAGAAGTCACTCACCCTCTGAGGCCCAGCAAGCTGGCTGAAGTGGGGTTTGGGACAATGAGCTGAGAAGATTTAGGAGAAAGCAAACTGATTCCCCTATAGCCTGATTATAGTAAATTCAGATATGACAAAATTGTTAATATGATTACATAAATTGTTAATACCAAGTGTACTATGGACTGCCGCTCCCTTAAGTGCTCCTTGTAATGTCAGAGTTTCAGTAATGTCCTTGCATTCCCACTCTTAAGATGTTTACTTTTGATTACGTTAAGTTAAACCACACCCGAGATCCCCCACATCCTGGGATCTTGCCTTGTGGGGGAACCTGGCTCAGGTTGGATCTAGTCTTTGATGTCCTTGACCCCTTTCTTTGGGATTCGTAGGGTAAAGGACAAAACAGCCAGAATGAAGCATTTTCCTTGCCCAGATTGCCAGGGGCCACTGGGGTTTCATGACCAGGCCTTGCTGCCTCCTCCCCTTCTCCTCCTCAAACCATAAAAACTTTTTCATGGGTCTCTTTGTTTGGGAAATCCACTGGACATCCTCCAGGGTGGCAGATTTGCTACCCTGCTATCTCAATTAAAGACACTTTGTTCCTCTACTCATGGTTTTGATGTATTTCAGAACTTGGCAGATGATTCTTTGTCTAATTCAACATCTAGTTCCTTGCCAAACTATTGCAGCCTGAACTCTGACTCTTACCTCATTATCACCCTAACCCCCAACCTCTTTGTAATTTCTGGTTTTCACCCTGATTTTGCTCCAGACACCAACTATGACCTTTGACATTTTCAGCCCCAGTATCTTTCTACTTAGTGACTCTGACTTGTTGAAACTTCAGTTTTGTCGAAAATTCTCAGCTGCAACCTACCCTATTCACCCAACCAAAGGAGGATTCATTTAACGTCATGGACTCTTTTCAGTCACAGACTTGCATACTTGAGGCTTGTCTTGAGTCTCACGCAGGGACAAAAATGAAGGTTGGAGTGAACCGTGGTATTGGGAGAGTACTGAGTTACAATACAGGCATGAAGCATGAAAATGCTTCCACATGTAATTGAAAGTAAACAGGGCTAGTTATAAGTAAAAATGTGAACTTGGCAACAGAGCTTTACTATACCAAACTAGAATACTCCCTTATACTTGTAGTCTAACAGAATAACAATACTTTATTATGAAATAAGTTTCAGTTATGGTTACCTAAGTAGAGAGTACCACGATTTGCTTCTTAGCTCCTGGGGGGAGAAGAGGAGGGAGGAGGAGAAGTAAGACAAAGGTCACAAACTACTTAGGGGAGTACTTTAGTAGGGAGGAGGGGAGATCAAGGAAGCAGGGCAAAAGTCACAAGATTTACCTACTCTATCCAACTCCCAGGATGATTTTTCAGGGACTCAGGCTAGCAACCAGGAAGATAATTGGAGTTAGAAGGAACTCTCACCATACTTCAAATAAGAGTTTAGACTGAAAGTCTAAGTGTCAGTAGAAGAGTTAAATTCAAAAGACAAATTTGCCCTAAATCTAAGGGATCCTACTGACTGGCTAGCTTTCGCTCTGGGGTTAACCCACTAAAGTTCTAGATAGCTCCCGAGGCTATGTGCTAAAAGAGCTGAAAACCCTTCCTTAAGAGAATAGAAAAGCCATTTGACAGCTGAAATACAGTTTACTGGAGAATCCAGGACAGGAAATACCATTGAGACTGCAGTTCAGTGGACATGCCAGCTTGTGAAACAGCATCACCAGAGGCCTTTGATGGCTCTACAGGGGAGAGAGACATTTTAGAGTCACTGTGATGCTAATTAATTTAGCTTGATATTTCGTTTTTTCTGATTTTCTGTAATTCTAGAAAAATTATACTAGACAAACATTTTCCTTGTAGGCATTCCTCTACCACTGTTGGTACAGTAATCTGTGGAAGACTGTACTCCTATGAGTATATAGAAGGAACTTTCTTGTCACTTCTTTTGCTATACAGTTTAACTAAATGTACTTTGAACCAACATGTCATCTGGCTAGGTTAGTAAAAGAGAGATATCACTAGGGGCTTTGTGAATCCTGGTTTTGAATGAATATTGACACATAATGTGCCCTGAAGATGTGGTGACTTTCAAAAGTGACTTGTGAGGATGTCCCAGGTGCCACACTTAACTTTATAATATTTATAACATTTAGATCCAGAAGGGCCCATAGAGATCATATAGTGTAATTCTGGAATTATCAAGATAAGAAGCTAAGGTCCATGAAGACAAAATTACTTGTCAATGGTCACACAAGTAGTAAGTAAAAGAATTAATATTTAAATCCAAGTCTCTAAACGTAGGACTTCTAAATAAAGAATCTGCAATTTAATTTTTTAATTACAACTGAATGAAAATCTATCAGTCTTATTTTTTAATAATATTTTATTTTTTCCAATTACATGTATAGGTAATTTTCTGTTGGGGGTGGAAGCTCAATTCCATGTGGACAGTCTCGGGCGGGTAAAGGTGGGAACTTCTAAATCTTAGAGTTCTCATGAGGCCCCCCAGATAACAGCAGGGAATCGAGGAGTGAGACCGAGCAATCTCGTGTATTTCCGCCTCTTCCCGTGAGAAACGTGATGGGAGGAGCATCCCCCTCGAGACTGTCCCAGATCTGGGCACACCTATTGTTATCTAACAGGCACGGTATTCAGGTGCAAACTACACAGCCGGAGAGCTTAATTAGGATCAGGAAAGCCTGAAGGCGCTCTTAGCTCGGGAGGGGTCGTTACAGGACAGAAGGCTCCGTTTTTCCTCTCTCTGCTCTCCCCTCCCCCTCATTCCCCACTTACACTTCTGCTTCCAATCTCTTATTATAAGATCTTTGCCTCCTTGGGAGATTCCTCGCTCCCTCCTAAGGAAGAATTCCCCCTGCACTTGTAACCAGGACCCTGAATAAAAGCTTAACCCTTGTTCAACTCCGGAAAGTCTCTTCTCTCATACGTTTATCCGGTTTGGCCAACCGAAGACCTGCGATAGAGGTAAGGTAAGACTCGGGTAGCCCTCAGGCCTCTAGGCCTGGCAATTTTCAACATTCATTTTTTTTTAAATTTTGAATTCTAAATTTTCTTCCTGCCTCCTTCACATCGCCCCTTCCTAAGATGGTAAGCAATTTGATATAGGTATATATGTGCAATCACATAAAACCGATTTCTTTATTATTCATGTTGTGAAAGAAGAAACAGACCATAAGAAAAAAACACAAAAAAAGAAAAAGTGAAAATACTGTAGTATGTTTCAATCTGTGTTCAGATACCATCAGTGCTTTCTCTGAATGTGAATAGCATTTTTGCTCATGAGTCCTTTGGAATTGTCTCAGATCATTGTATTGTTGAGAATAGCTAAGTCATTCATAGCTGAACTTCATACAATGCTGCCATTATTGTGTACCATGTTCTGGTTATCACTTCACTTTGAATCAGTTTACCTAAGTCTTTCCAGGTTTTTCTGATATTTGCCTGCTCTTTGTTTCTTATAGAAAAAGTTTTCCATTACATTCATATACCACATTCCCCAATTGATGGTTATCCCTTCAATTTCCAATTCTTTGCACCACAAAAAGAGGTGCTATAAATATTTTTATACAAGAAGGTCTTTTCCCTTTTTTTTAAAACCTCTTTGGGATACTGACCTCTTAATGGTATTGCTGGATCAAAGGGCATGTATACAGTTTGATTGGGCATAGCTCCAAATTGCTCTCCAGAATGGTTGTATAGTTCACAACTCCACCAACAGTACATTAGTATATCAATTTTTCCATATCCCCTCCAATATTTACCATTTCCTTTTACAGACATATTAGCCAATCAACTTATCACTCTTGCTAAAGGAATTTCAGGCATCAGCAAACATTTTTTGGAGAGGGTAGAGGCCCTGAAATCACAGATTAGAGAAAGCAATCTGAAGAGAAACCTGACTTAGTTCTTTTTGAATGACTAGTCCTTCAAAAGAGTCCTTCTTGTATGCTGCTTGGTGGACCAGAGATGACTCTAGAATCTAGGGCCTGGATTCTCAAATGCCTGGAATCTTGGAGAGGACAGAATGAAGTTTTACAATCTCTATCAAAACAAAAGAAAGGGGGGCTTAAGGTATATATCTTTTTACCCATTCCTTTCTTACCTATGCGGATTGAGTGGGTGTTGCTTGCTATATTTGAGGTAGGGATGTGTGAATAAAAGTGAATATTAATTGAAGTTGAATAGAAAAAATAAGCTAAAACTCTGCTCCAGTTTCCTACCTGCAGTTTTAACTTTCCTTGTAAATTTGAAAGTGTGAATTATTCTTCAAGCAGCACAAAATAAGGTACTTTCTTGTTTTAGAGTGACTACTACATAGCATATACAGTCAGTTCTGCTTGTAATGTCTTATATGTTCCCCAAAAGCATATCACTAAGCAAGAATCAAGCAAAAAACCCTACAAGGTTCATGGGAAAACTGGTTTAGGGGCACAATGCCCAAAAATTTCATTAGTGACACATAAAAAAAGATAGAAACCTAATAAAGACAGTAGCATGGCTTTATAATGTTAAATGGTTAAAAAATATATGTTTGCCCTGCACCTTGGTTCCAACTGGCTAGCCAGGAGGATAGAACTTCACTGAGGTGAAGCATGTCTAAAGGTGGCAGGGGGAGAGGAGGGAAGGTGGGTTGGACTAACTTTCGTCAACCCACAGCATCTATTGCACCAAAAGATATATAATAAATATAGTTTCTTACTGTGAAAATTAGAAACTCTACAGTTTATACTATTATGAATTAGTACAATCTTCTGTGTTCTCTCACTATTTTTCAGGTAAGAAATCATGCACAAAAAACCTCAAAATTCAAGTTATGTTCAAAATATTCTCTAATATATGAAATTTACTTTTTTCACTTAACAAATTTACCTTTTTGAAATAAGTATAAGAGCAGAACTGATTGTACTGGAGAAGATGTTTGTATATAGAAAGAGAAGCAAGGAGGAAGAAGAGGTTCGGGATGATAAATAACAATTCTCAACTCATTGAAACTGAGATGCAGATAAGACATACAAAATGGAGAATATAGAGATAACTTGAAAGGATCAATAAAAGTAACCAAAACCAGATTTCTTAGAGCTAAAAACAAAATTATAGACAATATAGTTGAAGAGGAGAAAAATATTCAGAAAATAGCTCAAATATTGTGAGAACTGGAAACCATGTTAAATGCATAAGATCACTATAAGTAACAGATCTGGAGAAGAGGTAATAACATGGAACTTCAGGGTAACTGACATCCTGGGAAGGATAGGGGAAAAAAATGCTAAATATCTTATTCCAGGAAATTATTTGAGGGAATTTTCTGGAAGCACAAAAAACAAATGACAATTTACAGATTTTTTTAAAAATTCATAAAACTCTGATGAAGCTAATCATAAAATTCAAATCTCCTAAACATACTATTGTTTTTTTAATTAATTTATTTGTTTTCAGTTTTCAACAATTACTTCCATAAGTCTTAAATTTTTTCCTCCTCCCTCCCTAAGCAGCATGCAATCTTATATGGGTTCTACAGATACATACTTATTAAATACATTTTCATATTAGTCATGTTGCATAGAAGGCTTAAAATGAATGGGAGAAACCATAAGAAAAACCAAAACAAAACATAACACAAGAGAAAATAGTCTGCTTCGTTCTGCGTTACAGTTTCATAGTTCTTTCTCTGGATGTAGATGGCATTTTGCCTCAAGAGTTCTTTGGGAATGTTTTAGGTCCCTACATTGCTGTGAAGGGCTGCTCTCTTTGTGGTGGCCAAGAACTGGAAATCGGGGGGATGTGCATCAGCTGGGGAATGGCTGAACAAGTTGTGGTATATGAATGTAATGGAATACTATAGTGCTATAAGAAATGATGAAGAGGAAGACTTCAGAGGGGCCTGGAAGGACTTATATGAACTGATGTTGAATGAAATGAGCAGAACCAGGAGAACACTGTACACAGTAACAGCCACAGTATGCGAGGACTGTTTCTGACAGACTTAAACACATTATTGTTAATCTTCAATATAATATTGACAAAGAATCTTACAGTTTTCAATCAGAAAAATGAAATCTCAAGAGAAATTAATCAAGATCACAAAAGATTTCTTCAGGGAGATTAAGAACAATTGGAGAAATTAAAATATGAGATAGGCAAAATTAAGAAGCATGGACAGTAAACTCAGAATTACCTACCCAGAAAAACTAAATGTGCCTTTTAAAGGCAAGAAATGAATACTTGCAAAATCATGTGTATTCTAAAAAACTTGCTGAAAGTCATATGGCAAGATATCATGGCACATACCTATATTCCCTGCTACTGGGGAGGTGAAGGCTTGAAGTTCAAGATCTCTTGAACTCAGGAATTCCAAGTTAATGTGGGCTAGGCCAATCAGGTGTCAGTGCTAAGTTCAAGACCAATCCATTGAGCCCCAGAGAGCAGAAGATGCATAAAGAGGGGCAAATCAACCCATCATGGAAACCGAGAAGGTCAAAGCTGATATTTCTGTGCTAATTAGTAGTGGAATCTGAACTGGTAAAAGGCTACTGCCTTTCTAACTTGGTCAAGATAGGGACATCTAGGCTGAGAAAGAAAAGAAAGAAAAAGAAAAAAAGGAAGGAAGGAAGGAAGAAATTTTTGAAAAATAGCCAGAGTGAAAAAAAAAATTATAGCCTAATATCATTAATTAATACTGGACCAAAACCAAAATGAAATAAAAGTAATACAGCAATGAACACACTGAAAAGATATATTAAAAACCAAATATGACTTTTAACTACAATAAAAGGAGGCTCAGTATTGGGAGGAAAAACTGTAATAAATCCTATTAATAAAAGAAAAATATTCAGTCAGTCACTAAACATTTATTAAGTGTCTACTGTGTGCAGGGTACTGTACTAAGCACTGGTGACACAAAAAGAGGCAAAAGAGTTTTTGCCCTCAAGGAAGCCACTGTCTAACTAAGGATACAACAAGCAAATGAATATGTACAAACAAGTCATATACAAGAAAAAGAGGGGCAGGGAAATTTCCTGTAGAAGATGGGGTTTGGGCTGGGACTAGAAGGAAGCCAGTAGATAGAGATTTCAGGGAGGGTGTCGCAGGCAGGAGGACAACCAGAGAAAATGCCTGGAGCAGAGCTGGAATGTCTTGTTTGAAGAACAGTCAATATGGTGTTTGCTGCCCAACAACTCCAGGAGAAATGCCAGGAGCAGAACAGAGGTGTGTACCCAACATTTGTACAACTGACCAAGGCCTTTGACACTGTTAGTCATAAGGACTTATGGAAAAATATGTCAAAATTTGGTTGCCCAGAGAATTTCATGATGGCATGTTTGCCTGGGTTCTGGATAGTGGACAATGCTCTTGTGCCTTCCCAGTCACCAATGGAGTGAAACAGGGCTTTGTTCCCATGCTTTTTAGCATAATGTTTTCAGTCATGTTGTCAAATGCTTTCAATGAGGATCAACACTGTATCAAAGTTAACTACTGTACTGATGGTAAGTTCTTCAATTTGAAAAGGCTATAAGCCAAGACCAAAGTGGAGGGGGTGTTGGTGCATGATTGTGCACTCAATGCAGCCTCTGAAACTGAGATGCAACAAAGTATGGATCAATTCTCTGCTGCCTGTGCTAATTTTGACCTAATAATTGACACCAAGAAAATGTAGGTGCTCCATCAGCCACCACTACACCATTCATATGTAGAACCATCAATTACAACAAATGGAGAAGTTTTGAATGCTGTGGATATGTTCACTTACCTTGGTAGTATACTTTTCAGGGATGTACACGTTGACAATGAGGTTGATGCACACATTGCCAGAGCTAGCTTAGTGTTTGGGAGGCTCTGAAGAAAAGTTTGGGAGAGAAGAGGTATTAGACCTACTACCAAACTGATGGTCTACAGAGCCGTTGTGCTGACCTCATTGTTGTATGCCTGTGAAACATGGACAGTCTACCAGCACCATGCCAGGAAACTGAACTGCTTCCATTTGAACTGTCTTAGGAAAATTCTGAGGATCACCTGGCAGGATAAGGTACCAGACATTTAAGTCCTTGCTCGAGCTGAACTGTCAAGCATTCAAACTATGCTTCAGAGAGCATAATTCCGATGGACTGGCCATGTTGTTTGAATGCAAAATGTATGCCTGCCAAAAAGACTATTATTTGAAGAACTCACATGGAGCAGGTGATTACATGGTGGTCAGAAGAAGCGATACAAGGACACTCTCAAGATCTCAAGAACTTTGGGTTTGACTGTGCAACATGGGAGACGCTGACACGGGACCACTCAGCATGGCGTACCCACATCAAAAAGGGTTCTGTGCTCTATGAGCAAAGCAGAATTGAGTCAGAATTGAGTCAGTAAATGTAGGATATGTAAATTTGGGGTATCCACCCCAAATATTCACATGGACTATCTGTGCCCAACTTGTGGTAGAGCATTCCGAGCTTGTTTTGGTCTGATCAGCCACAGTTAGACACACTGAAATTTCACTTTATCATGGTGATGCCGTTTTGGTCCTCTTCAAGAACAAAGGACAACAACCAACCAACCAGAAGCAAGCCAGTAGGAAGAGATTTCCAGGAGGGTGAAGCAGGCACAAGGACAATCAGAGAAAATGCCTGGAGCAGAACTGTAATGCCTTGTTTGAAGAACAGCAAGGAGATCGATATCCACTGGTGGGGAGTAAGGTATATCAGTGCTGGAACAGTGAAAGGGAGACACTAAATTATCAAGGGCTTTGAATGCCAATAGGATTTTGTATTTTATCCAGGAGCCACTGAACTTTACTGGGGCAAGCGGGTGACATGGTAGGGCCTGCACTTCAGGAAAATCACTTTGGTGGTGGATTGGAAGAAGAAAGGGAGTGAGGAGAGACTTGGGCAGACCCACCACGAAGCTACTGCAATAGTCCAGACCTGAGGTGATGAAAGCTTGTCCCAGGATGGTGGCAATATGAAAGAGAAGAAATATATACAAAAGATGTTACAAAGGTGAAATCAACAGACCTTGGCTGTTGGGAGGGTGGGGGTTGAGAGATCATGAGGAGTCAAGGATAGTACCTAGATTTTGAGCCTAAGGGATTGGGAGGATGGTGTTGCCTTCAACAGTAATAGGGCAGTTAGGAGTGGGTAGGATTTGGGGGAAAAGATGAATTCTGATTTCAACACAGTAAGTTTAAGAGTTTAAGTAAAGCTTATCTGATGTGAAATAGTGGAAAGTACACTAGTGCGATTGTCAAAGGACTTGGGTTCAAGTTCTCTTAGGCATCTATGAAGAAGTAGGATATTACAGTCTCAAACCTGGAATCATACTAGAATTAAGGAAGGCCTTAAATGCTTAGCTGAATCAACCAGGCTACAATTGGGATTAATAGTTTAAGAATTCTCAGCTAGGTACTAGGTGATACAACAATCTCTGGAATGTGAACAGATAAAATCATGCCTTATTTTCAAAATGGCTTGTTTGGATCTTGGATATCTAACACCTTTATTTCATCCTAGAATCAATAGTTATTTGTTACTGATATTATGACTAACACCACAAATATATCTTTTGTTTTCCCTTCCTATTAAATAATCTCTTCTTGATTTCTAAATTCAAGGCAAGTTTTACAGTTTGAGATATTTGCTTTGAGTTTTTAGAAGCTATACAGTTGGGTACATACCTCCTCTAACCCATTCCAAAGGGGATTTCCAAAGGGGACTTTGGGTTGGTAGGGAGAATCTATGCCAGTCAACCACCCTTTAAGTAATTACTAAATATAATTAATAAATATGTATTTCTCATAGATCTCATCCCCAAACAAAACATAGTGATTCAGTGTATTTGCTTTATCACTGACTAACCATATGACCTTGGCATACCACTTGACCTCCAAGGACTTCAGTTTTCTTTTCCATACTTTGGAGGTTGGACTAGAATGGCTTCTGAGATCCCTTATAGCTCTAATTCTAGAATGTTATCTGTATGTATGATTATATATCCTTTGATAAAATACAGTGTCCATTTTTATTTTTAAAAATATAGAAGAATCCTTCTACAGGAAGCTTTTCCCAATCCCCCTAAATTCTAGTGCCTCCCCTATGTTGATTATCTCCAATTTATCCTGTATATAATTTGTTTGCCTATAGTTGTTTGCATGTTGTCTTCCCTACTAGGCAATGAGCTCCCTTAGATCAAGGAAAATCTTACGCCTGTTTTATTCCCAGGGCTTAGCACAGTGCCTCGCATATACCAGGCACTTAATAAATGGTTACTGACTGACTGATTTAATAAAGTAAGAAATACATATATTTGAAGCCTCAAGCTGATATCAAATAAAGTGGAAAAGTACTAACAGAATTCGCACAGCAAGGCTGCATGTTTGTGTCACTAAATGTAATACACTTTCTTAGAAATGTTAGCCACTGCAAAAAGGCACAGAAAAGAAATTAAAGAAATAAGAAAAAAATATAAGCCTTAAAAGAGATAGACAAAGAGTGGTCAGAGAGACTAAGTTCCTTCTAACTATAGATCCTAAGAACCCATCCTAACTATGATCCCATGTTAGTTAACGTAGATTTTATTTCTTCAGAGAAGGAAGGGATCAGATGATCTCAAGGATGCTGTTCTCCATAGCCTGGGGTCAATTTTCCCTGGGCAAGTCAAATAACTAAAAAGTCGTGAATTTAATGATTTGGAAGTCACCATTGACTTTCAATTTCAGTATATTGGTGGGTTCAGAAGTTGAATTTATTATAACATGAAATAACATGAGATTATGACATCAAATGAGACATTTATAAAGGGCTTTGAAAACCTTAAAGCATCACAAAGGTATTAGTTATTATTATAATTATTAGATAGCAATAAAGACAAATGCCAGTACAGGTCTTTGCCCATAGTAAAAATTCTTTGAAACTTGAATTTCCATTGAGTTATAGGGGTTGTCTGTTGCCATAGAAGAGATTTTTTCTCCTTGGGCAAAGGCTAATAAAGACTAGTTGAATGCAATACCAATCCAGTTCTAATACCTCATAGAATTAGATAAAGTCACAATGAAATTCACATGAAGAAACAGACAGATAAGAAGATTACTGTCCCTCCAGATTTTAAAGTGTATCCTAAAACGGCCTAGTACTGAAAAAAAAGAGAAAGAGATCAATGAAATAGAAGGAAGAAGTCCCCCAAAGAACCCAGCGTTTGTAAGTGGTTGCTGCTTTATAAACCAATATCTAAAAAACACGGCAGATAGAAATCATTAAATAAAATCTTCTGGGAAATAGGATTAGCAACATGGTGAAAAAAGGTTTAGGTCTATTCCTTATACTAGCCACTACAAAGAGTTCTAGCTAAATCAATGGCCTAAACGTTTAAAGAATTATTTTTAAGCTGGAAGAAACTGGAATAATGTATTTATCTCAACAAGAGAAAGAAGAAAATATTAGATAAAGAGAAGGAAGCACTGGAAACAAGCATTGAGTTTGATTATACAAAGATAGAATTTTGAATAACAAAAATTAATGTCTAAAATAAAAATGAAAGAAATTTATTAGGAAAAATATTGCACTGGAAAGGTAGGTTAGAGAAAGGTTGTAACTTTTTAAAAAAATTTTATTTTTTTAAACATCACTTGAGTTTCTTTTGGATATAACAGCACTGTCATGCTAAAATTGACAAGTTTAATCCTTAACTGCACCAAGAAAACACAGACATGTAAGTATTTTTAAAAAGTTATTCCCTCCCCCAAAATGAGGGAGTTTTTCTTTCCCACTACCCCACAGCACAGTTTCCTGATATTTCTATATGTATGGACAACATATTCTTCATTGTTTCAACTGGTGACCAAACTGCTGGGAAAATTTTGAGAACAATTTTCCCCATAGACATCCTCTATCTGGATGAATGTTATTATCTGCATAGATTTTCTTCCCATGCTGGAAACTTTTTTGATTAAGATCCTATGTAAATTTTTAACTGTTAAAGTACAAATGGCTATTTTTCTCTTTTAGTCTTCCAATTAATGGGATTCTTCCTTTCCTAAAACACCAGAGGTACGAAATTTTGCTACATACCCAAATAACTGTTCCATGCTGGACACTATTTCAGTCTCCTGTTGACCCCATTGAGATGTAAGAGCCATTCCTTACTTTGTTTCCTCTCATATTCCCCTCTTACTCAGTGTACAAATTTGGTATCAATACCAGTCCCATGACCATTACTGTCCATTACTTTCCCTCAAAACTTTCTATTATAAGAGTTTTCAGATTAAACTTTCGGAGGAGGGGGGCAGATTGTAACTTTTAATGCCACAAATTCCATCCTGGAAGTAACAGGGAGCCACTGGAGTTTATTAAGGAGGGAGGTGACATGATCAGACTTCTGTTTTGGAAGATTCACTTTGGTAACTACTTAAGAAATGAAAAGGTAGGCCAGTTCAATTAGGAGTCAAGTGCAATAATCAAGTGAGTGGTCAAGGGCCCTGAACTAGAGTTTTCATTGGATGACTAGAAAAAGGGACAATGCAAGAGATATTACAAAGATAATATCAACAATGCTACAATTATGTTTGTTACCTAATATACAGTAAATAGTGTGCAACTATGTATGTTTATGTAAATACATGTATATTTTTGTTTGATTTTCTTAAAGTATATGAATCCTGCGTTACCTGTTATATGTTATTTCTTTTTTTTGCTTATTCAAAATGTAAATAAATTTTACTGTCTTTGTTGGTGCTTTATCTTCATTTCAATTATTAGCATGTGCTGTGAATCTTAAGTTTGTAATCTGAAAACAAAATCCCAGATTAGGAAACCTGCAGAGTGTTTCTATGATTTTTCCTTTTGCAGTGCCTGATTCTTCCACCTACAAAATTCTCCTGTAGTGACAATCCTTCCACTGTCAATCAACTGTTCCTCTTTTTGAAACCATCAGCATCATTACCAGACATGCTCATGCTGCTAGAGCTGCTTTTGGAAATCAGTTCTGCTTGCCAGAACTACCAGGAGATCCCTTACAGGCCATCAGCTGTTTCTTTTGGCTCCACTTTGGTCTACAAGACCATGCTCCATTTAGAGGATGGCAGGCAACAAGAAACAGCTGACTGGTAGCAGAAGTACCAGTCCCTAGGCCTTTAAATAGAGTAAAGAACTGTAAGCAGAAGCAGGTTCCCTGGAATGTGCCTCTAATCACAATAAACAAGTTTGCAAGTTCTATTTTCCAGGGAACTCTATGGTGCTTAGATGTGCTGGATTTAGAGTCCTACCAATCACAGCACGGTGACGAATGAGAAGTCTAAGAGACATAATTTCTGGGTAATTAATATTCAATTTATTAATTATGACCCTAAGCTACGGTGATAACTTCAATGGAAAGCAAGTTCTGGTAAGTAGGAAATTAATTTCCACAGGACAGACTAGAGGCTAGAGGCACTTATTAAGAGGAAATGTTCTAAAGAATTTGGTACTTAGGAAAAAAGAGTCTCTCTGAGGAGATGAAAAGCATCTTCTAGCCAAGGATCTGTGAACTTTGAGAAAAACAAAAACTAGAGTCAAATGACTGAGTGTGTTAAGTATTGTTCTTTTTCTAAAGGAGCTACTGAAAGCCTTCTGGCTTTAAAATAAAAGAGCTTGGTAGATCCCACTCTAGACAGGAGAAAGAGAGAGCATGTTAGTCAAGGACTCCAGCCAAAGCCAGAAGATGCAAGCAGAGAGAAGATACATAATCACCTCTGACAGTGACCAGCATTGACTGATCTAACAGGGCAGAGGCTGATGGAGACTATGTACTAGGCCTGCAGCCAGCAGGAAACATGGCCACCAGAGTGGGAGTGGCACGATGACATCCCCCAAAGACATTAATGGCCTTGTAACATCTGAGGTGTGAATTGTCCTGCTGAACAAATTCTAGGTCATACATATTTCCTGTGTGTGTGCCTCTTCATGCATATTCTCTGCATGTGTCTCTTCTGCTCACTGATGGTGTATTTATTTGTGTGAAAGTGTGTCCCAAGTTTATGGGGAAAATGTTTTGTTGCTAAAAATGACAGTGTGATATAGTGGATCAAAAGTTGGCTCTCAGGTCAGGAGGACGTGGGTTGAGGCTCTTTGTCTAATATATATTAACTGTGTAACCCTGGGCAAATTACTTAATCTCTTAATGCTCCAGATAGATCTCAAAGAGTATAAGTTATAGAGGAGGTGACTAAAATATTAGAGGAAGCTTCCTCACCTGGGAGTTTTCTCTACCAGTAAAATCACAAATCCTAGGTGGCATAGTATATAGAACTTGAGGCTTGGAATCAGGAGGACCCGAGTTCAAATCCTGTTTGAGATACTCCATAGATTAGTGACAGTGGGCAAGTTGTATAACCTCTCTGTGCCAGTTTCTTCAGCTATAAAAACAGGGATAATATCACCTACTTCTCAGAGACGTTTTGAAGATCAAAACTTTACATAGGTAAAGTGCTTTGCAAACCTTAAAGCACTACCCATATGATGCTAGCTATTATTAAACCCATTCTCACCATTTTATTTCATTAAATGTCATTACTTTGAACTAACTGTATCCTCTGACTGTTAAGACAAACACATTGGTAGGAGCTCATGAGATGACTTTGGGTGGTTGTAAACCCAGAGTGCCTTGTACTCTGGTATGGTATGTTAGATTAGTCTGAAAAGATCCATTCTCCAAGCTGAGCTTTACCTCCTAGCATTTTTGTTCAGTTGTTTCAGTCATGTCCAATTCTTTGTGACCTCATTTGAGATTTTCTTGGTAGAGATACCAGAGTAGTTTGCCATTTCTTTCTCCACCTCATTTTACAGATGAGGAAACTGGGGCAAACAGGGTTAAGTGGCTGGTGCAAGGGTCACACACTTAGTATCTGAGGAAGGATTTGAATTCAGGTCTTCCTGACTCCAGGACTGGCCCTCTATCCACTGTGCCACCTAGCTGCCCTTACCCTCTAGTATTAAATATATGAACTGGAGAAGTTAATAGCAAATCACCCCAGGATCTTTGCCAAGAAAACCCTGTGGACAGTATGGTCCAGAGGGTCGTGAAGAGCCAAATACAACTGAACAACAACTACTACATGTACGCACAACTTTTCTAATAGGAATTTTTGTGAATCATATTTTGAAATCAATTTCATCTCTGTAAATACTCCTTCCAACAGTGCAGACTCCTCACTCCTTCTCATTATGTACAATTCTTCTCTATGCCTTTCAGTAAATTCTCCAGAAAGAACCTACCCATCCTGCTAGAGGTCTTCTAGTTTCGTCTTGTTTTGTTTTGCATTTCATGGGAACTAACACAGCATTTTGGCTGTCCATTATATTATAAAGTCTTTATGAAACTGAGCTTAGTTTATTTTCATTTTAATAAATCTTCTCCTCTCTCTCTTCCTTCACTCCGGTTCCTGTGACATGGGTTTATATGGCAACTGGGGTTCAAGAGAAGCGCCTTCTGACTTTATTTACAGTGCTCTTTCTGCCATTCCACACTACATAAAATGTAGTATGTACTATACACAAATACATAATACAAAGGGGGTCATCTCCAGTCATCCTGAGCTAAATCTCACCTCTGTACCCAGATGGCTCTGGAGGAGAAAGTGAGGCTGGTGGTGACTTTGCACAGCCCTCTCTCATTTAAATCCAATTCACTTGCAAGTCATGGCATCACCTCCCTGATGTCATCATCTTCTTGGGGAATGAAGTGACAAACAGCAACCTCCCTTTTCCAGTCCACTTCCATTTTCAGATCTAAATGTCTCTGATGACATTTTTGAAACCACTTCTTACACACAAGTAATGTGCAACAGATTATTTTTTAGCTACCATGTGTCTTTCCGTTTCCATTTTTATTATCCTAAGGTTGTGGGTTACCATGATTCAACACAATATAGCATTACCAGTTAAATGCTTCAAACCTTTACTAGATCTGTGACGTCATCATCATGGACTGGTGCAGAGGGTGATACATTCACACCGTCACCATCTACATGATCCTTGTTTTATTCATGTATTTCTACAAAAACCATCACAGAGGACCCACCAAATACACTGGAGGCCTTCTGCCAGCTATTTGATATTATGACCATGCTAGTGCACCACTTAGGCTTTCCATCTATTGTCCCTTACTCTTGCTAGATGACAAAACCTCTCTTTCCAATCATGTGTGCCCAGATGTGTTGTTTTTTAAATGATACTTCTTATACATAAGTAATCTTGGTAATAGCCAATTTATACCTAGCTTGGGCTTTTCCATTACTCTTTGGGTCACTTGTAATTGAGATTCTTCTAGCACAGTGCTCTATAATCTGTAGTACCACTGGATGCTACAAGTTGGGGTTGAAAGAAACATATCCATGGCCACAGGAGTCATGACATCTTCTACCATCCTAACATCATACATGAGAAATATCTTGCATGTGAAAAACCTGTTAAGTCTGTCCTACCAAATCACATTGTTATTTTTGCAATATAGAAAATGATAGCAGTATATTACACTCATCATATCTCAGTAAACTGTGTGATTATACAGATGTATTTTACTTTTGAAAATTACAAGCATGCCTGTTCCCTTTTCAGTTTTAATCTTGGATACCTTTAATGAATATGTAGATTATTGTTGTAAAGATCTAACAGAGATAAAAAGGTAGAT
Organism: Notamacropus eugenii; assembly: GCF_028372415.1. Lineage (NCBI taxonomy): Eukaryota > Metazoa > Chordata > Mammalia > Diprotodontia > Macropodidae > Notamacropus > Notamacropus eugenii. Next base: position 154,716,258 of record NC_092875.1, on the reverse strand, counting down.
ACATGGGTTAATAGTTGTTTCTTGATCATCTTTTAAAAATATATCATTTTGGTCCCTCCTCATCCTAGTTCTCCCTGCTCTGGGTACTCTCCAGTCTAGCCCCACATGGAACTCACCAAAGGGAGAAGAGAGATAGCATGACAAAGGGAGGTTCCAAGGTAAGAAGATTCCAGGTAATGAAATGAAGTTTCAGGGTGAGAAGGTGGTTGAATTATGGTAATAAAGTCCAGAGAATCAACAAGAGATTGGCATAAATATTACTAAGAAGTAAGGTCACAACTGAAGTTAATTAATATGATTTTTTTTTTAGTAGACCCAATCAGTATTTTTTTTTTGTAACTTTCTCTAGCAGCAAATGGTGTAGAGAGAAATAGAACAATAAGGATGACCTAAAATATAGGATTAGTAAGGCAAAGAGCACATCTTGGAAAAAGGGATCATGGGACTGAAACTGAGGAGTGCCTCACTACTATCATGACTTACGTTTAAGCTTACTCCTTTCATGGATACTTTGTCTGTTTGTGGGAAGGAGTGAACCAGGTTTTTAGGAGAATATTTTATACCGTCTTTACCCTATTATTTGTGAGTAATAGAAACTGCCCTTTGGGGACCCAACCTCCTCCTCTTCCTGTTCTTCCCTTAACACAAATAGTTTTTTTCTCCATAGGAATATAATTTTTGGTTGCTTATATTGTATAAAATATTTTGGGACATGGGGCTAGATTTTAATTTTTTTAAACTAACATTATTATTATTGTTTTCAAAAAGCTAGAACTATTTTTTTTGTCATAAGCAGTTTTTATTTATGATTTCTTGAAATGTAGCTCTGAAAAAACAGGCTTTAAAAAAAGTCCACTGGGATTCAAATGGAGCTACCAGCCTACACCTTTAAACTAAATCACTCAGGCTGTCATTGAATGGTCAATAATAGCCCCAGCCTAAGCCTCTGTTACTCATTGCTTAGGCTTTGATGAGTGTAAATAGCAAATTATTTTCAGTTCTGGCCAGAAACTCTGAGGGTCTTTCCCCTCCCAGATTAATACTTTTGTGAAGGTAAATTAGGCCATCTTTTGTCTCAGATCTTACCTCTGAGCTCAGGGCTTTACCTTTGTAGTGAAAATGCCAATACAGATGTGGATAAGCTCCTCATGTCATATATGAACTCAGGGGCTATTGGACTAGCCTTGCCTATTAAGACTAACAACAGTTTAATGTTTGTAGACTGTCTGTAATTTTTAACCATAGTAATTTTTGACCATCATGGCTTACGAAACAGAAACATATAATTTTTACAATTCAAAGGGAACTCAAAAGTCATCTACACCAAGACACTACTTTACAGATGAGGAAATAGTCCTAAGGAGGTTAAATGACTTGCCCCAGGTCTAATTAGTGGAAAAAAATCTTTCTGAAACCAAGAGCTTCTGACCCTAGAACTTTTTTTTTTTTTAAACTACCTCATTGTTCTATAAGGCATATTTAATAGAGGAACTTTTATTAGGAACTATGAGTAAGTCCATAGAAAGCCTATGAAAAGATATACAAAGAAACCTCTGTCTGGGCTTTTAAGTGTCCTTTTTCTGGTGAGATAAAGTGGCATCATTAAAGATGAACTTGACTTGTAAAATATAGGTCTCAAGTATAGCTATACCTGGTTCATTAAAGGTCTGCCATTATCCATCTCTATTATTATTACAAATTGAAATTAAACTTAAAAATCATAATGTGTCATTAAATATCGCATTATTGAAAATGTAGTGATATAATAGATTCAAGGTAAAATTTCATCATGCATATAGCAGAGTCCTTAGGAAAGAAAAGATTTAATATATTAATTGGCTTCCAACACTGTAACAAAGAGCATTGTTTTCAACCCTTAGTAAGATGTTAAAATTATTTTTCCCACTATAAAATTCACAGGACATGACCTCAGCAAGATCTCCAAATTCTTCTATAAAATCTTATTAATGCCTTATCAATCTAATCAAAGACTTATTAATGGTCTTATTCTCCATAGGAAAGGTCACAAATCTATTCTCTGTTCCATTCTGAAATTATACCTCCCAGTTCCAAAACCTAGGGTTCCTTCAAAGTAATCCCTCTACCTATGCATTTGATTCCATTTCCTCTTACCTCCTCCAGGACCCTTTTTCAAGAAATCTCTTTCCTTCTTTCATCTTCGATAGATCTCCATTGGTTCCTTAGCATATTTCTATAGATATACTCAGGGTTTCTTTAAAAAAGCCTCCCTTAACCTTTCTATTGTTGAGGTTTAGGGGTGCTTGGGACCCTCAAATACCAACGCATTGAATGAATTCAACTCAAGTCTTCTTTCAGTCAAAGTAAAACAAAGTTTATTAAAGATTCACCATACTGGATAGACTCAAGAGGAGCCTAAGCATTTGTGATACTTGTACAGACAAGCAGGCCAGATTGAATGTCAGCTAGATTGAATCTGAGCACCTTCATGGAGGCAAGATGGACCTTATATACAGAAAGATTGTGGGAGGAATCTAGGGTTGACCAAATAGTCTGGGGTAACTAGAGGAGAGGTTTAGGGACAGTCTTGATGGGAAAGGCCAGTAGGTTAAGGTGATAAAGTCAGATTTAAGGAGCCAAGAAAATGAGATTAAGGATGGGAAGTAGCCAGTTGAAGGCTAGCTAGAGATAACAGACAATGGAGGGTTAGGTTAAGGGTAACAGATTTGGGCATGAAAAGTCAAATCAAGTGGGAAGATCCAAGGAGACTTCAAACAGGTTCCCAGAGCCTATACTCCATCACTATCTCATTTATCTACCATTCCATCTTCTTGTTGAGGTTTAGGGTGCTAGGACCCCAAAACAGCAACACAAGTCCTGCCTCAAATGAATTCAATTCAAGCCTTCTTTCATCCAGAGATACGGTTTATTAGAACACTGGTCAGGTTGGGCACAATTCTAAAAATCTTGAAAACTGGCCAGAATGAATCTCAGAGTATTTGTGACTACAAATGGGCCAGATTGTTAAGGAATCTCAACATTTTAATAGAGGCAAGATGGATCTTTTATACAGAAGACTGTGGGAACAGACAAGGGGTCTAGGTGGAATTAAGGAGTGATGGGCCAGATGCAGACAATGAAAGGGCAGTTAATTAACTGGGAAGGGCCAATTGTCTCAGGTGAAAGCCAAGGACCTGGGCCACATGGGAAAGTCCAGGGCTTTTCCTTTTGGGGATCCCAAAGACATGATTTTTTTCATTTTGGGGGTTCAGATCCCATTCCCATCATTCTTGTTTCTTGAAAACTTCTCTCCTCATTGGTTTTTTGAACCTCTTTTGCCAATTGAGTTAGGCTAGTTTTCAAGGTGTTAATTTCTTCAACATTTTTTTGGGTCTCCTTTAGCAGGGAGCTGATCTGCTTTTCATGCTTTTCTTTCATCCCTCTCATTTCTCTTCCCAGTTTTTCCTCCACCTCTCTAACTTGATTTTCAAAATTCTTTTTGAGCTCTTCCATGGCCTGAGCCCATTGGGTGGGCTGGGACACAGAATCCTTGATTTCTGTGTCTTTGCCTGATGGTAAGCATTGTTCTTCCTCATCAGAAAGGAAGGGAGGAGATGTCTATTCTCCAAGAAAGTAGGCTTGAATAGTTTTATTTCTTTTCCCTTTTCTGGGCATTCTCCCCAGCCAGTGACTTGACCTCTGAATATTCTCCTCACACCCACCTCGCCTCCTGGTCCTCCCAGCCAGCGTTTGGGGACTGAGATTCAAATGCTGCTTCTCGCCTTAGGGCTTTTGGCGGGGGGCAGGGCTGCTATTCAGTGTGAGAATTAAGTTCAGGTGGTCAGGGCAGGGCCGCCTCTCAGGCTCAGTTCCCTCAGGGGGTTTATGCACAGACCTTCCACAATGGATCCAGGCTCCCGCCCGCTTAGGGAGCCCTTGTCTGCAGCCGCCTCTCAGCTTCTATCTCCCGGGGGGGCCCCGAGCCATGGGGGCACCCCACTCCCCTCTCGACCCGCCAAAGAGACTCTCTCACCGACCCCCATCACCTGTGGGTGGAGGGGCTTGTGCGGCCGCTGGTGATCCTGTCCCTGAAGCCTGCTCGGATCTGTACCTCTCGGAGCCGCGGCCGCTGCAGGTCTGGGCTGGGCTCCGCATCTGCAGCGCGACGGACCTTTTGCGAGAGGTTTGCAGGTCCCTCTGTGGGTGGAGGGACCCGCGTGGCCACTGGAGATCCCGTCCCCGTAGCCGCTCGGATCTTTTCCTCACGGTGTCGTGGCCGCTGCAGGGCTGCCCTCTGCTCCCAGTCTCGGCGCCCAGTCCGCAGCGCGAAGGACCCCCCGCGAGAGGTTTGCAGGTCTCTCCGGAACAGAAATCTCCCTTGCTCCAACGCCCCCCGTGGCCTCTGGGTGCAGAATTCACCGTGAGTTGGTCCCCTCTAGCCGTTCTGTGGGTTGTGGGTTCGGAGCTATGTGTATGTGCGTCTTTCTACTCCGCCATCTTGGCTCTGCCCCTTGAAAACTTCTCATCTAATACTTGCATTTCCTTACATCTCTCTCTCTCCTCAGCCCTGTCCACTCTGGATTCTCCCTACCACCATCCTACTGAAACTACTCCTTCAAAAATCTGGTAATCAACAAATTCAATGACGCCCTTTAGGTCTCATCTTCTAGTATCTCTTCGAAGCATTTACCACTTTATCCCTTCTTTGTGGAGCTTTTCTACCCACTTCATGCAGAGATCACATTATCCTGTTTCTCTAACTACCTTTTTAACTTAACTTCCTTCTTTCTCTTTTCCAGGATCTTCACTTCTTAGGCACTTAATAAATGTTTCCTTCCTTCTTTCTTTCCTGTTATTTGAAATGGATATCCCCTGAAGTTCTGCCTTTGATTCTTTTTCTTCTCTAGAGGCAACCATGCTATACTGGATAAAGTACTGGGCTTACAGTCAGGAAGACTTGGGTTCAAATCCTACTTCCGATATCTCACAATCTACTTCAGTGGGTGTTATCTTTGACAAAGTCCATCTTTTCTTTATGCCGATTCTAATTGGACTGGTCCAGAGAAAGTCCTTCAAACTCATAGACAGAGATATCTGTAGAATTATAGAACTCAGAGCTAGAAGAAAAGTTAACCATGGTCTAGTCACATAAACACCAGACTTGAGAGTTGGAAAGGCTCCCTCAGTGGCCCTCTAGTCCAATTTATACACTAAAGGAATCTTCAGTGTAACATACCCAACAACATTGATTCTGATTCTCTGCTCAAGGACCTCCAAGGACACAGAATGCATCATTTCTCAAGGCAACCCATTCCACTTTGGAACAGCCCTAATTGTTCAAAAGTTTTTTCTGACATCAAAACATAAATTGTCCTCTTTGCAACTTTTGCCACTGCTCTGTGTGGCCAAGCTCTCAGTGGCCAAGAAGAGCTTCCCCATGACAATCCATCTCACTCATTTTTCAGATGAGGAGACAGGTCAACTGTACTCAGCTGACGAGTCCAAAGTCATGTGAATAGATAGATAGAAGCATCCTAATTCAAAACTTCAGATCAGCACATAGGTCTTGAGCTGGCAGGTGTCAGCAGCCATCGAGTCCAAGCCTTCTTAAATTTTTCCCACTCAAGATCCCTTAAATGCTTCAAGTGTTGAAAATTAAAATTCAGCCCCTTCATTTTTCAGTTGAGGAAATTCAAGCCCAGGGAAGTTAAGTGACTGGTCCAAAGTCACACAAGTAGTAAGTATAAGATTTGAACTCAGGACCTTTCAATACAGAGACAGCATTAATTACTTCCAGTGTATCATAATGCCTTCCAGTTGGGGGAGAGATCCCAGACACTTCACAAAAGGAGTTGTCTGAGAGAGCATGGAATTCTGACTGTCTTTTGTAAGAACCTCCCTCAGCATCAGAGGAGTTTCTGATGGTGGTATTTATAGGCCCAGGCTGACAGGTGTGGCAGCTAATGAGAAAATGCTCCAGCAGTCCTCTAGCTGGGCTCCCCTAGTCTCTACTCAATACTAGAAGGCTCAGATGCCTGGAATGACGTGGCAGTTAACAGACAAATGTAGCTAGGTTTCGTTACTGTGGGGCATCTGTGTCCAAGAAACTCAAAGCATTTCCCTTTTTTTCAGCTGCAATAGTTTCATATTCTCGACAGAGCACAGGAAACATGAGGTTAGTGCAAGAGATATTCTGGGGCTGGCAGAGCTTCAATGTGCCCCTCAAGTAACATCCAGACACATGGCCTATTACTCCTCTGAAGCCTAGTGCATACTGTGTTGCAGAATCATAGACTCAAATAGCAGCAGCTCTGTTCCTAATGCCAACTAACAGCAGCCAAAGGAAAACATTAACTACTGCTCTCACCCAACAAGAAAATTCTACCAGTGCCAAGTCATCACTGATCTCTGGCTGGAGTCTTCTCCCTGGTCTCTGCCATCTCCAGTGGACTTGGGCTCCTGTGCTGACAATCCAGCAGGGTGGTAAGAGGGAGGATGGGGCAGGTCACTTCCAGAACTACCTGGATAGGTAGTTACAATAACTTAACACAGGGCAGCTTTGAAAAGTAATTCAGAGGATCTCTCCGCACAAAATATTGAAAACCAATGATATAGACATTAATCCATCAATCCAGCTTTTGAGGTAACAAAGATTTCATATAAAAGCTGAGGAAGTAAATGACAAAGGCAGCAACTTCTACACAAAACTGTGGCAAATAGGAAGGGGTCCACAGAACCATGGACAGACAAATATCCTGATGCTCAAAAAATGGAAGAAGGTAGAGTCATCACACTTAGAATAAGCTTTGACTTCAACTCTTGGTAAATTCTAGAAGGGCTTATTTGTGAATACTTAGAAAGGGTAAAGATAAACACCATGAACTAGGTAGGTTCTTTAAAAACAAGGCATGCCAGATTAACTCTGTTTGTTGGTAAGTCACAGGAATGCCTAATTACATATCTCAGTTTCAGCAAGGCATTTAACAAATGGACATCAGGACATCCTTGCAGATAAAAAAGAGATGGACTGGATGATAGTACAGTTAGGTATGGTTAACAGAATTTGTTATTTTTCCATTCAATTATCCTTTTTATTTAAAAAAATAAAATAGAATTATTGAAAAAATTAATTTTTATTAATATCTATTGTTTTTACATTACCTAACTTCCCTCTTATCCTTTCTCCCCCCTCTGGGAGAACCATCCCATATAACAAAGAATTTTTTTTAAAGAAAAAAAGAAAAAATTAGCAAAACCAATCAACTCATTGAAAAAATATGAAAATATATGCAATGCTCCACACCTGTGGACCTCCTACTTTTGCAAAGGATTGGGGGAAGTGGTTAAAAATAAAACTCTTTAATAAAGTAGATGAGCAATGACATTTATATGGGCCTTTAAAGTTTACAAACAGCTTCACATTCAATACCTCATTTCAGCTTCACACTAATCAGAGAAGGATCATTTTAAGTGTTGCAGAAACAATGCTGCAAATTGGAGGTAAAAGACCTGGGTTCTTACCTGGTAATCCTACCTCAGACAGAGCATCACTGGATAAAACCTTACAGACCCTCTAGGTTAACAATTCCCACCTGCCTATTTTATAGATACGGAAAGTGAGGCCCAGAGCAGTTAAGTAATTTCCCCCAGATCAGACAGAAAGTAGCAGTGCTTTGCATCATATTCAGTTCCTTTAGAATACCAAATCTTTTCAGTGTACCACCAAACTACCTCTCCTTAGACACATAACTATGGGCTTAATTCCTCAACTAACCTATTTCTTCATCTGTAAAATAGGGACAACACTTATATTACTCACCCCATGAGGCTGTTGTGAGTAAAGTATTTTTCTAGCCTGAAATAGCTATGTAAATGTGAGTTGCTATTAAACCTCAAGGATAGTGAGAGACTTCAAGGAACAGATGGCAATTTAGCTGGGCCTTCAGTTTTAATACGTGGAGATACTGGGGAGTTCAGCCTAGGGTCTCAAATAAACCCCCTGCAATGCAGCTTCTCAATTCAACTTTCAACTGAAACTGCTCTCTCCCAAATTACTGAAGATTTCTTCATCTCTACATCTAAGGAGCTTTTTCTGAATCATCAATCTTCTTGGTTTTCATGATACTGCTCTCTCTTAATGACCCTATCTCCCTAACCATTCTTTCTCAGTGTGATCTGACAATTATCCAAGGCATGCCTCCTAATTGTGAGTGTATCCTAAAGTCCCGTCTTGGGTCACCTTACCTTCTCTCAATAGAGACAAGCCAGTTAGTGTAATCAAGACTGCTGGGCCTGGTGTCAACAAGACGATAGTAGCCAAGTGACCTTGGGCAAGTCACTTAATTTTTATCTGTCTTAACTTCCTCAACTGCAAAAAGGTGACAATAATAGCACCTACCTCCTATTGTTGTTGGAAAGCATTTAGCACAGTTCCTGGTGCATATTAGGCACTTTATAAAGTAGATAGTATAGTAAAGTGGTGTGTTTACAGTTAGGAAGAGATATGTTCAAATTCTGCTTCAAACCCTTAATAGCTGTATGACCTTGGGCAACTCAATTTCTCTGTGTCTTAGTTCCCTCATCTGTGAAATGTGGATAAAATAGGTGGTGCAGTGGAAAGAACACCAGGCCAGGACTCATCTTTCTGAGTTCAAATCTGGCCTTAGACATTTATGAACTGTGTGACTCTGGGCAAGTTATTTAACCCTATTTTGCCTTGGTTTCCTCATCTGTAAAATGAGCTCGAAAAGGAAGTGGCAAAGCATTCCAGTATCTTTGTCAAGAAAACCTTAAATGAGGTCATGAAGCGTTGGACATGACTCAAAACCACAAAAAGAGCACCTACTTCACAGAGCTGTGATGGGGATCAAACGTTAACGCACTATATATAAATGCTATTTATGATGGTCCCTATGTGTTTAATTATTATCAACACCCAGAGGATTTCTATAGCTATATACCCAGCCCTAGTTTCTCTCCAGAGCTCTAACCTTAAATCATCAACTGTATGTCCTGGAGGCATCTCAAAGACATCATCCAAAACAGAACTCATCTTTTCTCCAAAACTCATCTCCTTTTCCCAAATTATCTATTTCCTTCCAGAGCATCACTATACTTCCAGTTACCCACATTTGGAACCTCCTCCCACACCCCTCACTCATCCCAAATACAAAATTAGTTCCAAAACCTTATCATTTCTATTTCCATAATCTCTCTCAGTCTCCTCTCCAATTACATAACCACTACCCCAGTTCGGGCCCTAATCACCTCTCAGCTAGATAGCACAGTGGATAGAATGCTGGGCCTAAAGTTAGAAAGACCTCAGTCCTCAGATACTATCTGTGCGACCCTGGGAAAGTCACTTTAACCTCTGTTTGCCTCAGTTTCCTCAACTGTAAAATGGGGATACTAACAGCACCACCCCCGCCTAGGACTGTTGTAACAATCAAATTTGTAAAGTCCCTTGAGTAAAAAGACCTGAATTCAAATCTTGTCTTTGCCACTTACTACCCATGTGGCCACGTACAAATGATTTAACTTCTCAAGGTCTGGCTATAAAAAGAGGAGGTTGGAATCAACTACCCCTAAGCTGGCTTTAGTTCCAAGAGTCTAGAGGATCTGGAACATTATTTTCAAACTAGATGGATCATAATGGGGAAAAACGGGAAGCAGAAACGCTAGTTGTAGTGCCAAAATGCCTAGGTAACCTCATATATTCGACAAGTACAACGCTAAAGCTTATGGAATTAACAATATTTTAGAATTAGGGAATTTAGAATTGGAAAAGCAACCTCCAATAACATGCCTTGTCATTTGCTGTCTTTAATTACAAGCCTAGCTAATACTGTTTTTATTATTTATCATTTCACCCTGCTCCCTTCCATTTATTAATCACAAACACTCATCAGAACATTTCTGTAAAGTAGGTCAGCATATCCCTACACACTTGCTACACCACGTTCATTAATATTATCCCCATTTTTCAAGCCCCAAACGGCCCTCCTCTTAATCCATTTATCGAATGCCTTGGAAGTTCAATAGTAGGGCTCCCTTCAGACTCCAGGACCCTGCACACAAGACTCCTGGGAATAGTGGCATTAAACTAATAACATTAAAGAGCAGGCATTAACCTCTGCCCCTTAAGTACTTGCAGCGAAAGCCGTCCTTGATGTGGACCGACTGTCGTTTCTATTTGCATCCCCTCACCCTCCTCTTTTCTCCCCAGCACACTGCTTTGCACCTAGCGATCATTAAGTCCATTCATTCAAGCTACCTCCCATGCTGATGAGAATGGCAAAGATACTTTAGATATTTTATAGCGAGTAGGAACAGAACACAGGGAAATTCATGTCTATCTCAGCTACAGTCAATACGAAAATCTCATTTTGTAGACGGGGTTTTTGGAGGAGGTCTGTGACTTCACTGCTGCCGCTCCTCCTGTTCATGCCCTTTTCTGTGTATCTCCTCACTTTGGACGGTAAGCTCCTAGAGAGAAGACACTTCTAAAAATGTGTATCCACACCACTAGGCGCTTCGTAAATGTTTACTACTGACCAATTCTTCAAGTTTTAACCTGTTAAAAGTTGCCTGCACCATGAGAAAAGTGTTGCCAGCACGTCAGAAGTTTTGCGGATTCCGCGAATGCCTCTTCTACCTTGGTCTTGTATCAGAATCAAAGACCAAATGGGGAGGGCCTTGGGGTCCCCCTTTCTCTTTAGAAAGATGAAGAGACTGAGCCTCGGGGAGCCGAAGTGACTTTACGAAGCGGCTTTCAAGTGACTGTTGGGAGCCTCGGGTACATCGCGCTCCTTCCACCAGCTCGCTGCCTGGTCGGCCCCCTGCGGGGCAGCCCAGTCCATCCCTCGGCTCGCTCCCGGCTGTCAACCTTCGCCCGCGTCAGTTACAGAACTGAGGCCCGGCGAGGGCAGGGAGGGCGCCGGAAGCGTTTTCAGTGCCAATCACAGGCCTTTCCACGCCTGAATTCTAGGAAGGAGGGCAAACAGGCCGATTTCAGGGGAGGGCGGCGGGGAAAAAACTTTTTTCTAATTCGACTTTAAAAATTGTTTCCCAATCTGTAAAACGTGGGCCTCCAGACCTAGGAGGGAGGGGCGGGGGTGACGGTTCTGAGCCCGAGAGGGATTAAATTCGTTTTTTCAAAAGTACGCCTCCGGGCCGGGCCGGGGAGCAGGGGCTCCCCTGATCTTTGCCCCGCGTCCCCCTCCCCCCGACCCCGATCTCCCGCTTCTCTCAGTCCTTTCCCCCCGCCTCTTTCGCGAGTACGCCTCCCCGGGACCCAGCGGAAGTAGGACCGCCCCACGCGGCGCCGGCGACCACTAACTAGGAGAAATCCGCCCCCGCTCCTGCAAATCTCCCTTCACCTGCCCTCCCCCCAGCCCCTCCCCAGGCGGGTCAAAGGCAAGGCCGTTCTCCGGGGCCGGAGCGTGGGGCTCGCGCGCTGACGCTCGGCTCCGCCCACCACCCGCTCCCACGTGACTCGCGCGCCCTCCCGCTTGGTCCCGTCTTTCCCTTTCCCCTCCCCTCCCCGCCCCTAGCCCTGCGCGACGCGCCCCGCCACTCTCCCGACGCCATTGTTCAGTCGCGGGAGGAGGCCTTGGTCCCTGGCGCCGGCGCCGACACGCCGCTTAGCGGTGGCCCCTGGAGAGGCGGCCTCCTCTCCCCTCCGCTCCTCCTCCTCCTCCTCCCCCTCCCTCTTCCCCTCCTCCTCCTCCTCCTCCTCCTCCTCCTTCTCCTCCTCCTCCTCCTCTTGGCGGCGAGTGAGCAAGGCTGCCTGGGGGACCCGGGAGCAGCCCTGTCCCCCCGGCGGCTCAGGCCACGATGAGGTCGGCCTGAGCGGAGCGCCCGTGCGCCGCCTCTTCCTGCCTTCTTCCGTCCCTCGCCGCCCGCGGCCCCTCGGCCACCCCGTGCGTCCTCGCTCCCCGGCGGCTCCTCGCGCGGGGTCCCGGACCCCCGAGGGAAGATGGCCGCGGAAGCGGCGCGGAGCTGGCTGGACACGCTGGCCCAGCAGGCCGAGGAGGGCTCGGCCCCGCTGCGGGAGCTGCTGTCGGCCGGCCTCTACCTGCTGCGCACCGAGCTGGGCCTCGACCTGGGACTGGAGCCGCACCGCTACCCGGCCTGGGCCATCCTGCTGGGCACGGCCGCGCTCGGGCTGTTGCTGCTGCTCCTGCTGGGGCTGGGATGGGCCGCGGCGTGCGCCGGGGCCCGCCAGAGGCGGAGGAGCCCGCCTCGCCAGCGGGAGGAGGCGCCGGTCCCGGCCCCGGCCCGGGAGGACGGAGCCCTGCTGAAGAGTCCCAAGAGCGAGGATTCGAGGAAGAAGAACCGGAAGAAACTCGCCGAGAAGCCCAAGGTGAGACCCGGAGGAGAGATGGGGGTGGGCGGCGGGAGGGACTCCGGCCCTGGCAGGCTCTGTGCCCGGGGGCGGTGAGAGGGACCACGGACCCACCGCGGTTTAATTCCGAGCGGAGGCGCGCGGGTTTCCCACCTGGGGATAGAATCGGACGTGGACGTGAACTTGGGACAGAGGCGGAGCCGGCCCTGGGACAGATGAGGTTCAGAAGGCCGGAGGCCAAGAGTGGACAAAGAGAGCCGGCGAGGCACGCTGGGGTCCTCCCGAGAGCGAGCCGGTCCTACCGGCCCTTGTGACCCCCGAGCGTCTTCCGAGGCCTAGCCGACATGTGCAGGCTCTGACCCCTGGGATGGGGCGTCCTGGTGGTGGCAGGAGGAAGTTGTGCGAAGACGAATCCAGGCTTGGGCGAGCAGAGAGCCACCAGAGGTGCCATTTCACTGGGTATATTTAGAAGGTGCCCACTGGGGGGGAAGACACGTGGAAGACACGTTAAGCGTCCCGAGTGAGGAGCACCCACCGCACCAGCCTTCCATGTTGGAAGGGAAACGGATGCTCTCCCATGATGAGCAGTCACTGGGGAGAGGACACCTGTGTCCACTGGGAGAGAGGACCGGGGAAACAAAATGTTGAATCAAATGGACCCTCGAAGGTCGGGGTGACCATCTCATCTGTGACGCCTTTTTCTGTTCTATACATACCCCCAGCATTGGGAAGCTGTGCTGGACTGGAGTGAAAGTAGTATGACAGAGCAAAACTACAGGAGATCTAGGCACTCCCTGGGCCACCAGGGCGGAAATGAAGATAAAACCTTTTATATTGTATTCATGTAGCCCTCGCTCCCTACTTTTAAGTTTTCCTATGTTCTAGCTGTATACTTGGAACCCACTGGGAACTGATTACACATAGGCGTTACAGAGAGAAAAAGATTGTAGTTCTGAAAATATTAAGGCGCAATGATGTGTATTCGGTCTGCCAATGTGAACGTATGACAGTGCTTTAAATAGACTTTTTAAAGAAGACAAATAAGTAGTATGTAGAAGAATATAAGTACTACAGTAGATGTGTAGAGCGTTATGAGAAAGAGCCTCAAGTGAACTCTATTTTGTTGTTGAAATATGTAGAGAATTTTTGGCACCCTGAGTCTTATTTACAAAGTTGCTGAAGGGAAATGAACAAAACAGATTTTAATTTTATGATCATTGACATGGGCATTCACTGCCTTCAAAGAGTTTATATGGGGAATAAAGAAATGGGGAAGAATTTGTTCTTTTTCAGTCGGACTGGCTCCGTTTGGGCTTTTCTTAGCAAAGATCCTGGAGTGGTCTTGCGTTTCCTTCATCAGCTCATTTTACAGAGGAGGAAATTGAGGCAAACAGGGTTAAATGACTTGCCCAGGATCACACAGCAAGTGTCTGAGGCCAGTTTTGAAATTAGACTTCAGGCCTGGCACTCCATCCACTGCGCCACCTAGCTGTCGCCTCAGATATAGTCAGTACCATGTATTGACCTTTGTGGTTTAATGAATGAGTTTAATAGTCATAGGATGAATCTTAATAATAGATAGAGTAGAAGGGAATTTAGAGTAGGAAGGGGAGCTTCCCTTCATTTTATGGAAACAGGCTCAAAGAAGTAAATGATTTGCCCAAAGTCTTTTCAAAATTGTTTCTAATGTCTCATTTTTGTTTATGGTTTACCACAGTGAACTACTACAACTTTTCAAATTTGTGTGCTTTATCTGGGCATGCTCCAAGAAAATTGAAAATTTTAAAATTCTTACGGTATTATGTTAAGATTGGAATGTTTGTTTTGTTTTTATGGAGTGGTATAAATATCCTACAATGCCAAGTTGTATTCTAATTTGGAATAAAAGTCCCCAACTTGATGTCATCTCATCACCATTTTTTAAGTAGAGGAAAACCTATTAGAATTCATGGCTTGAAATATTCTTTTGTATTTTATCAAATCAAGAAAGATACTGAATTTCAGATTGTTCACTTTTCTTGGGAAAACCTCAAAGTTCAAATGAGTTGAATTCTTCTAAACTCATGAATAAATAAATGAATGAAAAAGCACTTATTTAGTACTTCCTACGTGCAAAAAGCACTGTGCTAAGTTTTAGACAGTGTTCTCTCAGGGAGCTTACTTTCTGATGGAGAAACAACACCTGTATTATTAGGTTTTGCTACAAGAAAGATAGAAAGGCCTTATGGTCCTTAGGCTGCAGCTGCAAAGCAGAAGATGATGCATCTTATTCAGTTTTTCCCCCTTATAAAAAATGCTCATTTCTGATGTTGAACCACTTAACAATGCCAAAGACTTTGGTGGCAAGGACTTTTTGGGTGGTCTTCGATAGCTCTGGCTGCAATTGCAGTTGACAAGTAACTTCTCCACAGGGAGTGAGTGTTGAGTCCCTACTGATTGGAAACTGGGCTGGTGCTGTGGAGGGCTTTTGGGTTCAGAATCCATAGGGTCTGAGAGAATGGTGTTTGAGATAGTGGCTTGATTTGCCTGGTACATACCACCTACTCTTTCTCCTTCGTTGTTTTTTGCTGCTTCAGCCTAAGCTGACTTACCTGTTATTGGCAGTTGGCTGAAAATTGATGGGGATAGCTGGCCTTTTCTATGGTTGCTACTGTGGTGGATGGCTATTGGGCCTGGGCTGGAAGCAGTAATTTATTAATAGTTTTTATTCAATTTTGACCATTTCTTCTATTTCTGAATTCCTGTAAAGTCAAGTCAGCAAGCATTTATCAAGTCTTTTGAAAACTCTGAGGATACAAAGTTAGACAGAAAGACTGTCTTTGCTCTGAAAGAACTCAACATGGAAACAATTATTTACAAAAAGATACATACAGGATAAATTTGCTGTCATCAACTGAGAGAAGGCTCTTAGATTAAGGGGCGTTGGGAAATGCTTTTTATGGAAGTTTAGAGGATTTTAGCAGGGACTTGAAGAAAACCAGAAAGTAGAGATATAAGGAGAGAGTGAATTCCAGGGATGGGGGGCACTGTGCTAGAAAGACAGAAAGTGAAACAATCCTACCTCCAAGAAGCTTTGTCTTCATTGGGAAGCCACTGTATTGTTATACAAAATAAAGGTAAAGAGATATGAAAAAACCTGTAAGAAACATTAGAACTGAGCTTTGTAGGAAACTAGGAATTGAGAGTCAGAGATATAGAGGGAATGTATTCTAGGCTAATGTGGGACATAGGGAAGGGGACAGAATGTTGCATATGAAGGAACAAGTATGTCAGTTTACCTGTAACAGTGCATGAAGGAGAATAATGTATGGTGTGAATAGATCCATTGAAGCCAGGATATGAAATCCTTTACATAAAAAACCAAGTTTTTGTATTTCTTCTTAGAAGTAAATAGGAATCATTGGAGTTTATTTCACAAGAGAAGTCATACTGAGAATGTCACCTTGGCAGCCATTATAGATGGTAGATTAGAGAGGAGTAATGGGAAGTAAGAAGACCACCTAAGAAACTATTGTCTAGGGGGAAGGGAGTATCAGTGATAGGAGTGGGTATGGTGTGAGTGGAGAGAAGGGGGCAATGTGAGAGATGTTGTAGAGGTAGAACTGACAGGTTTTGGTAATTGATTGATCCTGGGGTGGGCAAGAATCTGCTGTCTAAGATTAATCAATAGTGAATCTGGATGACTAGGTTGATGATGGTGCCCTTGACAGAAATAGGGAAAATGAGTGAATCTAAGGGGAAAGATATCGAGTTCTGTTCTGAATATGTTGAGTTTGAGGTTCCCATTACCATCTCTTTATAGTTTAGCATTTGATTAAATAATGCTATTTAATATGTGTGTAAATCTTTGCAGAAAGATAGCAGGTATCTACTGGGTGTCTACCACTTCATGCTATCTCTTCCCTTACTCTCATCTTCAATACCTGCGCCAGTGCTAGGAGGGGAAGTACATATATGCAAGCATGTAGATAAAAGACAATGCGCCATGTATATATGTATAATTTTTTCCTTTGTTCTGGACCTGTGATATCTAATAAAATCAAGAAGCATTTATTAAGGTCTTACTTTGTGCCACACACTATGCCAAAGTAAAATGCTTAAAAACAAATATAAGCTAGAAAAAAGACCGCCTCTGCCCTTAGGGAGTTTACATTCTAATTAGGGAAGATAACTTATAAAAGAGCCAAAAAGTGTGGAGGACCTGCTACTTAGGGAATCCTTAGAAGTCAGGGTAGAGAATGGCTGGTCTGGGCCTGTCTTCAAAATAGAGGTACTAGGAAGAATAAACCAGTGGAAGGAAGGGGGCAGCAAGGTTGAGAAAGAAGGCAGCTGAAGGATGGTGGCAGAGGCTGTAGAGTGATGTGTAGCTGGTATGAGGAAGGATAGACCCTTCCTCAATGAAGGTTCTTGGATGAACTCACCATTGCAAGGAGGCTACAGGAGTAATTTGCATGAGGGATTCAAAGTGATGAAATTTCCTCTACCATTATAGATGTGTAGGCATCTGTTCTGCAGTTTATCGCACTAGAAATTTGCCAGCATGCAATGAGAGATTGTGTTTTGTTAGGGTAAATAATATTTCATAAGTTGTACTTAAATACTATTCTTCCTGACTTCTCTGGTCCTCTAACTACTATGTTTCTGCTAGGAATATAAAAATTATTAAATAACTGTTTCTTAATTTAACTTTAGAGGGAAGGTTTTTTGTTTTTTGTTTGATTTGGTTTTTTTTTTTATATCAGAATCCAAATACTTTCAACTCTTTTATAGATCAGTATTTTGAATTTCATATGAAAGCAGATAATCACAGTGAACTTAAAATAAATTTTATTACATTTCAGCAAGCATTTCTTAGATATTATCTGTGTTCAAGAAATTATACTAGGTCCTTTGCCAAAATCCTATAATTTGCACTTAGTGCCTTTGGTTGTATTTGATAACTTCTTCCTCATCTCATTCAGAAGAGAATATTATAATTGTTTCACTCATCTTATCTGACAACACAGTTTAAGTACTTATTCTAATGCCTCTTATCTGAACATTGGGACTATGCTTCTTGAAAGCAGTTAATGTCTTGAAAATGTGTTTTCTAAGAGAAAGAGCCTGGTTCAAAAATCACTGAACTTGGGGACACACTGTGAGTCCAAATCTTTCCTCTGACATCTGTGTGACCGTAGTGAGTCATTTAACCATCCCTGAGCCAAGTTTCTCACTTCTAGAGTGAGTGATACTCTCAAGCAGTCTACAGTATAGGGTTCTTGGGAGAAAGTAATTAGTAAACCTCAAAAGTGCTGGTAAATGTGAATATTACTTGGCATTTGTCAACTTGTAGTAGGCCATGTGGCTTAGTGTATGGAGTTGCACTTTGAGATAGGAAGAGATAAATTAATATTCTGTCTCAGAGACCAACTAGTTCTGTGGCATTGTGCCAGTCAGTTAACTTTTTTCAGCCTCCATTTCCCAGTTTGTAAAATGGAGAAAAGTAACCCAGAAGATTGCTTACTTTGTACCGTACAGGGTTGTATTGTGAGGATCAAACGGGATATGATAAGTAATGGTTGTTCTTCATTCTTGAAGAGGACTAAAGTGACATTACTATGTTAGAGACAAGTTACAGTGCATCCAGTTGTGGCTGATCAGACCAGTACAAGCTCAGAATGCTCTCCCACAGGTCAAGTACAAATAGGCCATGTGAACATTTGAGGTGGATTCTTTAAATTTGTGCATCTCATATTTCTTTTGAGCTACTTCAGTTCTGCACAGCACCTTTGCAGATGGAGGCACACAGTGCTGGGCTGTCACGGGCCAGTGTTTCCTATGTCGTAATCAATTCCAAAGTTCCTAAGAGAGACCTTGGAAGTGTTCTTTTGTCGTTTTCTGACCATGTGAGTAGTTGGCCTTGTGTGAATTCTCTATAGAATAGTCTTTTAGGCAAGCATGCATTTGACATTCAAGTAATATGGCCAGCCCATCAAGAGTTGTACTCTCTGTGTTAGTGTTTGAATGTTTGGCAGTTTAGCTAGAGAAAGAACCTCAGCGTCTGGTATCTTGCCAGGACAACTTCAGAATCTTCCTAAGACAATTCTAATGGAAACAGTTCAGTTTCATGGTATGACACTGGTAGATGGTCCAGGTTTCGCAGGCATACAACAATGAGGTTGGCACAATGGCTCTCTAGACCTTTAGACCTTTAGTAGTCAGGCTAATACAATACCTCTTCTGCTACACTTTCCTTTGGAGTTTCTCAAATGCTGAGCTAGCTTTGGCAATGCATGAGTCAACTTCATTATCAATGTGCATCCCTGGAAAGAATACTGCCAAGTTAAGTGAACTTCTCCACAAAACTCAGAACTTCTCCACTTGCTGTAACTGATGGTTCCACATGTGGATGGTGTGGTGCTGGCTGGTGGAGCACCTGTGTTTTCTTGATGTTAATTGTTAGGCCAAAATTAGCATAATCAGCAGAAAATCAATCCGTACTTGGTTGCATCTCAGCTTTAGAGGTTGCATTGAGTGCACAGTCATTGTGAGGATCAGATGGGATGCGGTAAAGCAATTTGCAGACATTAAAAAGGATTATAAATGTGTATAATTTTTACTGTTGTGTGTTCTACTAAAATTTGTAGAATAACCAAAAGTGTTCTTTAAGACTGAATTTTAAGCGAATCCAGTTTTCTAAAGTGAATTGTTGCTATAGGAATAATTCCAAATTCTTCTACAGAATCCCAGTTTTCCATTAAGGTCCTTGAAAGGAAGGATGGTCATAAAGGATATGTGTTTAATCCATCATTTGGGCCTGCATCTTAATACTTTTCTGATCACCCAGGCCATAGAATATTCCTAAGGATTCTACATCTTGAAAATTTGTGCTCTAAAACATGGGAAGAGTTGTACCAACTCATGCAGAATGAAATAAGCAAAACCAAAAAACTATAAACACACCTACCACAATGTAAACGAAAAGATAACCAAAGCAGGAGGAACAAAGCATTTATTAAATGCCTAGTATATATGCCAGGCACTATGCTAATTTAAGCACTTTACAAAGAACTCATTTAATACTTCAAAACAACCCAGGAAAGTAGATGCTATTATAATCTCCTTTTTACAGTTGAGGAAACTGAGGCAAGCAGTGATCAGATAAGTTGCCTAGAGTCATACAGATGGAAGTATCTAAGGCTAGATTTGAACTCCTGTCTTCCTGACTCCAGGTCTAGCCATCCTTCTAACCAATGAGCCACCTAGCTGCCTCAGTGTAAATTAAGATTGCTAAAAGGAAACTGAATTTGAGTAATGGTTCTGGAGAATAGAAATTAAAGCTCCTTCCTTGTTTTCACCAGAAAGACAGGGGACTTGGAGGATCACAATATGTATACCATATATAATCAAAGTTGAAGTCATTGTTGAGTTTTTTCTTAGATCTTTCTTTTTTGTAGTATAGAGTTGGAAGTAAGGGGGAGATTATTTCAGAAATGGCTGAATAAAAAACAAAATGTGTTATAATTAATTTCAAAAAAAGTAATGCTGGTATAAACTATATATTTGAGCAGAAATAATCTGTTTGAATCATTTGACCATAAAGTGATACTTTTATTATTAACTTATTTTTTATGTAGATGGTAACTGAGATGCAGAGAAGTGAAGTGACTATTGCCTAGTTATTCAGATGTAAGTCTCTTGAAGGCCAGTGCTCTTTCCACACTATATGTTAGCTGTGATGGGTGATCCGGCTTGATTCCCAACTCCTATGAGTATTTATTCCTTGCTGACTATGTGAAAGAGACTATCCTCTCTCATGGCTGTGAAAGGACCAAACAAGTTAGTTCACAACTCTGCAAAGGAATTTAGAGTACCAGTGAACTCCTCTGGGGCTCAGTTTCCTAATCTGTAAAATGAAGGAATTTGATCTGTTGGTCTAGGGTCCCTTCTAGTTCTAAGTCTTGGATTTATGATCTAGACTAGCTCTTTAGGGGAAAGGAAAGTGGTGAGCAACAAAGGTACTGTGATATATAAGCAAGATTTTGATGAGATTGTATTTTGCATGAATTTGAACTAAAGTAGAATTTCAAATAACTTTTCTAATTTTTGTCTAGTTCTTTGCAAATATAAATCTTAAGGCCTAGTGTTTTATATAACTGTCCACTGTGCTTTGAATGGTTTCAAATATTGGTTGAGATGAGAAATTTGTAAGTAAATTTTTGGATTGTAATGTTAAGTGCTGTCAGCTAGTGCCTCCGAAATTATATTAAAGCATGCATATTTGTTTGGAGAGTAAAAACACAAGATATGTGACAGGAGCTTGTTGACTAAAAAATTGTTCTATGAACATAACATTTGACAAGAACTTATAATCTACTTTTGTCTGACATCGTGCTGGGCACTGGGGATATTCATCACATTTTATACCAGTGCCTCGTTCAGGACTAGGTCTGTATTTCTTTTCTGGCCTTTCATAGCACTTTTTTCATACCTCTTTTGGAATGTATTACATTCTTCCTTGTATCATAGGTTTTTGTAAACCTGTCACCTACTAAATGGTAAGCTTCTTAAGGACAGAAGCAGTAAGGAAGATATAAAGTCTAGCACAGGGTCTTCAATTGCATGATCAGTAAACTAGTGAATATCTGTATATTGTAATGTTGAATCCTAGAAATGTGCTGGCACTAAAAGTTGACATAAGTAGATATATAGTATTGTTATCTGTTGTTTTAGTAGCTAGAGTTTTTTCTTTTAGCCTCTTGAAATGTGAGGAAGTAGTGCATGAATGCACACTGACCCTCTTCTCCATCTCTAAGCCATAACTCAAAGTAATAGAGACTTATATGTTATTAGAGGAAAAGGATGATAAATTTAGAAGCTAGAAGAGGATACCCAGGCCTCTTTTTTAAAGGTGAGGAAATTGGTCCATCCTGGTTTCAGTCACACTATAGGGTTTTAAACTCAGGCCCCCTGCTTGCAAATCCATCACTTTTTCCATGTACTTTTGTACCTGCCTGCCAGCTAACCTGCTAGACAGATGATAGTGCTTATGTCATTTTAGTAGAAAGTAGGACTTCCTAATTTCTGTATTTAATACATTTTGACATGATTTGAAGTAAGAGTTTTTTTACTTGTTTTGCAATAAACTTGAGATGGAGTTCTAAACTCTAGAAGTGAAATATTAAGCCCTATGTATACTCAATATTGTATACGTTGTATATTGCTAGATTCTTAGCATGAATGCTATGACTTAGATTGCCCAAATATAATGGATTTTCATTTTAAGCACAGTTTATTTTGCACATTTGACTAAAACAAGTAGAATCAAAACTACTAGGTCTAAGTTATAAGACATAGTATTCACAAAAAAATAATAACACTCTTTATACCATTTATCCAACTATCAACTAAGGTTTTTGCTCCCTGACTACTGGCTAATTGCTACTGCTATCAGGCAGAAGAGGAATGAACTAATGCAGCTGTCACCATCGTTTGTTTCCTTTCTCTTGATTCCTATGAATGTGTTATAACCAGTTGGAGTATCTTTGTGAAAAGTTTATTGCTATAGTCCCTGGAGCAGCTGTGGTTGTCAGGGAGGAGAGTGTTGATGACTTAGGAAGGTTCAGTAGTTGTTGGTAGACACAGAATTTTTTCAGTGTGTATAACTTGAAGGTTCAATTAAAGTTTGGGGTTGGGATAAGGGAAACTCAAGAGGAGTTTGCAGGTTGAAGTTAGAGTGATTTGAAGTGAACCAATCAATTTTAGCTTGGGAATACATATTCAGTGAAATGTTAGCGTCCTATGTTTCCCCCAAAATAAGAGGGAGGGTGGCTTTGATCATAGACAAGACAAACTTCCGGGTATGTTCCTGAATCTAGGAAATAATTAGAAGGGAAAAAATTATTTTATCATGTAGCTAATTTTGCTACTCTACAGGTATTTACAGGGGTTATAAGCTGTATGTTGTTAAACTAGGTGCTAGTGTGGATTTTAAAGAGTACAAATACTCCCTTAGGAAACACAGTATTGTGGTCAACATTAATTCATTGTTTTTAAATTTTTTTAAATTTTTAATAACTCTAAACTTGCATATATGTGAAAGAGTAGAAAAAGGAATGAATGAAAGTGCATGAACCTGCAAACCTTTAATAAGTAGACCTTTTTTTTTTCCTGGCCTTACCTTATTAGTATCATCAGTATCTTAAGTCAATACTTTAGGATCTGGAATTTCATATCAATTGCAATCCTTCTCTGCATTAGCAGACAGTATCATGAATTGGCTTTCTTCATCAGGTTGCTGTCCTGGGGATTATCTTTAAACTGAACTAAGTTGAGCCTCCCCAAGTCCTAGATCATCTGGTCCAACCTCTGTATCGTCAAGTTGAAGGGACTGATGATGAGAGAGGTTAAATGACTAGGAGCCTTCTTAGCTGAGGAATATCTGCTGAAACTTACATTTCTGACATAATGTCCAGTAACTCAAGGTTCTTAGACGCTTCAAATCATGGTAGGGCAGCAGTCATGTTGTATAAGAGAAATCAACAGAAAGAGCCATAGAATCAGGAAAGACCCAGTGTAGGGAGGGCACTTGGAAGATCCCTGCAGTTTAAACATTCCTAAACCAGAATCCTTTTTATACTAATAGCAACTAAAAGTGCTTTTAAGTTTTGCAGGGCTTTATTTACATTCTTTCATTTGATTCTCCCAGAACCCTATAAGGTAGATGCTATTGTTGTCCCTATTTTGCAAATGGGGACACTAAAGCGAAGAGAGGTTCCAGGGTCACACAGCTTGTAAATGTCCAGCATAGGATTCTAACCAGAATCTTCGGAACTCTAATTCTTGCACACCTCACTGCCCATATGGAGAATGGCATGTAGTGAGGAAAGACTTGAGACAGGGAGACCAATTAGTAGACTATTTCAGTAGTCCAGGGGAAAAGTTATGAGGGACTGACTTTAGGTATTGGGTGGATGGGTGGGTTGGAGCTGTTGTGGAGCTAGAAATGATAAGATTTGTCATCTTACTGGAAGTCTGGGACTGAGTGAGAGTGAGACCCCAAGAATAATACTAAGATTATGAAACTGAGGTATTGGAAGGATGGGTGGCTTTTTGGGGGGGAAATATTAAGTTTTCTTTTGGTCACTTTTAGTTTGAGATGCCTACAAGATATTAGTTTAAAATGTCCAATAGTCCATTGGTGATATGAGACTAGAGCCTTGGAAAGACTAGGGTTGGATATAGAGATCTAGGAGTCATCTACGTCGAGATGAAAAATCCATGGGAGCTGGGAGGGCAAGTCCATATGGGCAGTCAGGTTTAAGTGTAAGTCAGATTGTGTGGTCAATGAATTTAAAAATATATATATTTTAATAACTATTTTATTATAATTGGTTTCCTTTTTAATTCTTTGTATTTTTTATTCACCAAATAAAACTTCATCAAACTGCCAAAAAAGTCTATTACAAAAAAAAAAAAAAAGAATTAAGAACCCCTGGACTAGATAATCTTCAAGGTTAACTTCAGGTGTAACTCCTCTGACCTTTTTTAACCTTAAGTATGAATATTTGTATTTCTTTTTCTTTATATTATCTTCATTTCTGAATATCCCTTCCATCTTCCCTATCCAGGGAGTGACCCCCAGGAAAAAAAATGTAAAAGGCAATTCAACAAAACCAATGAACATATCTCCAGTGTCTGACAATATATGCAAGATGAATATATTTTTTTAACGTGAATGATTAAAGTTACTCTACTAAAGTCTTTCTCTGATGCCTCCTCATGGCATGGAGGCTCTCTAGAGAACCTTCAAGGATGGAGCTAGTGATATAGCCTATATGCCTATTGTCTGAGGTCTAATTTAGCATATAGTTTAGAGAGGCTCCTTACAGAGTTGGCCACAAACAGACTATGGTGGATTTTTTAACCTCAGTATCTCACAGATTATAAAGTAATAAGAGCGCAATCTCTGGCAGGAACCACCAATCTGAAAAGGCTTTTGGTAGCAGCTCTCTGACAGACTTCTACAGGACCAGCCAAATGAAATTCTAAGGCTCCTGTGGCCAAAAGTTGTTCCTAAAATGGTACATCTGCTAAGATGTAGGGGGGTTGTGATCTATATTCAGTGTTTGCTGCTGTAGTCATTCCCTATAACAAAAGCACCCAGAGTGAAGTCAAGGAGGGGAATACTGAACTGCCCTTGAGTACTTCATAGCTCTTCTGGTTCTGTTACTAAGTAACAGTTGCCTCTCACCTATCAGCCTGGTCCAGTCACCCTGGCCACCTCCACCCCCCCCATCGCAGCTGAAAAGTCTACCCAGGTACTATTCATCAAAACAGAATGTTACAAAGAAATAGTCAGAAGTTGTAGAGCCTGCAGTTTCTGTTGTTGAAGGGTTGTATTCACTGACATAAAGATTCCTGGTCCTTGAGTAATAAGTATTGAATTAAGTAATACATAAACTTACATCTCTTTATATTTAAGAAATTCACCAGTGGTTTTGTTCTTGTTACCTTTAGTGTAGATAAATTCTGCATTTAAAAATCAAGCAAGTTCATAATTATCATTCATGGGGATCTGTCTGTCTACCTATCTATATCACTCATACCTACCTACACCTCACTGGTAATTATGAACTTGCTTCTACACCCCAGTGACAATGGGGCCTTTCCATCAATTTTGTAGCCAAAACTTTCCATATGTGCTGTCCACTCCATTAGAATTTGAGCTTCTTGAGAGTAGAAATTATTTGGTTTTCATCTTTGTATTCTAACCCCCTGTGTGTCTGACACATAGTACCTAGTAGATACGTTGTTGATCGATTCTGCTAGCTAACAATAGTAGCATCAGCTGCAGCAAGTAGTGCAGCTGGGCCTGGAGTGAAGAAGATTCCTTTTCCTGAGTTCACATGCGACCTCAGACACTTACTAGCTAACCCTTTGCCTCACTTTCCTCATTTGTAAAATGATCCAGAGAAGGAAATGGCAAACCTCTTTATTATCTTTGCCAAGAAAACCCCTAAAAGAGGTCACCAAGAGTGGAACACCAGTGAAAGAACTGAACCAAGTGGTAGTGATTTTAGTGATAGTAAAGCCTTAGATTATTTTTTTGGTTTTATTGATGTGTTTTTTACATTACAGACTTTTGTAGATTACTCTCACTCTTCCAGGAGATCTCTTGAAACAATGTAAAGTAAAACAATCAAGCAAAACTAATAATAGTGAACTCATCTAATGAGTGCAATATTCCATATCTATAGCATCTCTCCAATTTTTTATTCTTCTTAATCATTTGCCCCTGTTTTTAATTGTTTTTGATTAACAGAATGTATTTTTTTCTTCCTGTGCCATGAGAAAAAGTGAAAAGAAATGCACATTCCTTGTAGCAAATATGCAGTCAAGCAAAACCACCTTCCTCCTTGGCTGTCTATAAATACATGCACACGTGTGTGCACACATACATACATGCATATATATACACATATCTCACTCTGCTTCCTAAATCTGTTGATCCTTTCAAATCTTAAATGGTCATTGTATTGATCATTGTACATAAAACTTTCAAAGTTCTTGGCTTTACATTGTTGTTATATAAATTATTCTCTTGGTTCTGCTCATTTCATTATTTTATAAAAGGCCTCAAAATTGTTTTTTATAATACTGATGTTAATAGTATAAATTGTTGTGTTTCTGATTAACTTTACAGCAATTCAAATAGGGTTTTCCATATCTCTTTAGCTATCACATAATCTGGAAAGCAGCCTCTGTGAACTGCAGCTTGGCAACTGTAAGTTCTGCAGATACTCTAGCCACAGCTATTGAAGATCTAAAACAAAAAGTTCTTGCCACTTTATTCCTTCCAGTACAATAATATTCCATCACATTCATGTAACAATAGCAAGTCCTCGGTTGATAGGCTTCCTTATATTTCCAGTTTAGGACCTTTTCCTAATTTCAGTTAATTGGGGGTATAGCTGCATATATCCTATGCATTGTATAGTAACTTTTTGAATATAATTCCAAATTGTTTTCCAATAATTGTGCCCATTCGTAGGTCCACCAGCTGTTAATTATTTTGCCTATTTTTCCACAGCCTCTCCAATATTTATCATTTTTCTTTTTTGTCATCTTTGCCAATCTGAGGGGTATGAAGTAGAATATCAAAATTGCTATAATTTGCCTTTCTCTAATTAGAAGTGATTTGAAACGTTTTTTCATAAGACTGTAGATAAGCCTGGGTTTCTTTTCTTAGATGATTTATCAACTGGAGAACAACTCAAATTTGAATTGATTGTTTAAGAGTTTTTGCAAAGATTTTTTTCCCCTGTTAACTGTTACCTTTTTATTCTTAACTTTATTGGATTTGTTTGTGCAAAAACTTTTTCATCTTATGTAATTAAAATTACCCATTTTATGTCTTCAGTGCTCCTTTTTCTTTTTTTTTGGTCATGAACTTTTTGTTTCTGTCCATTGTTCTCATAGGTTATGTTTTCCATGCTTCTCTGATTTGTTCATGATGTGACTTCATATTTAAATTACATATCCATTCAAGGAATAATTCTGATATTATATAAAGCTATTTGCAAAAATAGCAAAAAAAAAAAAGGGATCCTGCCATATTCCATCTATGACACAGATATGATCTTGGTATGTAAATCAGGGAGGGTCAAAACAGGAAAAAAAACTAGACCATTATGCTAATGAAAATTGATCAAAAATTTAAATAAAATTTAATATAGACTCTGAAACAATATGTGACAGAGATCATGCGCTATTGCAGGTTGGATTTACAGCAGAAATTCAGGATTGCTTTAATGTTAATGTTGATTAATAACATAATTACAGTATATTTCGTACGTAATATTATAACTATATAATATTTAATATTTGGGAAAGGATTTTTAATTTATTGATTTAACCATTTTAGTAACAAAAGTAACATGATTATAACAATTGATGCAAACTTTTGAAAAATACCGTAAACATTTCTATTAAGGAAAAAAAGAGCCAGAAACATAATAATGAAATAGTATAGATCTAAAAACAAAAGCTACCGTTATATGTAATGGAGTTAAGCTAGAATCCTTTCCATTAAAATCAGGATAGAAATAGTAATAACCATTGTTACTACTGTATTTGAAGTACTAGAAATTCTAGATGCAGGAATAAACAAAGAATCAAAGGAATAAGCATAGGTAACAAGGTAACGTACCAGTTTGTTTGTTTTTTGCAATCAACATGATGGTATGCTTAAAGAACCCTAAAGAGTCAACTGAAAGATTAATTGAAATAATAACTTAAGAAAACTTTCAGGATATAAACTAAATCCACACCAATCATCAGCATTTCTTATAATACCATTAAAACTTAGAAGAAAAAGATAAATTCCATTTAAAATAACTACAGAATGAATAAAATACTTGAAAGACTGCATGCCAAAATATACAGAACTAAATATAAAAGTAATTAGAAAAATATTAAAACCATGAAATATTAATATTATTATTTTTAGTTATATTATAATTATATTAATATAATTTATTAATATTTAATGATATTAAAATATTGAAACCTTATAGGTAGTAGGAGACAATATAATAAAAATGACAATACTCTCTAAATTAATTTAGTTATGTAATGCCATACCAATTAAACTACCAACAAATTACTTTGTAGAACTAGAAGAATTCATGTGAAGGCAAAAATGATTAAGAATCGCAAAGGGAATAATGAGAAGTGGGAACAAGGAGGCCTAGCAGTGCTAGATCTCAAATTAGATTGCAAATTAATTCTCAAAACAATACTGGTTAAAAAAACAGATTTGTCAGTGGAACATATTAACTACACAGAATATGGAAGCAATTATGTCTCGTACTCTTGTATTTGGTAAACACAAAGATGCCAGCTACTGGGATATTTGGCAAAGGTTGTTGGGGGAAATGGGCAGCACTTTGGAAGAAACTAAATTCAGACTCACTCCTCGCACTTCATACTAAGATAAGCTTTTTAAGGTTTGTGAAGTGTTTAATGTATTATTTCATTTAATCCTCACACAGCTTGATATGGTATAGATACTTTTATTATCCCCATTTTATAAATGAGGAGACTTGAGGCTGAGAGATTTAAGAGATATACCCAGTGTCACATCAGTAGTGTTCAAGACGGGATTTGAATTCTGGTTTTCCTTACTCCAGGTCCAGCACTTAAACCACTATATACCATCTAGTGATCTGGTGAAGTTACTCTCTGTATAACCTTGAACTAATAATCACTTAGCTTCTCTAGGTCAGTTTCATCATCTCTAAACTATGGGGATTGGACCAGTGTATCCCTGGGGAGCCTTACAGTTCTAAACCTATGATCCTGTGGGTTTTTGGTTCTTTTGATCCTGCAATAATTTATTTTGGAGTATTTGACCTGTTATAAATAAAATGGTGGACACTTGTTCCTAAATAAGTGGGATACATAAAAACTTTTTTGATTTTTTGTTATACTGTGTACTATTTGCTCTGTTTGATGCCTTAATGTGAGTTATCCTGGCCATTTTATAATTTCATAAATTTTTTCTTCATTATGTTTGCAGCCAAATGGGCGAACTGTGCTTGAAGTGCCAGAGGAGGAAGTGATTACAGCTCCTCGAAGGGAAGCAGTCAAGCAGCAGCAGCAGCAGCTGCAGCAGCAGCAGCAGCAGCAGCTAGATGCAGAAAAGAAAAATGAAAAGGTTAGTTGAAGTTATAGAATTGTTCCCCCTCCAGTTAATAACTAACACCTTCATAAATGAGCACCAGAATCTATTGTGGGGAGGGCATCCTGTTGTCCAGTACAAAATGTGAGCATCTCAGGCAACAAAGGAACTGCATCTTAGAGTTTATATGACCTTCTTCAGTTTTGTCATTTTTAAAATTAGGGGTCTGGACTAGATAATCTCTAAGGTCCTTTAGAGCTTCAGTTTTATGATCTATGACTCATTGAATCAACATTCTATTGTAATTAAGGTATAACCATCTATTCATTCAACAAAGTTTACTTTCAGTAAAGAACCTACTTCCTTTGTGATATTCCAAAATTAACTCTCAAAAAGATTTGTAGCTGGGACCATTTGGTAAATAGTCAGCTTTTGATAATTCATTTATTTCCAGAAATGGCAATTATTTATAATGTTTATAATTTATAATGTCAAAAGCAATTGCCGTAGTTTAAATTTCTCATCATTGTTTCTTGAATTTTTCTACAGTGTAAGGCACCAGCCAAAGCACTTACTTAGTACACTTCTGATATCTGCTATATCCTGGTAAACCCAATTTTTTTTGTAGGGACCACATCCTGTACCACACTGTCACTTGTATTCTGGGCACATGTCTGACATGACTATTAGTTACTGACACTTGCAACTACTTAGGATTGCATTAGTCACACTGCATCTTGATTTATGCTTTATACCTTAGGGTGTTTTGATTCAGATGAAACAAAACCCCATTTTAGCTCACCTCTACTTTTTAACAGTGTGGCATTGGTATTACTGCTTTGGACTTAGCAATTGTAAAAGTCTTGTATAATTACATGTATCTTCAAAATACAATTGATTGTGTTTTTGTGCTTGATTTTTTTTAACTTGTCACCTACTAAAGGAGGACAAGTCTATATTAGGGTTAACATTTGAATAGTTTTTTTTTTTCATGGAGTAATTAAAGAACTGCAGGGCAGCTTAGAGATCTAATCCAGCCCCTACATTTTCACCGTGGGCATCTTGAGAAGCATGCCATACAATAGTGACTGGAGTTGTTTGATACAAAACTTACATTATACATTTCATAGAAAGAATTGTCTAGCCATGGGTGGGAAACCTGCAACCTCAAGAACAAATTTGTGAAGTTTGGATTCAGCCAAAGGACTGCACTTGAGGACCAAGTCCAAGTTTTACAGAACAAATCCTATTATTAAATTAAATTTTTTTTTAGTTTATCAAATTATTATTTAACTTAAACTATTAATTAAATAATTAAATTAATAAGCAAAGTCAAAGTGAGCAAATTTATATATTTGTATATAATATAATATAAAATATATTTATGTTATAAGATTGAAATAAAGTAAGATTAATAAATAAAATAAAAATAATCTAAAATAAATTTAATTAAAATTTAATTTAAAATTAAAATAGTGAATAAATTAAAAATATTAAAATAAGCATGTTCAGTGAAATTTGGATTCATTCAAAGGGCCACACTTGAGGACCTAAAGGGCCACATGGGGCCTTGAGACCACAGGTTCCCAACCCCTGGTCTAGAATCTGTATATGATATGAGTGGTAGCTCTTGGGATATTAAATGGAGTATATGAAACTGCTATTTTTATTTTTATCTTTATGTAGACAAAAAAAACCCCCAATGCTTTGTCAATATTAAACTGTCTGGTAGAGTGCAGTAACTCCATTTACTTGACTGATAAATTTTTCCAATTAACGTGTTAAAAATATTTCTTGAGCGCCTGTTATGTATGAGAGACTTTGCTGGACATGAAAAGCGATTCCAAAGGTAGAAGACATGACTCGTCCATGTGTCATTTTTTCTCACTACTGCAATACTTGCAGTATTTCATTCACTCTTCACAGATTGTTTTCATGCACTCTTCACAAATATTGGTGGTCAACTTGGCAAAATTGTACTAATGAAAAAAATTACTTCAGTGGAAGTATAGATATTATGTTTCAGCAACTCATTGAATCTGGAATCAGGAAGACCTGAGTTCAAATACAGCCTCAGACACTTACTAGCTATGTGACTGTGGGCAAGTCATTTTTTAAAATAAATTTTTATATCACCGTAGTTAACCTAAGCATCCTTCCTCCTACCTCTCCTAGAGAGCCATACCATATGACAAAACAGTATTTTATTTTGGAAAGGGAAGAAGAATCAGCACAACTGATCAATATGTTAAAAACATGACATGTGTAACAACTGTGAACCCTCTTACAGAAGAGTACTCTCATATCTCTCCATTCAAGTCCAGCCTGATCTTTATAATTTTGTTACATTTACTTTTGATTTTTGTTGTGTTCTCTCCATTTACATTGTTGTAGATACTATGCTTATTGTTTCTTGGTTCTTGTTCATTTTGCTCAGCATCAGTTCAAATGCATCTTTCTTGCTTCTATGTTCATCACATAAAACATTTCTTACCACACAGTAGTTAAGTCTCTTTTTACATTCCAGTACCATAATTTGTTTATCCATTCCTCAATTGATGAGTCTACTTTGTGTCCTGTTCTTACCTATCACAAAAAAGTGTCTCTTTAAATATTTTGGAGTATGTGGGGACTTTCTTAACAGTGGCTTCCATGGAATAAAAGCCTAGTTCAAAGTATTTGAACATTTTAGTTACTTTATTTGCATAATTTCAAATTGCTTTCCATAATGGCCATACCATTTCAGAGCTCCACCTTTAATGCAGATGTGCTGAACGGCCCTGCTCATCCACCATTAATGTCCACTTGTGATCCATCTCTCCCCTATGGCTCCAAGAAATTGTGGCATGCACAGTGGTCACACCATGGTAAAACTATCTCACCAGATGGACTGACCCGGTTGAGGGTAACTTATGTGAGTTGGGAGATATCTACTTCAAGCATTTGAAGACTTCCCCCAGCAGAATGAGTGGGTGAGAATATTTGTTCCAATAGCCATGAAAGTGGCTGAAATAGGTGATGTGGACTGTTTAGGGCTTGCTTATATATCAAAAATTTCAAGTTCATCCACTGCATGCCAGGCCATCACTAATCTTCTTGACTTTTATGCTGCCACTGGACTTCAGTGATCCTGGAAGAGATAGTAAGGCTGACTACTTTGTGAGACTTTGCCTTGCTTAAATCCAGTTCATGCACAAGTCATCAGCTATCACATTGTAATGTCTCATTGGTCATCTTTGAAAATGAAGGACAAACAACATCATTAATGTGCTAATATTCCACAACTTCTCTAATTTTGATTTCTTTTTTTTTTTTTTTTTTTTTGTCATTTTTGCCATTTTGCAGGGGGTGAGGTGAAACCTCAGTATTGTTTTGATTTCTCGGCAAGTCATTTAACCTCTTGTCTGCAGGGTTGCTGTGAGGATTAAATGCTATAGTATTTATAAAATACTTTGCAAACCTTAAAATGCTAATGCTTTTACGTGTTATATAATGCTATTATAATTATTCTTGCCATAGAAAATTGGTCAAAGGCACAGAGGCAGGAGATCTCTGGGGCAGATTTACTCTAATTTAGCTGGAGTGTAGAAGATTTGAAGAAGATAGAAGATAAAGCCAGAAAAGTAGATCAAAAGTGTGGAAGGCCTTGAAGCAGAGAAGTGACATAAATGCTGCATTTTAGGGGGAAAAAATCAGTAGTAAATTGCAGGATTATTGGAAGGGAAAGGTGTTGGGCCTTGGGCAAGATGTAAAGAGGTTATTTTGACTTCAGGCTATTAATTAGTGACTATTCCTGGAATTCTGCCTTTCTGGTTTTTTTAATTTTTTATTCATTTTTAAACTTAAATGCAACATGATAAAAAAACATTTCTACAACACAGCAAAACATAAAGGTAAATAAAAAGATAAAAACATAAAACCATAAAATTCGACTTCAGACTTTGCTTTTTCTTTTTTAAACTTTGTAATAAATACTATACAATTTTCAAAACTACCCATCTTTTCATGCTTCCTTTTCTCTCTCCCTCTCCACCCCCTCCTAGAGAAGGCTACAATTAAGTACAAAGGTATGTACATACACTCACATGTAAACATATATGTAAAGTCATACTGTACATACTTCTAATTATGAGTTCTTTCTGGAAGTGGATAGCATCTTCTTTCATAGGTCCAAGTCTTTCCATGTTTTTTCTAAAATCAACCATCTCATCATTTCTTATAGTGCAGTAGTATTCCATCACAATCATATACCACAACTTGTTTAGCCATTCCTTAATTGAAGGGCCTCTATCATTTTAACCAATCTGATAGGTATAAGATGATATGTCAAAGTTGTATTAATTTGCATTTCTCTCATTAATAATGACTTAGCATTTTTGTATGACTATAGTTTTGATTTCTTCATCAAAAAACTATTTGTTCATATTCTTTGGCCATTCGTTTACATTTTTTCATTAGTTTCTTTGAAATGCTTGACCCTTTGTTCTTCCAAATTATTTTTTTGTTTTCTCTTATTCAGTAAAATACGTTTTTTGGTAATTGGGATGGCACTGAATAAATAGATTAGTTAGGTAAAATTAAAATTTTATTATGTTTATTTTGCCTACCCAAGAACAATGTTTCTCCAGTTATTTCAATCTGACTATTTGTATAAGTAGTGTTCTCTAATTATGTTCATTAGTTCTTGGATATCTTTTTGCAGATGTTTTACACTTTCTACATTTATTTTTTTTTTAATTTCTTTATTTAACTTTTAACATTCATTTACACAAAATTTTGGGTTACAAATTTTCTCCCCTTTTGTCCCCTCCCCCCACCCCAAAACACCAAGCTTTCTGATTGCCCCTATCACCAATCTGCCCTCTCTTCTGTCATCCCTCCCTTCCCTTGTCCCCATCTTCTCTTTTGTCCTGTAGGGCCAGATAACTTTCTCTACCCCATTACCTGTATTTCTTATTTCCTAGTAGCAAGAACAGTACTCGACAGTTGTTCCTAAAACTTTGAGATCCAACTTCTCTTCATCCCTCCCTCCCCACCCATTCCCTTTGGGAAGGCAAGCAATTCAATATAGGCCATATCTGTATAGTTTTGCAAATGACTTCCATAATAGTTGTGTTGTGTGAGACTAACTATATTTCCCTCCATCCTATCCTGCCCCCCATTGCTTCTATTCTCTTGATCCTGTCCCTCCCCAAGAGTGTTGACTTCAAATTGCTCCCTTCTCCTACTGTCCTCCCTTCCCTCATCCCCCCCACCCTACTTATCCCCTTCACCCCCACTTTCCTGTATTGTAAGATAGGTTTTCATACCAGAATAAGTGTGCATTTTATTCCTTCCTTTAGTCGAATGTGATGAGAGTAAACTTCATGTTTTTCTCTTACCTCCCCTCTTTTTCCCTCCACTAAAAAGTCTTTTGCTTGCCTCTTTTCTGAGAGATAATTTGCCCCATTCCATTTCTCCCTTTCTCCTCCCAATATATTTTTCTTTCACCACTTAATTTCATTTTTTAAAGATATGAGCCCATCCTATTCAATTCACTGTGTGCTGTGTGTGTGTGCGTGCGTGCGTGCGTGCGTGTGTGTGTGCATGTGCACCAACTACCCAGATACTGAAAAGTTTCAAGAGTTACAAATATTGTCTTTCCATGTAGGAATGTAAACAGTTCAACTTTAGTAAGTCCCTTATGACTTCTCTTTGCTGTTTACCTTTTCATGCTTCTCTTCATTCTTGTGTTTGAAAGTCAAATTTTCTTTTCAGCTCTGATCTTTTCATCAAGAATGCTTGAAAGTCCCCAATTTCATTGAAAGACCATTTTTTCCCCTGAAGTATTATGCTCAGTTTTGCTGGATAGGTGATTCTTGGTTTTAGTCTTAGTTCCTTTGAGTTCTGGAATATTATATTCCACGCCCTTAGATCCTTTAATGTAGAAGCTGCTAGATCTTGTGTTATCCTGATTGCATTTCCACAATACTTGAATTGTTTCTTTCTAGCTGCTTGAAATATTTTTTCCTTGACCAGGGAACTCTGGAATTTGGCCACAATGTTCCTGAGAGTTTCTCTTTTTGGATCTCTTTCAGGGGGTGATCTGTGGATTCCTTGAATACTTATTTTGCCCTCTGTTTCTAGAATCTCAGGGCAGTTTTCCTTGATAATTTCATGAAAGATGATGTCTAGGATCTTTTTTTGATCATGGCTTTCAGGTAGTCCCATAATTTTTAAATTGTCTCTCCTGGATCTATTTTCCAGGTCAGTTGTTTTTCCAATGAGATATTTCACATCATCTTCCACTTTTTCATTCTTTTGGTTTTGTTTTGTGATTTCTTGGTTTCTCATAAAGTCATTAGCCTCCATCAGTTCCATTCTACTTTTTAAAGAACTATTTTCTTCAGTGAGCTTTTGAACCTCCTTTTCCATTTGGCTAATTCTGCTTTTGAAAGCATTCTTCTCCTCATTGTCTGTTTGAACCTCTTTTGCCAATTGAGTTAGCCTACTTTTCAAAGTGTTATTTTCTTCAGCATTTTTTTGGGTCTCCTTTAGCAAGGTGTTGACCTGCTTTTCATGCTTTTCTTGCATCTCTCTCATTTCTCTTCCCAGTTTTTCCTCCACCTCTCTAACTTGATTTTCAAAATCCTTTTTGAGCTTTTCCATGGCTTGAGCCCATTGAATATTTATTTTGGATGTTTGAGATACAGAAGCCTTGACTTCTATGTCTTTCCCTGATGGTAAGCATTGTTCTTCCTCCTCTGAAAGGAAGGGAGGAGATATTTGTTCACCAAGAAAGTAACCTTCTATGGTTTTATTTTTTTTCCCTTTTCTGGGCATTTTCCCAACCAGTGACTTGACTTCTGAGTGTCCTCTCCACACCCACCTCGCCTCCAGATCCGCCCAGCTAGTGCTTGGGGTCTGAGATTCAAATGCTGCTCCCCAGCCTCAGGGCTTTGGGAGGGGGTGGGGCTGCTATTCAGTGTGAGATTTAGTTCAGGTGCTCAAGTGGGGGCAGGGCCACCACATGGGGCTCAGTTCCCTTAGGGGGTTTATGTGGAGACCTTTAACAGTGGATCCGAGCTCCTGCCTGCTTTGGGAGCCCCTGTCCACTGCTGCTTCTGCTGCTGCCTCCCAAGGGGGCCTGAGTCATGGGCACACCCCATTCCTGTCTCTGTGGGCCCTCTTACTGACCTTTGGTGCCTGTGGGTGGAGGGACCTGCGAGGCTGCTGGAGATTCTGTCCCTGGAACCTGCTCTTATCTGCTTCTCT
The DNA here is from genome assembly GCF_028372415.1 of Notamacropus eugenii. Classification (NCBI taxonomy): domain Eukaryota; kingdom Metazoa; phylum Chordata; class Mammalia; order Diprotodontia; family Macropodidae; genus Notamacropus; species Notamacropus eugenii. The sequence continues at coordinate 154,680,016 of NC_092875.1, read as the reverse complement.
CAGTGCCACGCGGCCAAGGAGGGCTGGCCTCTGCTCCGGGTCAGGTGCGTGATGGACCTTTTGTGTCAGTTTCTCAGGTCTCTCTGGAACAGAAATCTCCTCCACTCCGTTGTTCTGTGGCTTCTGATGCTCCAGAATTTGTTGGGAGTTCTTCTTTACAGGTATTTTATGGGCTGTGGGTTTGGAGCTAGCATATGTGTATCTTTCTACTCTGCCATCTTGGCTCCTGCCCCCTCTACATTTATTTTAAATGGAGTATCTGTGGGTATCTCTTGCAGGGTTTTGTTGGTAACAGATAAAAATGCTTATGATTTATGTGGATTTATTTTACATCATACTATTTTGCTAAAAATTATTGTTTGAACTAACTTTTTTAGTTGAATCTTTAGGATTTTCCAAATACTATATCCTCTGCAAATAAGATTTTATCTCATTTCACCTTCTGAGTACTTCGATTTCTTTTTCTTCTCTTATTGCTATTATTAGTGTTTCTAAAACAATATTGAATAATAATTGGTGATGCACAGTATTGTTTCCCTTTTTATCTCTTTTAATTGAATCTATTTTACCTTTAACCTTGTCTGACATCATGTTTGCTGCCTCTCTTTTTTACATCCACTGAAGCATAATAAATTCTATTCCAGCCCTTTATTTTAACACTGTGTGTGTCTTTCATTTTTGATTGTGTTTCTTGTAAATTACATATTCTGACTTTTAATCCATGTTGCTGTCTGTTTTTATTTTATGGGTTAATTCATTCCATTCACATCCAGAATTTTGACTACTAGTTTTGTATTTCCCTTCATCCTATTTTTTTCTCAGTATTTATCCTTCTGTCTCTGTTTACCCTATTCCTCCTACTTCTAACCACTACCTTGCCCTCCTATTCCTTAATCTAACTTCCCTCTAAGAGTCCCTCCCTTGTCCTCTCCCCCACCCTCCCACCCTCCTAATTCTTAATCTACCCACTTTTCTAAAAAAGTCTCTCCCTTGTTCTATCCCTTCACCCTTTTATTTCTTTATAAATTTAGAAGACATGTATACCCTTCTAAGTGTTTGTATTCCATCTTCAATCCAGTTCTGATGAAAGTAAGTTTCCAACACTGCCAGCCCTCTACCCCTACTTACTTGTTCTATATCAGTTCTTTTCACCCCCCTCTTCTGTACAAGAGAATTGCTCTTTTTTGCCTCTCCCTACCCAGTTTTAGTTTTTAGAATCATCCTATTTTTCTCAGCTCAACCCAAGCCTTTTTTCAAACTACCGAAGTAATATTGACAGTCTTAAGAATACTGCTAATATTTTTACATATAAGAAGTAAATAGTTTGACCTTAAGTCCTTTCTAACTTGTTTTTATTGTTGCCTTATGTTTCTCTTGAATCTTATATGTGGAATTTTTCATTTTGTTCTTTTTGATGCAAATAACCTTCATTGAATGTTCACCTTTTTTTTTTTCATTCAAGATTATATTCAGCTTTGCTGGGCAGTTATTTTTGGTCACAAATTCAGCTCTTTTGCTTAACATAGAAGTTAAATCTTATGTGATCCTGCTTATAGTTCTGTGGTATTTAATTTTTTTTTCCTTTTTGCTCATATTTCCTCCTTAACCTGGGAACTTTGAAACTTGACTATGATGTTCCTGTAGGTTTTCAGATTGTGGTGGGTGGATTTTATCCATTTCTACTTTACCCTTTTGTTCTAAAATTTTAGAGCAGTTTTCCTTAATAATTCTTCGTAATATTATATCAAGACTTTTTTTGGTCATAACTTTAAGGTAGTCTAACAATTCTTAAATTGTCTCTTCTCAGTCTGTTCTCTAGATCAATTGTGTTTCTAATAAAATGTTCCATAGTCTCTTCTTTTTTAAAATTCTTTTTTGTTTTATTATTTGTTGGTGTTTTATAACATCATTAACTTCCTCTTGCTCAGTTATAATTTTCAAGGAGTTATTTTCTTCCTTTAGGTATTTGGATCTCTTTCCAATTGGCAGACTTCTCATAATTTTCCTGATTTTTCTTTGATTGCTTTTTTTTTTTTTTAATTCTTTCTAGAACTCTTTTGGGCTTGTGACCATTTGACATTTCTCTTTGAGTTAGGAGTAGCTTTTTTAACTTCCCTACATTCCTTTGAATGGGAACCCAGATCTTCCCTATTCCCAAAGTAGCTTTCTGTGGTCAGATCCTGTCTCCTTTGCTTACTCATTTTTTATTTTGTTTTGTTGTTTTATTTTATTTTAGCAGCTTATTATTGTAACAGGCTATAGTCTCAGGGTGTGGGGAATGATGTCCCAGGACTCAGGTCCCTCTTACTGTTATTTTCTGAACTTTGTCTGGGGTCCCACCTTTGGGTATTCTTCTCTACCCCCTCTTGGGTCCTCACTGCTATCTGATGCTCTTGCTTGGTTTCCCCTCTGCCCTGGAACTGAAACCAGGGATTCTATTCTCCTACAGGTGCCTACAGCCAACAGGGTCCTCATCCCCTGTTAGCCCACTCACCAGGTATGTGCCAGAACTGGTTAGCATAGCTGGGCCTGGCATCCTCAGACAGGGGAGGTCCTTCAGTCTTCCCCTACTCCTCTGTCAGACACCCCAGCCACCCTCTCTCCTGCACACTGTCCTTGAGGTGAAAGTTGCTGAGGCTGATATGCCTCATCTACCTAACTGCCCCCAGGGTTTATTGTTTGGTGATTCAGGGAAGTCTGGAAGTGTTTGCTCTTGGGTGGCAGACATGACCTTCACCCCTTGAAGTACTGCTCTACCCCAATTTTTATTTAGTTCTCCCACTCTCTAAGTTGACTTTGAGGCTGTGTTCTGTATTTTTAGTGGGGGAAACTTGGAGAGCCAGGAATTTTCTTGTCTACTCTTCTGTCTTCTCATTTATCCTATGTCTTTCCATTTTTACCCAAGTATAGGATGAGAGATTATCTTTTTTGCTGAGTTCCAAGTAATATTGTATTTATAGCATTTCCCTAATATAATCTAGTTATCCTGATGCAAAAAAAAAAAAAAGAAAGAAATTAGTTTAGTCTAATATAACAGCTTTGGTGAATGACTTTTAGTAATCACAATTTCTCTTTCTAATTGTTTGCTAACCTTTCTTTTAATGAATTGTTTTAGAATTTGCTACAAAAGGAAGAAACCTAGTAGCTCCTTTGTAGATTTTTCCTCTCACTCCTTTTTTGGTCATTTAGGCATTAGCCCTTTTTTGTTTCTACAGAACCTCTCGTTCTCCAAGTTTTCATTGAGACTACTCTAGGATTTAGTTTTCATTTGATCAGGTGATTTGAATTCATTGAAGGCAACTAGATGCTCTCTAACATTATTTTTAGGACTTCTGGCCAGGACGGATGTCTGAAAGGAGGCAGATCCTGTGACAGGCTTATTTCATCAAGAACCCAAAATTCACACTAGAACAAATAATGATTAAGAAATACAGGAGGAAAGTAAAAGTGACTTCTTCCATTTCAGAGCTGCACAAAAAATCAGAAACCTGCAGGAAATAGGAAAGGAGGCCACCAATAAAAACAACGCTGGAAAGGCAAATAAGCCTGTAGCCTACAGAGGTCTTCTATGTCCTGAGGTAACAAGATTGGAGGTCTTCCTAGAGAATAACTTCCTTCAGGACCTTGGGCTACTGGAAGACTGTGCAGCAGCACTCAGTCTAGGGCTGCCTATACACCTAGGGGCTCAAGGTTCTTATCATTCTCTCCTGAAATGGCACAGAGAAGAACTGTCAAACGTGGCCCAAACCAGATCAAAATGTAATTGGGAAACATTTAACAAAATTAATACAATAAAGCATTTCCTTTTAAAACAGTTAATATGCAGCCTGCAGCGTTTTTTATGTACAGATTAGTATCTCCAGTTTCTGTTTGAATTTGACACCACTACCATAAAAGACCTTGAAGATCCAGTGATCTGAACATCAAAGATCTAGGGGGACCTGACCTTTAGAGGTGGAAGTCAGCATTGGAACCTAGGATGAGACCACATAGGGCCAATCACCCAACCCAACATCACGGCAGTAGTATAACATGGCCTGGCATAAATCCCAGTTGAGGAGGTAAAGCTGGAGGGATAAGTAAATCAAGGAAAACACCAACCAGTGTAAAAAATTCTTGTACATCTAGAGTCCCCGCAAAAGAAGAGTAACTCCAGAACAGCTGTAATTAGAGGCCTAGTGGGGAAAAACGGATTTTCCACAAGTACTACATAATGATTTAAAAGGAATGGCAAGAGATCTTTTTTAAATGACATTTAAAACTCTGAATAAAAAACTAGAAAGAATAAATAGCTTAGAAGAAAGGTGGTAAACCCCCTTAAAACTAGAATAGAACAGACAAATGATTCCAGAAGACAGTAGAAAATAGTAGAAGAGAAATGAAAAGATTTTAAAAAGAAAATATAAAATACTTGATGTCAAAAAAAGCTGGCTTAGGAAATAGATCAAGGAAAGAGATTTTAAGAATCACTGACTTCTTGAAAAACATTGCATTTCAAGAAATCAAAAATTAAAATTGCCCAAAAGTATTAGAAATCAAAATTCACCCAAAAGAAGTTCCAAAAAACTTAAATAACTCAAAGATAATGCTTTTTTGTTTTATTCTTCCCAATACCTGGGTCATTCTCTTTGGAATGGGAAGCAGAAGCAAAATCTTCTCCTTACCCCAACATAGCCCAAAGAAAAAAACAAAATCATTTTTTTTCAGTTGTCCTTTTTGTTGCCAGCTTCAGCTCATTCTGGGCTTTCATATTCCTGACACTTTTTTTCTTACAATTTTGTCTTATATTTACTAACATGTTTTATCTATACATCACAGTTATTATTGAATATATCTTCTCAGCAAGCCATCCTTTGTAACAAAGATTAAATAATAGTATCATTAATGTTAATATTTTAAGGTTTGCCAGTCATTTTATATAATTTTTCTGTACAACAACCTGTGAAAATAGGTGCTATTATTTATCTTATAGATTAGGCCTGCACAATTTGCAGCCACTTGGGGCAAGTCAAAGGATTTCATCTGCATACAAAGGATGCTTTCCTTTACAACTTTTGCAGGCCACCCAAAATCCTTTGGAGTGCTACATACTGGCCATAAGTTGTATAGGCTTGTTATAGATGAAGAAATTGAGACTGAGAGATAATTTGACTTGCCCAGGCAGGTAAGTGACTTGAGACAGGATTCACAATTAGGTTGTCCTGCTTTTAGCTACCGTGCCCTATCCATTACACCGCTAGCTGTCTCACATTAAAAAATAAAAGAGAGGAGAAAAAAAAGCAGCCCAGCAAAAACTAACCATCTAATTGACCATGTCTGACTGTATGAGTAAAGATTGTTTCATTTTTTGTATTTGTGTCCCTAGAGGCTTGCACAAGCCTCCTGAAACATAGTAGGTGCTTAACAAATGGTTGTTGATTGGTATATACAGTATTGCACATCTATAGTTCCCTAACTTCAGCAGTTAAGTGGAGAGGAAGGTGCGTTTTCTTGGCCCTTCTCTGTAGCCAAGCTGGTTATTGTAAATCATTACATAGAATTCACTTTAATTTTATTGATCTTTCTGTTTACAATAGTGTTCACTGAGTATATGTCATTTCCTTATTCTGCTTACTCACTCACTGTACATCAGTTCATATACATACATGTACCATTGCTTCTCTGAGTTCTTCAATTTGGTATTTCTTAATGCTTGGTAAAATTAATGTTATGTTCCTATATCACACTTTGTTTGACATTCCTCAGTCAGTGAACACTCATTTTCCAATTCTTTGTTTTTGCAGAAAGTACCATTGTGAGTCCTTTGGAGAATGTGACTATGAATGATTTAGTATATGTGAAACCTTTCTGTCTTTGAAATTATTTGGAAGTATAACTAGCAATGGAACCTAAAGAGTAGGGACATTTTAGTCACTTTTTTTTGAAAGCGTAATTTGAAATTGTTTTACAGAATGATGGTACTAATTCACAGCTCCACCAATAATGCGTTATTGTGCTTGCCTTTCCCCGCTCTCCTTGCAACCAAACATTGACTATTCCATACATCTTTTGTCATCTTTGCCACCTTACAGGATTATGAGGTAAAACCTCAGAGTTGTTGGACTTTGATTTTCATATCTTATTACTAGTGACTTCCAGTAGTATTTCATATCATTACGAGTTTGCTTTTTTTTTTTTTGAGAACTGTTCATATCCTTTCACTACTTACCCATTGGCAAATGGTCTTTGTCTTATATTAGTTTCTCTTATATCTTGGATATCCAACCTTTATCATGGATATTTACATATACTTTTTTCCCTAGGCAACCTTGCTTTATTTGCGATGCATTAATGTACAAAAGTCTTTCAATTTTATATATATATATATATATACATATATATATATGTATGTATATATATTTTATCTTTTGTGATTGCTTCTAGTCCTTATTTGGTTAAAAACTTTTCCTGTAGCCATGGTTGTGAACAGTACTTCATCTGGTTCTCTTTTATTTTAGAGAGTGTGTGTGTGTTTACATAGTGTAACAAATATTCAGATTGTATATCCATTTTGACCTTATTGTGATATATAATAATCAAATATTGGGCCCAACCTAATTTAATCCAAACAGCTTTCCAATTTTCTCATCATCCTTGTCAAATAGTTGTCTCGAGTAATTTATATCCCCAGTTTTATGGAACATTAGTTGTCTCTTATTCTTTATTACTTAATCTGTTCTGATAAACTACATTTTTATTTTTTAAGCAGTGATAAAAAATTTTGATGATTGCTGCTTTATAATGCAGCATGCCCCAAAAAATCTCAGTGCATTTTCAAGCTGTAATAGCTGGCAACCTATATAATTTGAGTTCTGGAGGTCTTGTTCTCCTTTTTGTTTCTGCCTTTTATTTTCCTCCATTAAATTCTTATTAATTTTACTTACCTTACTTCAGATTCTAGACCTTTTATTTCTCCAAATTAGTTATGTTATATATTATGTAGATGTATAAAGTATCCGCTTGGTGTAGTGTTTTCTAATTTTATTTATGTAAGTATCGAGGATGTCTTGGGAGTTGCATTTTGTTCTTTTAAATTGAATTTAATCTTTATTTGCTTCTACATTTTATTATTGATATGTAGAAATGCTATTAATTTTATGGATTTATATTGTATCTGCTACTTCACTGAAATTCTTCATTGTTTCTATTAGTTTCGTTTGTTCTGGTTTCTATTGCTATCCATGTCACCAGCAGATAGGGATAATTTTATCTCCTCTTTACCTGTGCTTTTGCATTTGGTTTCTTTATTTTGTCTTTTGTTTATGCATGGTTTTCTTTTATGAGATTTCATTACAAAATTTTATTTCATGTATGGCATATAAGATAGTACTTTTTGAAGAACCTCATCAGATGAGAGAAAGCTGTAATCAAGAGTCAGATCAATGGTGTGCTTGTAGTCAAGCTCTATTGTGATATTTTCCCTTGGCCTCTGAATGGTTTTTGATGTTAAAAGTGTCAACCATTAATTATTGATTGACAGATGGTTAGCAGATTTCAGCCATTTTGAAAAAACATTTTATTGTCATGCAAACAGTGCCCTTTTGTGGTCTATTTGAAATAGCATTGAAGTTATATATTAATACAATCTTTTAAATGTGTTATATTCCTAGAGATTGAATCTTAAATCAGTTCTGCTTGAAACCTGATCCTGACTATAGGATGGTTAATATATATGGTATTTTCCTTGTCTTTTGAGACATTGATAGGAAATCTCAAATGATCAAATGTCAGCAATAAGCAGTTTTTAGGCAGTTGTGTATCAGGGAGGCAACCTATGGAAAGGGAGAACTCTCTGAATGTGATTGGAGAGAGGATTAGATAGAAAGGACAGGAGTCACATTGGTTATGCTTGATACTAAACAGTATGCTGCCAGCTACCTTTTAATTTGTATTCCTGATAATATTAGTATGGTCCCTAACCATCTGTGAAGCCATAAATACTGAAGATTTCAGCCTACCAACACTTAGGGGCCATTTTTTTGTTTTGTTTTTTGGAGAGAAGCGTTAATAGTAGTAAAATATTTAGATCCTCATTCAGGCCTTCATAGGTATAAATTTACACTTCCCTTGGCAGTAAGTTAAAAGCCAAGTTCTTTTCTAGTTCATTTTTTAGTTGTTTGTAGTGTTTTTCTTACAAACAGCTTAAGAAACTTTACCAGTAATGATCATCAGTTCTTCAGTCTTTTAACCCTTCAACCTCAACATTTGCCTAAAATGATTTTAATCATTTGGTAGTTGCGTAGTCTTGATGTGGCTGGTATTTTGTGTATGAATTAGGCAGTGGCAAAGTTAGAAAAGAGATCTACTATAGAGTCTTTTGTCTTCCACATTGAGAGCCCTTAGTTGACAGATTTAAAGCATTCTTACCAAGTATGAGGTAGTGTTTTAGCTGGTATCAAACGTAAGATCTGCCAAGACCTTTTGGGGTTTGAACTGCAGTCATTTAGAATGAATAGGGTCTTTTGTTAAAGCAGAGAGCAATTTATGGTGTCAGCTTGTTCCTCCAGCCACTCTAATCAGCGATATCACTTATTGTTGTGATACACTTTTGTTAGCCTTAGCTCATGAATGAGAGAAGAAAAAGGGAATATTAAAAATATCATTTCAACCAGCTCCTGATAATCTGGATGTTTTCTGTTCTGAGGGAAATAAGGATAGCTTGCCTTAGATACTTATTAAATATAGGTATGTAATTTTAAGTAAATACTAAACTTGATTCTCTGGCAAGTTTGGGAAACAATTTCACAATGAGTTATATATTCTATAAAGGATGTATGACAGTCATTTTACTTACTGTGCTTACTGCTCATTCCATATTCACAATTCTGGGCTTATGCAGTCACTCTCTGATAGTTAACATGTGACTGATCGATTCTTGGTGAGACTAGCTTTTGCTTCCAGAAAATACAAGGGTGATCCACTCTGGTTTTTTGGATAAGCTCTATCACATCAGAAGTTTATTGCTGAGGAGTCAGAGAGGACTTCTAATGTTAAAGTTAATAAACAGGAACTCCTTTACTTTTTATTGCAATGCTTTTTGCATTGATCGAGCCATGTGATAAGCTGTTTCTTTGTAAATTTAGTCAATGAGCTCTGCTTAAACATTGAAAGAAGGGCTGAAACATGATGGCTACTTAAATATTCAGGTCCAACAAGTGACTAAGCACTTAACTATGCTGAAAATGTGTGGAAGAATAATGCATTTAGACTAACCACTGACAAAATACTTCAAAAATTGAAGGCTTGATATTTTTAGGGCAGGTGAGATTTAGCAAGCTTTTGAGTTGAGATGGATTTAGCTTAGTGTACTTGAGTGCACAGTCCAGGTAGGTACTCCTGCTGCTTCAGTGTGTATGAGAATCTAGTTTTAGGGTTAAGTATAGCCATGTAATTGGGTAGACAAAAATGTGTTTGTGGTTGTTGTTGGGTTATAGAATATTAATAGCAGGTATGATGATGGATTGTTCCTATCTACAAGTAACTTGGAACATAGAGATGCTTATAGAAAATGTTTATCCCTTATAACGAATTATACAAATGTTATTGTAGTTTGTCATTCTTTTGTTAATTGTGAATTCGCTTTTAGTTGGATCTGACTTTTTGTAGCCTTGTTTGGATTTTTTGTGGCAAAGATACTGGAGTAATTTGCCTTTTCCTTCTGCACCTCATTTTACAGATGAGGAAACTGAGGCAAACGGTTAAGGGACTTGCCCTTAAGTGTCTGAGGCTAAATTTGAATTCTGGTCCTCTGACTCCAGGGCCACACTCTATCCAGTGTACCCACCTATGAGCTTCTTATGAGAAGACAAATACTTGATTGTTTAAAGTTTATGTATTACTTTGGTTTCTTAAATTAAGCTACTTCCTCAGTCTCCTTTACCTTATCACCTTCCCTTCATCCCAGAATTTTACTTTTTTCCTTCCTTAACTACCCTCTTATCATTGATGTTTTGACATGAAGTGTAAAAAGGATTGCTTAGAGGTTCTCAGATCATAGTTAGAAAGCTAGTTTTCTGACTTCATAGTTTTTTCAGGGATAAATGCAGTTGTGAGGCTTTTTTTTTTTTACTTCTTTGGAAGATAATTTGTTATACTATTATAGGTAAGATCATTTTGATAAATGACATTTTCATTTCTCAACTAAGATCTTGATTAAGTGAGTCCTTGATAGATACTGGGCCTGTGATTTCATTGAGAAACTTCTCTACCAGTAGAAGTTGACATCTTCTTTGCAATTCATAGTTTTAGAAAGTTGCGTGTCAGAGCTAAAACTTGAATCCTGGTCTTCCTGTCTTTTAGATCAGCTTTCATTCCACTATGCCTTGCTGCCTTATTTTAATGTAGTTAATGTTTTTTAATTTGTATTTTTTTGCAGTGTGTTTATCTGCTGCTATTTTACAGTCTTTATTTATTTGATAATTAGTGTGTTATCACTTTTGATACTGATGGCTTTTCTGAGAAATCAAATTCCAATGGTAAGGATTCCAGACTGAGTTCCTATTATAGTTAGTGCCAGGTCCTCATAATAGGGTAGCATCAAGTGGGAAGGTGGAGGGAGTGACTATAAGATAGTTGAAAGCTAACAAGCAAGTTTAGGGTAGAGATCTCAGATCTTGAAAGGGTAGTAATTGGGAAAGTATTAAAGGCTGATTTGTACATTAGGGCAATAGTTATTTGGGTCCAACAGAATGGAAATGAGGAGTCATTAGAAACTAGAGCATTCCAGCTTGGAGAGGGGAGAGGGAACAAGAATGTATTAAGCACATACCATATGTCAGACACTATGCTAATTGTCTTACACATATCTTATTTGATCCTTAGCGGAATAGAATGCTTGGGGAGTAGATGCTATTATTATTCCCATTTTATAGTGGAGGAAACTGGGGCAGACAGGGGCTGAATGACATTTCCATACGCACACAACTTTTAAATGTTTGAGGGTGGATTTGAACTTGAGTGTTTTTGACTCCAGGCCCATCATTCTTCATTGTATGACCTAACTGCAAAGAGGCATTTCTTTGCAGCAGAGTTTGGACTTCCATGGGCTTGAAAACAGGGAGTCCTTTTCCTGAAGATTAGTGTCTTGCAGGGACAGACTGCAGACAAAACTGTCAAAGCATCCTAAAAGGTACAATGAATTACTTGGTGGATGTATTGCCATCATTTCTACCATAGGGAAATTCATAACCCAAAAAACTTTGAGGTATTGCATTGATGAAGGATTTCACAGCAGTGAAATCATAGCTACCACCCTAATAGATGTTAGCAGGTTAATAGCAACTCAAGTCTTTGCATCTGCTTTAGGAGCAAGCAGTCTGTTACTTAGATCCAGTCTATGGCAGGAATACTGAGAAATCCAAATCAATTTTTAAGGTGTCATTTTATTAACAGTAGTTTAAAGTTTAAATATAATTATAAGAGAAGGAACAAATGGAAACTAACAAACTATTCATTCCCCTACTTTAGCAGTTTGTAATTTGATGATACAATGTGTTACATACATTTGCCTTACGTGAACCAAAAAAAAAAGATAAGGAAACATCATCTTGTTGGTGTTTTGATACAACAAAAAGATTTTGATGTAGTCAAGTCTGGTAAAAGTACTTCTCCACCCCTTCCTCTCTCTCTCTCTCCCCCCCTTCCTCTTTCTCTCTCTCTCTCCCTCCTTCTCTCTCTCTCTCCCTCTCCCTCCCTCTCTCTCTCTCTGTCTCTCTCTCCCTCTCTTTCTCTAAATATATATATTAGTATATATAAAATTATATGTTTTCTAACTTCTTTAAAGCCATAAAAAAACCCCAGTGAAATAGTCTTAATATGCCTAGAAATCATATCTCTACCCAATTTCAGTGTCCTAGGAATAAGTTAACACTTTATTTTCCTTTCAGTTAAAGAAAAATAAGAAGAAATCAAAGTCAGAGGTTAAAGCAGTGCAGAACAGTTCACGCCATGATGGAAAGGAAGTTGATGAAGGTACCTGAGCAGGGAAGGGAACACAGACATCTATAATTCTGAGTTGTACTTGTTTAATGATGTATCGTCTAAACTCCTCTTTACATAACTCTTTATCTTATACAAATCTGTTACTTTACTAATACACAGTTTTATAATTGGAATTTGTGAAATATTGAAATCTTTCCAGTGATTTCTCTTAGTGAAAAAGCTAGTGAAAAAACTTGTCATGCTTCTTGGGGGAGGGAAGGGCATTCTGAAGTGTAACTGAATTCATTAAACAACTCAATTTACCTACTTAGTCTTTGTTTCTTAAAAATCAGTGTTTTCCCTTAAACACCTCCCACCTCATTAGAGGACAATGAGTTTCCTTATTTAGGAGCCCCCTTTATTATCATCTAAAAAACATACTCCAGTATGTTTTTATATGACACTGTTAGGCTCTGTTCCCAACAAGGTAAAGACCCAAGATATTTTCTCTTGTCCCTTAGCTTCTGTGAGCCATCAGTGATAAGTTTGACAGTGTCTGGAGGAAAGCACGAGGAAAGTTGGTGTCACCCTTGTAGTTCTTGCCAGAGAAAATGTTAGATCAGACTCTTATTTCATGTAACCAGCATTGTTCTGATTTTTATTCTACGACCTAAATTTGTCATGATGCCCTGTTCCATTTGTTTTGTTTCTGTTTTTTTTTTTTTTCAACGCCACCCTTTTGGTTTGTCCTTACTAAATACCTTTTTTTTTCTCCCTGGGGCTATGTCAGGAGCCTGGGAAACTAAAGTCAGTAACAGAGAGAAACGGCAGCAGCGTAAGCGCGACAAGGTGCAGCCTGATACTGGTCCCTTGGATCCGGCTGTCTCGGGGATAGAAAGTGCCTATACAGTACCCACTGAGCAGCTTATTACAACTTCGTTTCCCGTTGGTTCCAGGAAGAATAAAGGTACTTAGTGGAGCATAAGAGGGACACATCAAAGATGAACTCGTATTCTGAGCTACCACATAGCATCATGAGTTCAGAACCCGAAAATCGCGGCATTTGTATAATGAACCATGATTTAGCCAATACTAGCAACATTACTTGTTATACAATACCTTTAAAAATAAGGCCCAGCAAAGCAAAAATTGCATAGCCTTAAGTAAAAACTCATAGCCTAAGAGGAGAAAAAGAAACAGCCTGCTTCCCTCATCTGTATTTCCTTTGCCCCTAAAATAAAGTATACTTTCTGTCATCCTCATTCGTCATCATGATGTAGACATTTAGTACATTGAAGCATTTTGTCAACCGCTTGCGTGTTTAGTGTCTTCCTTGAACATTCTGAAGCAAGCATTTCTGGAGAAGTGTGGATCCTGAGGTCCCTGAATCCTCCCTTGAAAGAATGTTTACAACATCAGCTGTTAGGTTATTTGAATATTTTGCAGATGTTAAAGAAATAGAACTAAAAAGGAACCTTGAGAGGTTATTTGGACTAGTTTTGTGCCACTGAGCATTTTAATACTCATATTATCCAGTTACCTGGAAGCTCTAGATATATTGCTATCATTTTCATATAGGACAGGCTCAGAGTGATCATGTTGAGTTTGCTTGAGTTGTGTTTTCCTTGGCGTCATCATTGTCTTCACTTTCTTCCTTCTCTTTCCCTTTGCTGCCTGTATGCTTAGTGGAATTTAACAGCGTAATGCAGCAGTGACTCATTTTTTGTTGAATTTTCCCAGTTTCACTCCTTTGTAATTTTTAGTTTATATCCCTTTTTCACTGTCATATGCATGCCCTTTTTGCCAGCCTCTTTATTACAATCCTGTAAATGCTGTTTTGGGAACAGAATACATTGTAACTTATGTTCTTAGGCATCAAAGAACAAATGTCTAGGGACTCCAAATTGTCTCCCTCCTCTCCCCCTCATCCACCAAGTTTCTTGGTCCTAAATGTCGTATAGCCATTTCCAAAGTCACAATGTTGCTTCTGCTGGGATTGTTAAAAAGGTATCTGATGTAGCTCAAAATATAACTGAATTTTTAGACTTAGAGATCTTCGACCTTAGAGATTATGTAATCCATTTGTAGATGAGAAAACTAAGACTAAGAGCTGTTATGACTTAAGATCTCATAGAAAATTAGGGGCAGAGCCAAATCTCCAGACTCCCAATCCTATTAGTACTTTTGAGTGATTTACTCCTGTCATCACCTTATTATTTAACAAGGATTAGTTCTTGCATTACTGATAATAGAAAAAGGAGGGGAGAGAGTCAAAAAGAAAGGAATCAGGCATAAAATTCTAGTTTTAGAAAATTTTGCTTATAAAAAGACAAAGTTGAATACAGTTCCAGTGAACTAGTTCTTTATTTTTCATTTCACAAATTTTAGTCACACTGTTAAAGAATTAATTTACTTTCACAGCATGATCTTAAGTTTAGGCATTTACACACTTCTCAAAGCTTTTGTTGATTCTTCATTAATTGATGGTATAATAAAGAAAACTCATTTCCCTAAAAGTAAACATGATATATCTTTGGTGTACACCTGACTTTCCATTCTAATAATCAAACCCAAACAAAAGAAAAGTAACTCAGTACATCTGTTCAGTAGAATTGAAATCATGTTGTTTCTAAGTGAATTTGACCTATATAGTTCCCTGCTTAATATTATGTGAAATTTATTTCTGTTTCAACCAGGTGATTCTCTTCTCAATGTTCAAGGTAGCAACTTTAAGTCTGGAAAAGGAGATCTCACCCTTCAGGGTAAGGAGTTAGGCAATCAGACATTTTTAATGAGTCCCAAAAACTTTTGGGGTTAGTACTTGCACGTAAGGATTACAAGTCTTCTCCACCACACAATATTGTTTAAAAAGTAAATAATACCTGTACTCTTCAACTTTAAAAACAAGTATATACTTTCTGGTTCGCACAACTGACATTTGTACTTGATGATTTGCAGTACCATTTGCATACATTCTCACTTGAACCTTGTACTACAGCTATTATTCACATTTTATAGAGGAAAAAACCAGGGAAGGTCCAGAGAAATTAAAGGGACTTGCCCGTGGTCATAGAGCTAAATATCAGTGTTAGAATCTTGAACCTAGGTCTTCCTGACCCTGATTCTGATACTCTATGTTACACTACTTTATCTCTAAAAAGATTGAATTTATTGTAGTCTGTAAAATTTATGAGACAGCATTTTCAGGTGTCATCTTCATATCTTAACTACCATTATCATCTAACTGACATTCATATGCATGAATATATCAGCAAAGGAGAGAAATGCAGTACTTCTGTAGAATGTAAGTTTCTCAAGGGCAATATTTCTATATCCCTGGCGTCTGGCACAATAATGACAACAAAAACAATAGTAGCTTTAAAGTTTGTACTTTATATCTTATCTCATTTGGTCTGCACAATAACTTTGTGAGGTAGATGCTATTATTTTCATTTTACAGATGAGCAAACTAAGGTTGAAAGACGTTAAATGACTTGCCCAGGGTCATACCTCTAGTGTGTATGTAAGGCAGGAACTTGGGTCTTTTGAACTCCCAAGTCCAGCACTGTCCACTGTACAACTTGCTGCCAACATAGTTTTCAGTTAATAAATACTTATAAGACTGATATTCTCATTCAGGTTTATCATGTCTAAATGTGTCAGTATACATGGTATGTAATGCTTCCTTTAATGTCATAAGGCTACTGAAGAATTAGAATACATTAGTTAGATAAAGTATTTCCATTTCCATACCAGAATCCATAGAATCTCAAAGCCAAAGGGACTTCAGATACTATCTAGTTCAACTTGTATTTAAGCATCCTTTTCAGGCAGCTTATTCCACTTTTGGAGAGGTCTAATTGTTAGAAAATGTTGCCTAAATTTGTTTCTCTGTAACTTTCACCCATTGCTGTTTCTTCAGGATTGAATGAAAACCCTACTGTAAATGGAGGCAGCTGGAATGAAAAGTCAATAAAAATCCCTTCACAGATCAGTGCAGGTGAGGAGAAATGGACATCTGTGTCATCTGCTTCAGCTGGAAAGAGGAAGATTGAGCCATCTGTTTGGGGTCAGGATACTGGAGATACTAGTGCAAATGGAAAAGACTGGGGTGTGTCCCTGGTGGGAAGGACCTGGGGTGAACGTTCATTATTCCCTGGCATTGGTAAGAGCTACTAAATCATGTTAATTCAATTTACTAACTTTGTATAACTGGAAAATTTGGGGTTTTCCAACCTTTAAAAAATCCTCAGGTAGTAAAATCTTACCCACGGAATTATGTACAAAGATTTTTAGGAAATTCCTATAGCTTAATTAATAGCATAAAATAGAAATTCACTATATGTAATTTAGAAGGAAATTAGAGAGTGTCTTACGTAAGTGTCAGCATTTAGTAGCTTCAGCAAAACATCATTTACAGCACATTTTGCCATTCTTAATTTTTTAAAGATAAAGTAGTGAGGAACTTTTTGTCTTGAGTTCCATTAAAAAAAAAACCTTCTTTTGACTGCCCTATGAAATAAAATAAAAAAAATTTTGGGATTCACTTCGAAATTTCTTTACTTTTTAGAAAGCATAAAATGTGCTTTTAAAATGAAAAACAAAAACAAGGAATGTAAAACTTCATTACATCCAATGCAGGATTCATTATATCAGTTTGGGTGCTTCCTCAAGAATCTAGATTAATACTTTTGGTGGACAACTGTAAGGTTATGGAATTCTCTAGATTTAGCTAGATTGGTCTGTAGAATAGCTAGTCCTCTACCTTTTGAGCTTTTTTAGGATTATGATACACAATATGGCTTTGAGATTGAGAATGAAAAGAGAGGGACGGGGACAGGGAGAGGAAGATAATCTTGTCTGATGAAGGCCCCACCAATATGGCAGAAAGGTGGGGGGTTGGTGCAGAATAAAGAGCCTTTAGATTTTTTTTAAATGATAATTGAAATGGTGTTCTATTATTAGAGTTTCTTATAAAATGAGTTTTAATTTTCATTTAGTATTAGGGGAACGTGGGTGTTCTCAACATCCTACTTTTTCATTTTCTTCATTCCTCATAGAAGAATCTCAACTGCTTGCTCTGCAAAGTGGCATGGGGGATCATCAGTAAACAATCAGTATTTATTAAGTGCTTACTTTGTGCCAAGTGCTATGCTAAGATGGGGGAGCAGGGGATACTCAGAACATACTAATTTTAAAATGTTCCTTAAAATCACTTAGGTATAAAATAGGATTTTTGTCAAAATGTTGGAGTATATTTATGGCTTGAAAAGTGTCTTTTAAAAATTTTGTCATTTCGAATCTGTACACACATTGTTACTACAAATTGAAAAGTTCTAAGTAACCTTTGTTTTGACAGCTTCTTGGTCTGGTAACGTGGATAGGAGGGTAAATAGTGCAGCTGAGCAGAATTCTGCTCCCTTTCCATCTCTGGCACTCACCACTGCAGTTTCTGGTATGTAAAATCAATTTAAACTGTTTGAACAAAATTATCTTTTTTGTAAATACATTTCATTTTAAATTGTTTTTTAAATTTCTTGGAATTTTTGGAAGCAAAATTTCCAAGTACTCTCATCAACATTAAATTACTCTGTAAGGTAATAGCTAACATGTTTCAGAACAGTAAGAGCCCCGTTTCTCTCCCCTACAAAAGTGACACTTCTTGTCTATAGTTAGGAACCAAGGCAGATGCTTCCATCTGATGTGGCTCCAAAGTGTTAGTGGTTGCTTTTCTCTTTACCCATCCTCCACTGCCACCAGGAATTAAACCTTTTTCTTTCTTTGGAAGAAATCACACCAATTAAGTCTCAAGCTCCTCCCCCCTAAAAACCGAAAGAAAGGAAGGAAGGAAGAAATTATTGTGAAAAAACTTCATTATAAAATTGTTTTTTAATTTTTTTGCGTTCATTTTTTCACTTAAGGGTCTACCACTGAGGTTTCTCAGTCTACTGCTTCTGATTTTCAGTGGGATGTAAGCCGTAATCAACCCCATATCGATGATGAATGGTCTGGGTTAAGTATGTCCTTTTAAAAATTACAACAAAGCTTTTTCTCAGCAGCTTGCTTTTAAATAACCTTACTATTTTGTGTCTTTACCTCTAATTTTACACGCTTTCAACTTTAGTTTAAAAGAGTTTAATGTCAAATGCCCTACTTGAAAATTGGTTAATATAATGCCATACTTAAACTAACTCCATACTTGAAATAATATTTAAACATAAACTGCTGTTTCTATTCTAAAGCTACTCTGGGAATTCAAGGGCAAAATGTTTGCCTTATATTTCTACTGTTAAATCTCAGTGTAGCACACAGTAGATCAAGGACACAAAACATGGAGTGTCTTTGAATTTTTAAACTCTGGACTCAAAATTTCTGCACCCAATGAAAGAAATTGTTAATAATAGTAACTCACTGAATATTATATAGCACTTTGTTTTACAAAGCATTTTTCTTTCAAACAACGCTATAGCTGTACTCTTTTGAAGGTGAAGAATCAATCTTGCAGATGCTTAAGTAATTTGAGCAAACTTATATACTACAGCGGGGCCAGGTCTGAAAAGGGCTTTTCCACTAAACCACTACTGTCCCAATAATTATCAGTAATATGGTAGGCTGCATTAAGAGGCAAGAGTGTCAGAAAAGACCAAAGTGAGGAACACTGCTACTTTTTTCTTTATATTGGCAGTTATCCCCCACCTCATTTATAAGTCCTATGTTCCCTTTGAATCTTATGCTCCCTGCCTGATATGTAGCAGGTATGTGAGAGTCATGGTTTATTTGGGAGTGTTCATAAATGAGTTAACCAAATGATCCAACAATATGACACACAGTAGCAGAAACAAACCCTCTGACCACATTAACAGAAGCTTATTAGTGTCCAGAACCCTGACTCCAGATATTGCCCATCCCAGTACAGGGAGCCCAGAGGTTCTTAGGTTCAGTCTGCCATACTCCAAATCTTGATTATTTGTGTCTCTTGGCCACTCAAGCTGCCACTGCCTCCAACTCTTACTTCCTCTTAGCCTTTTTGGATGGGTGCCATTTTTCTAGGATTAATTTTGAGGGCTAAAGGTAAGCATACCAGGTGACATATTCTTGATTATCTCTCCTCGTATTTCATAAGATCCATGATTTCATCATTGTGGATTTTCTCTACATTAGGTGCAAATCTCAACATTTCTAGGCCTTAATACTAAACAAATTATTTGCTATAGCCAAAACTGATATAACTTGATGGCCATCTTCCTGATGATAAGCCTTACTGAACTGAGCTGGATACAGGCTTTGCAGTATGCCAGGTCCTTACTCAGAGCCTTAGATACATCATCTCTACTGTATAGACTACTGAAGGGCTCTCTCACCCATGATTCCCCTAATCCACAAAATCCTGCAAGGGGCTACTTTATGAAATTTGATCATTGATGTTTCCATCATTTTAAAACCTTCAGATATTCATTGTTTTTGCTTCTTGAAAGGCCATGCCATTTTTAACCCCCTTTTCAACCTAGAAAAGTCCATTAAATTGTTAGTTTTTCTTTTCTTCATTTAATTTTGGGTACTTCATTTCAAACACTTGTTTTAAATCATCGCAGCCCCCAAGAATGAATTACTCTCATAATTCCTAAAGTTCCCAGAAGGCATCTTTATCAGTAAGTAGCTCTCATAACAACCCCTGAATATTGATTTTTTTTTTTTAAAGAATAAAAAGTTTCTCTTTTATGATTCAGGGCCACATGTTTAGATCCTCAAAGCCAAGAAGTTTGCCTTACCCAAAAGATCAAGTTAAGTAGAACCCCTTTCCCAGGATCTGTAGGCTTTTCATTTTAGCATTCCCTACCCTATGGTACAGCAGAGATTGTGAACTTTGTGAAAATCATGCTGTAATCCCCTAGGGTTGTGTTTCCCACTAACCATGCAATCCATCAGACTGGGACTATGGCCCCAGTAGAGAAGTAGTTAAAAAGGCAAGTAGATAATTGAATGTCAAATTCCATATGTTTCATGATCCATTTTTCAGTGTAATTTTATAATATAAAATTTTGTGCAGTTACTTTCTACAGTCACATTAATAAAAAATGTTTTAAATGCTTTTTTTCTGCAGTAATTTAGTCACGTTGAATGCCCTTTTTAAAATTTTAAAATTTACATAGGAAGAAACCGAGGACCAGAAACTTTTAAGAATGTCACTTTAATTTTCATGGCATATAATTTTAATATTATGCCCATGTTATGGTCTATGAAACAGTGAATTATAGGAAAGTAATTATACTTGGTTATTTTGTATCTCAAGTTGATAAAATTGTTGAATAAAACTTTTATTTTTTGTGAAATAGAATATTTTTCAAGGACATAGTAATATATTTGACTTTTAGATGATGAGGGAAGATTGGAGTAAATGACCTCTGAGATGCCTTCCGTTTTCTAAATCTATGATATTGTAAAACTCCACTCTTAATTTGGTTGGAGAGATAGTGCTCACCTGATTTCTTCTGTCTTTACTTTATATTAACTTTTCATTTTCAATCCAAGTGATATATGTTTCAGTTGTGTTATTAGAACACTGGATTGATTTAGAAGATTGCTGTTCAATTCTTACCTTTATTTACTAGCTGTATAGACTTTTACAGCAGCACTTAAAACTCTTAAGGTTTGGTTTCTTCATCTGTAAATAGACCATATGTGACCCATAGAGTTAGGATTATTTGTTCTATAACTTTCAAAAGAGTTTTGACTGAGACTAAAAATGATATGTTAATGGAAATCAAGATACACCTGAAGTTTGATTTGGGGGGAGTAAGGGAGGTCAGTCTGCCATCTTGAAACTAAGTGGTTATCATTGAAAATGTTCTCAAATTAGAATCTATAATTTCAAAGAAATTTTAATAAAACATGATGAGGAAATAGAACATAGAGAACATGGAATATTCTGAATAAGGTCTCCAGAACTCCTAATTTATGACCAAGGAATTATATCTACCTGGGTCTCTCCCAACTCCAAGCCAGTCTCCACATCAGACACCAAAGCAATTTTCCTAAAGTGCCTCTACTCAACAAAAGTCCTTATTTGGCATTTAAAATAGCCTTTTATGTCCCAGCCCTTCCTATTTTTCTAATTTTGCTACAACTACTACTACTACTAACACACACACACACACACACACACACACACACACACACACGCACACGCACACGCACACCCATATACGTTTTGATCTAGCTGTTGACTTACTTGATGTTCGTCACACATCACACTCCATCTCCTGTCTCTGTGCCTTTGAACCAGCACCTTCATTAGCCTGGAATTTTCTACCTCTTAAAATTCCTAACTTCTTTAAAATTCAGCTTGAAAGTTACTTTCTTTTAAAAAGTCTTTGCCAATACCCCTTGCTGCTATAGTCTTTCCTTAAGATTTGCTTCCATCTATTCTGTATGATTCTTGCTCTTACCTATTTATATATTCTTGCTGTTTCCTATATTATATTGTTAAATTCCTTAAGGGCAGCAATTTTTTTCCTTCTTTGTGTCTTCTACATTAAGCAAATAGTGAGCACTACACAATTACTTGTCTTGAAAGAGTTGCTTATTTGGATTGGGTGAATAGGAGATTTCGTTCTTCAGGTTAACTAGGAATGATACCATGAGTGTAGAATTTTAATAGCTTTGAGTGAAGGAAGATAGAACAATAGTGAGATTCATTCTAGACATGAGGCAAAGGAACTTCTGGAGGTGGCACAAAAATGGTTGTAGCATTGTCACAATAGGACTTCTATACTGTAAGGACCTCTGATTTTATTAATATTTGTGAACTGGTCCTTTCAGCATAGATTATATTCCTTGAGTCATTTTGTCCAGAAAATTAGTCTTCTGTCCTGTGGCCATTCTATTGAACAGACAGGTTGAATGGAACCTTTGATGGAGAAAAATGGGGATGGGTACAGTATTAGAAAAAGAAAACAAACTAGAAAGAAGTTATATTTACCTGACAGAAAACTAGTGAAGCTTTAAGAAGGAAGATGAAGTAGTTAAAATGGCAGTGCTTTTAGGGAATCCATGAACCACTGACGCAGAAAAAGGTTGGTTGCAATAATTAAGGCCAGAAATCACCAAGTTCTAGAGCCTACCTTGGTAGCTGTTGTAATAATAGAAAGGAGAAAATTCAGGAAAGAAAGAAAAACAACAGCACTGAATGACTAAGTAGTAGAATAACTTGTCTAAAATTATATACCTCGAAAACCAGTTCAGTGGATTATGTGAGAAGAAAAAATAAAGTTTGCTATCATGATGTTTTGAAAGGTACCGTGGTGTAGAACTGGCCTTGAAATCAGGAAAATTTGAATTTTTAAGTCCCATCTCTGACACATGTGGTTGTGGCCCTGTCTACTTAGGTGCTAGTGTCCAAAGAAATAAGTTACAAAACTGTTGCTCATCTGTTTGAGTAACAGGAGTTTTTCTCACTGAGAATCCCACCTTCCAGTGAAATGACACTTCTATCCTTTTACAAAAGTAGGAAGTGAGTGTGTGCGTGTGTGCGTGTGTGTGTGTGTGTGTGTGTGTGTGTGTGTGTGTGATGTGGGGGGATCTTTTAAAGCCCATTATAAAGTTATTGCTAAACAATCATTGTGACTGATGGGACAGAAACCTTATGAAAGCTGGGTATCTTGCTTTTATTTTTATAACAGGAAGAGTAGACATTTATATGGTGCTTTCAATTTATAGATGGACTTTCTTCTACTGATCCCAGCTCCGACTGGAATGCTCCTGCTGAAGAGTGGGGGAATTGGGTAGATGAAGAGAAGGCTTCATTTCTGAGATCCCAAGAGTTAATCCATGATGAGAAAGTAAGTAAACATGTTGTTTATTTGGTTTTGTTCCTTTAATTAAAGTTCATATTTACCAAGAAAGGGGCTTGCTGTTGTGTTTTTTATAATTTCATAGTCCAGTAGTAGAAGATTATTGCATTAATCCACATTTTCAGTGCTATCCATCCTAAACTTTTGAGACATAGGGTCGGAGTGGAAGCCTTTGTTCCATATGCTAGCTGAGGTACCTGAGTTACATGACAACTTTTTAATAAATATAGGAAATGGACCAGAAGATTGCTCTAACATTCTGTGATTCATTGATGAGTGTGTGTGTTCCTTCCAGTGGTAGTTCGTATTCATATTTACCAGAATGTCTGTCCATCACACTGTAGACTTTTCTTTAAGTCTTTTAACATTCCTGGTCCTTAGATTATCCTTTGCTCTTGCTACGTGTAGGCTCCACATCCATTTCTGGTCACACATTTCCTCGATGATACTTTTTATGCCACTTCCTCAGTACATCTTCATTGACAATGTGCTGTCATCTCTATTCTACCAGTCAGTGTCCACTGCCTTATCATATACATTTTTAATACTTTAGAGATTATGGAGATTTTCGGTTTCCTGATTCACAGCATTTTCACTGGCTATCCCCCCATGTCTGAAATTCTCTTCCTCTTCAGTCCACTTCCTGGCTTCCTTCAGGTTGCAGCTTCAGTTCTTCCTCTATAAGAAGCCTTTCCCACTTCTCAATACTAGTATCTTGTCTGGAATATAGCCTCGCTATCCATCCTTTGCATATTTTCTCCTCCATTACACTGTGATCTCCTTGAGAGTAGCCCTGTACCTAAAATGTATGTAGTAGACACTTATAAAATGTTTAATGATTATTATTGTAGTGTCCCCTGACTTGTAGTCATATTGCCTCATCAGATAACATGCGTGAGTGTTTAAAAAGATGGGTTTTGTTTCAGGATTATGGAAAGGAAAGGTTATACAATTTCCATAATGCAGTCCAGTTTGTGTTTTTCTTCTTAAATACTGGACCCAGCTTATGGTCTTTCTTTATACCTGTTCAAGATATATCTGCCCTAAAAAAAAAAAAAAAAAAAAAAAAAGATATATCTGCCCTGATGGACTCACTCATCAAACTGTATATCTGCTTATACTTTATAGTTTGAGCATAGGCAGTATTCAGCATTTGGCTTTTCTTGTATGGATAGTTAGAATGATTTCTTTTGTGTGATCTCATTTTGTTTGCTGTCTAGTGTGCTGAGGCTTGATGCAGTCAGTGCAGTATCATCCATGAGACAGCATTTGGAGATCCTCACCGTCTGTACCTAATCTCTCAGTTTAGATTTTGCATAGGACACAGAGAGTAAATCCAGGGGAGTTAAATTAGGAGTGAGGTAGGAGCTCTTTTAGTTGGGAGAATCAGGTAAGGTTTCGTGTATCAGTGAATGATTAAAACATGCCAAAGCCCTGCGGACACAAAGAGAAAAAAAAGCAGAAAAATAAGACAGTCCTTACTCTCAATGAGTGGAAGGTTTCAGCTGCAAGTCAGATAGAAAAGTCCCATGGACCTTAGTATAGAACAACAAAGCAAATGGCAATTTCCACTGGTAAAATGATACCGTTTTCTGTTGAGTCATTTCATAAGGTGAAGGATTTTGGTGGCAAAAACTTTTTTTTTTTCTGGTTCTTCAGTAACTGTAGTACTTGTAGGAGTAGTTGCCCAGCCACATCTCTACAGAGGTTGCTTCCCAGGCTAATGGCTAAAGAAGTTGGACTAGAAACATTTACTATTCCCTATGTTTTTGTTAAGGGGCCTAAGCTGTCTTCAATCAGGGTCAAAGTGATGGTAGTGGTTTGACATAACCTGGCACGTGCTGCCTCTTGTCTTTCCCTCAGGGTATTTCGCTGCTTTAGCTAAGCTGGTTTACCTGAAAATACAGAAGGTGGTGTTTGAGTTGCATCTTGAAGGAAGTTAGGAATTTCATGAAGCAGAGCTAAGGAGGGAGTGTATTCCAAACGTAAGGGATGTCCAGTGCAAAGACCAAAGAGACCCAAGATAGAGTGCTTTGTTGTTTTTTTTTTTCCTTAATTATAAGTTCAGTATTTTTTATTTTGTTGTTCAACAGATATCTATATAGATCATTCTCAGATCTATTTATCCAGTCTTAACCTCTCTCCTGATTTCCATTATCACTTCCCTAGCTACATATTGGACATCTTGAATTGGGTGTTCTATCAGTAAGCATCCCAACATTCACAGGGGGCCTACCATAGGTTCTTAGATCTGCATTCATAAAAGGAAAGGCAACTTTTGAGGGGTTAACAATCACTTTAATAAAGCATATGTATCATTCCTTTAACCAAGCATATATATCATTCATCTAGTTCAGGGGAGTCAGCACCCTGAACTTAAGAAAATACAGAGAAATTAAAAATCAACAGACATGGCTTCCTCTGCCTGAATTCAACAGACAGTTGGGGTCCAACTGTCTGACCATAGTTACCAGAGGAAAGCACTGACATCTGGGGGCGCAGAGGGAGGGCTTCTTAAAGCAGCCTTCTAGAGTCCTTGTCTGGCACTCAAACCTTCTTATGAAAACTAAGCCCCCAATAGAGTGCTTTGTGAGGAATAGAGAAGGCTTATTTGACTGGACTGTGGAGTGGAGGAAAGGGAGTAAGATGGGGAAAGATAAATTGGAACTGGGTGATGAAGGACTTTAGAGTTTATATTTTACCATAGATAAAATAGGGAGCTTTCTGGAGTCAGATCTGTATTTGAGAGATATTTGGTAACTGGTGTACAAATTGGAGAACAGAGGAACTTGAATCAGGGAAACCTATTGGAAAGCTGTTTTTTTTTAAAATGCTTAGTTGACTGCACATGCCATGCCTGCCACCTTCCACCCCCATTTGATTGGTTTTTATTTTTTAGTAGTGACATTACTAGCTCCCTTCTTTTCTACCACATTCCCTAAGTGAAAAAAGAAAAACAGTCCTTGTGATTAACAAACACAATCAACAAATCCAAACATTTGCTATATTTAAGAACATCTTAATCTACACCTTGAGTCCATCACACTTCTATCAGAAGGGAAGGAGGCAGGGTCTATAATAGTACCAGATCACAAGCTCTACTACAAAGCATTAATACTAAAACTATTTGGTAGTGCTTTTAAAAAATAGAAGCATTGATCAGTTGAACAGATGTAGGTCAGGTATCTGTTTAGAGTTTATTGTAGTGTATGGTGACATAATTTTCTGCCAAACCTGTTTCCAGTTTTCTCAGCAGTTTTTGTCAGTTGATGAGTCTTTACTCCACTGGTTGAGATCTTTGCATTTATCACTGTTATTATATTTACTTCTGAATTAGTTGTGTTTGAAAGTCTTTTCTGAATTTATTGATATAATTATGTCATTTCATTTTTTTAGTTAATGTCTAACATTAACAGTTTTCATAAACATAACAGTTTTCATACTGTTTAATAAAATTTGCGTTTTTGGTATAAATCCTACCTGATTATCATATGGAATCCTCAATAATTTTGGACTGATGGTCATTAGGGATTTTGATCTATATAGTTTTCCTTTTCTGATTTCTCTCTCCCTGGTTTAGGTATCAAGAACATTTGTATTAAAAAAGGAATTTTTCTTCTTTCCTGTTTTTGCAGTTATCTAATATTTCTGAGTTAATTATTCATTGAATGTTTGACACAATTTATTTTTATTGTTTCATTTTGTTCTGAGGTTTTCTTTTGGGGATTTATTCTTTTTCTAAGTTTGTTATTTCCTTTCATGTTTTCTGTTTCTTTCAATCTAGATGTATTATATTTTCATACTGATTCATCTTTTTCATTCAAGTCATAAGTTTTATTGCCATATAATTGGGTATTCAGTAGTTTCTAATTTACCCATTTTTCTTCCTCATTTGTTATTTCTTCTTTTTCATTTTTGATACTGATAATTTCGTGTTTCTTTTTTTTTTAATCAGACTGCCTACTAGTTTATCTCTTTAATTTCTCTCATTAATTCAGCTTTTTCTTTTCAGTTTTATTAATCTCTTGATTTTTCAGAATTTCTCTTTTGGTGTTTAATTGGTTTAAGTTTGTTGGATTTTTTAGGTTTTTTTTTTCAATAGTTACGCACACCCGTTTCATTGATCTGTCTCACTTTTTTGTTGAAAGTATTTAAAGAGTTCTTACTGGGTATATGTGAGCTTTTTTTGTTGCTGTTTTCAATTTGATAGCTTTCTGTATAATCTTTTCTTTGGAAGACTACATTTTTTATTTTAAAATATTCTGAGAAGCAGTGGATTTTTATCAGACTGGGGGTGGGGGTGAGCAGGGGCAAGTTACATTCCGTGCCACGGAAAAAGGTCTTCTGTCTCCTACTTTGGAGATAAAAGTTTTCCCCTCAGGACTGCTTGGCTATATCCCAAAAGTTTTGGTGTGTTGTTTAATTATAACTATTTTCTTCAAAATTACCTATGGTTTCTTTGGGTTTTTTTCTTTGACCCATCAGTTCTTTAGGATTGTTAGTTCCATTTAATTTTTAATCCTTTTTCAAAAGTCCATTGCTGAGTTTAATTTTTATTGTGTTGTGATCTATAAAAGATGTGTAATGCTAAAGATGAAGTGCACAGGAAAGATACATGTATATTTTTCCTTTTTTTGTTCTCATTCAGTAATCACAAAAAATCTAGTGTATCTAACTTATGAAAATTCTGCTTTAGTAGTTAGCCCATTTATTCTTTTGGTTAAATTTTTCTAGATCTGAGAGGATTACGTTGAAATTCCCAATTATACTTTTGCTGTCTTATTTCTTTCTCCAAATCAGTTAACTTTTCATTTAAACGTTTATGTGCTATACCATTTTGTGCTTATATATTAGATCTCTATATTAATTCACTGTCTGCTGTGCCTCTAAACATATTGAAGTTTATTTTTTGGTCTGTTTTTACTGTTGGCTTGTCTTGAGGCAATGATCACTACCCCATCTTTATTGAATTCACCTGAAACATAATAGATTTTGCTATAGCCCTGTCTTTTAATGTTATCAGTCTTTGTTTCAAGGATGCTTTTTGTCAATAGTGCATTATTAGATTCTACTTCATTAATATTCACAGTTATGATTGTTAATCCTGCAGTTACCTCACTTCTGTTTTATACTTTCCCTTCTCTTTGCCCTGTGTTTCCCTCTTTACAAAGAAGAGAGTGACTAGAGAGGTTGTGTGCTTATATAAATGATTTGTATTTTAGCCATTTGCTTCTATTCCACTACTTCTCTTACTTTCTTAAACCTCATATAGTTCCTAACCACAGGTTCTTAACCTTTCTTTCCTTTT
Organism: Notamacropus eugenii; assembly: GCF_028372415.1. Lineage (NCBI taxonomy): Eukaryota > Metazoa > Chordata > Mammalia > Diprotodontia > Macropodidae > Notamacropus > Notamacropus eugenii. Next base: position 154,651,900 of record NC_092875.1, on the reverse strand, counting down.
ATTCCATCCTTCAAAATTGGATTTTGTTTCACTTACGACTAATCCCTCCCTGAATTTACTCTTCCTCTTAAACCCCACCCCCCTTTTCTTTATTCTACCCAGATACCTATTAAAGGTTAATGTATTTCTATGACGCATTCTTTGTGTGTGTTGTATGTATGCATATGTATGTGTCTAACCCACTTTTGTCCAGTGAAAGGAAATCCTTCCATGAAAGGAAGTTCATGTGTAGACTATTCCTCGATCTCTTCCTTCATGTTTATGTAATCTTTTCTCTTGCCATGTGAGATCATTGCATTCCACTTGCAGCCTTCCTCTTTCTTCCCTAATGTATTCCTTTTCCATCTCCTTTTTTCTGTTAAAAATCATCACCATTTAGTAAAACTTCTCCCAGACCTGGAAGTAAGGGCTCTAAGAAGACAGCTGCTTCCTCTTACACTGTTTGAATGTAAATGTTTCATCATCATATAGTCTCTTCTGGCAATCGACATATATTTACCTTTCTTTGTGTATGTTGACTCCTGTGGTTTCATTTCAGAGTGTTAACTCAGTTTGGGCTTATCAGGCATACCTAGAAATCCCCTATCTGATTAGTGATCTGGTTTTTGTTTTTTTTTCCTTGTAAGATTATACTCATTTTTTTGAGTAAATTAGTTTTGGTTGTAAGGCTTCTGATATAATGTTATTTCAAGCTTTCCTCTGTATGTTAGATTTTATGTAATCCTGACTTTGGCTCCTTGCTACTTGAACTCTATATGTGGCTGCTTGAAGTAATTAATTTCCCATTGATATGTTTTCAGGGTCAGATTTTTTTAATAGTAGAAACTTGACATTTCTGATGTTTAGTCTTTTGATTTTGTTCTAATATTTATCTCATATAATTCTTGATTTCCATGTAGTCTAGTAGACTTTTTGATGTTATTGTTTAGTTTTCTGACTCTTTGTGACCCCACTTGGGATTTTCTTGGCAGAGATACTAGAGGGATTTGCCATTTCCTTCTCCAGCTCATTTTTCAGATGAGGAAACTGAGGGAAACAGGGATATGTGATTTGTCCAGTGTTACACTGATAGTCTGAGGTCAGATTTGAACTTAGGTCTTCTTGAGTTCAGGCCTGGTGTTCTTATCCACTGTGCCACCTAATTGTCCCTTTATTTGAATAAAGCCTATTATTTGAATAAAGTTTTGTATCTCTTATGCCACACTGTTTCTTCTTCCAATTCTTTCCTCTAAAGTTCTCAAATTCCTTTCCTGTTTTTTCCTTCTAGATATTTTATTTCATGTATAGAATTTTCACCATCTTGATTTATTTCTTCCATGAAATCTGATAAATCTTGGGGTAGTTCAGTTCGGCAGTTTTCTTGGCATTCACTTACAATGATGTGAAGTTATTTTCTTTTGAGTTTCTATTTTGAGCATTTTCTTGCTTTTACTCATTTTTCCAGCTTTACTTTTTAAGCCTATATTCAGAGTCAGAGGGGCACAGCTACCAGCTCCAGGTGTTTGTCTGTACTATAACCTCCCTGTCCCTCACTTTCACCTGATCCCTGAGCGGAAAGGTTTCTGTGAGCTGTGCTCCTAGGTTAGCTTGTTTTGTCCAGCCTCCTTCCCTAGTTACCATAGGCTTCTGGTTATCTCTTTTTGTGGATCTGGGTTTGCAAAATGCAATTGCTGTTGTTTCTCCTTCAGTTTCTCAATACTTACTGATGCCATGATCTTTTAATATCTTTCCTGGTGTAGTTGTGAGAAAGCTGAGCTAATCTGTGTCTTATTATGCCGTCTTGAGGGAAAGTCTCTTAAAGACCACTAATAATAATCTAGGTGAAATAGGTGAAACATGACAAAAACCTGAATTAAGGTAGATGGGATGACTCTGAGTACAGAGAAAGAATTAAGATGGGGGAAATGTGGGCATAGAATTAGCATGATTTGTCAATTGATCTGCCAAGTGGTGAATTTATTTTGCCCAAAGTAATTTAAGGATCTTATTTCTAACATAAATGGTGAGAAGGTATATTCACCATTTCACAGACTTTTTTAAAGTTAAATTTATTTTGTTGTTAATTTCTGGAATAAAACAAGCATTCCCATAATGTAGTATAGTAATAAAAGATGATTGCGCATGAAACTGCAAGTGTGTTATGTACAACTTGCTATTCCTTTTAAACATGTAATAAAGTTATCATGCAAATTTTTTTCCTTTGTAGTTAATTTGCGTATTTATAATAGTCAAAAGGACTTACTTGTTCAAAGCCGTTCTTAATATTGCTGTTACTGTATACAGTGCTCTCGTGGTTCTGTTCATTTCACTCCATTATTTTGTGCAGGTCTTTCCATGTTTTTGTTAAGATCATTGAGGTCATCATTTCTTATAGCATAGTAGTATTCAATCACAATCACGTATCACAACTTGTTCAGCCATTCCTCAATTGATGGGTATCCTTGCAGTTTCCAGTGCTTTGCCACCATGAAGAGAGCTGCTATAAAATTTTAGAACTTAGAGGTTCTTTCTTTTTCCCCAATCATATTTTTACATTTTAAACAAACCACTACATGATATTACTTACTTTGTTTCTATTCTGCTTCTCCAGTTATTACCAGTATTTTACAATATAGGTTATTTGTACAGTTCGTTATTTTTCTTTGGGTAGTTTATTTTCCACTTTTTAGACTATTCATGGTTTTTTCCTTTTCTTGGCTGGCTATCTTTGGACTCTTGTAAAATTACACTTAATGACAAGTAGGAAACTTAATGATAAAATTTGTCATAACCTTTTGACTATTTTTTTTTGAATAAATTTTAATTGATATCTTCTGTTTCTAAAATCATCATAGTTATCCCAAGTATCCTACCCCCTAACTCTCGTGGGGAACTCAGACTCAGAGGGTCTTCCCATACAAAAATTAGCTTTTTTTTTTTTTTTTTGAGAAGAAAAAAATCGTCGTAGCTGATCAATACATTGGAAAAAGTTGAAAAACAAGTGCAATGTACACTTTTGAAACTCTCACCTTCCTGAAGAATTAAGGTAGATGGGATGACTCTGAGTACATGTCCTCTCATCTCTTCAATCAAATCCACTTTGATCTTTATAGTTTTGTTACATTTACTTTTAATTTTTTTTGGTTAAGTGTTCTTTTCATTTCCATTGTTAGAGTTGCTGTGCTACATATTGTTTTCTTAGCTCTGCTTACTTCACTCTGTATCAGTTCATACAGATCTTTCCTTTATGTATTTGTCATACGCATCCTTCTTTTTTTTTAATTTTCAACATTTGCTGTTATAAGATTTTGACTTCTAAAATTCTCCCCTCCCCAAGAGAGCATGCAATCTGATATGGGCTACACATGTATGATCATATTGAACATATTTCCACATTAGTTAATTAACATACTTATTGTTTCACAATACCTCCATCGACTTGCCATTTTTTGTCACCTTTGCCAATTTGCAAGGTATGTGGTGAAACCCCAGTGCTGTTCTGTCTTATATTTCTCTCATTTTTAGTAATTTGGAACATTCTTTATGTGGTTTTTGGATATTTTGCCGTTCTCTTACAAATTGTTGATATTCTTTGACCACTTATATTTTGGGAAATGGCTGTCAGTCTTAGATATGTCTATTAATTGCTTCTATACCTGTGATACCCTTCTCAGAGAAATGTGATACAAGTGTTTTTTTCCTCCATTTGACCAGCACTTCCTTTCTTCTCTCTTCGGTAGATTAATTTTGTTTTTGCAGATTTTCAGTTTCATACTATCTATTTTATCTTTTGTACTTGCCTCTATCTCTTTACTTAAAAATATATATATTTCACTCAAAATTTCTCTTCTAATTTTTTAATATAATCTTAATATAATGTAATATTTAATATATAATCTTTAATATAATTTTTTAATATTAATGTCATATTTATTTAGAATGCTTTATGGAATATAGTGGTAATTTATAGTGGCCTAATTTCTGCCAAACCACTTTACAGTTTTCCAAGAAGTTTTCATCAGATATTTTCCTAGGCAATTTATGTTTTCCATTGTACCAAACATTGGGTTAAGAATTCTGTTGTTTCATAGGCTCCCTCATCTAGTCTGTCCCAGATAGTTTTGATAACTGTTAATGAGATCAGGAACTGCTGTTCTCCTTTCAGCCCTACTTCTTAGCATTATTTTCCTTGATATTCTAGGTCTTTCTTTTTCCAAATGAGTATTATTTTATCAAGTTGTATAAAGTATCCCTTTGGTAATTTGATTACCATAGTGTAATCATTTTAATATTCTTCCAACTATTTAAGTTGAACTTTTTTTTTTAAGGAATAATTGAATCTGTGAAAGTCTTATATGTTATGATAGGTCAATCCTTCGATATTGTATATTTTTTGTAGTTATTTGGAATGGACTTTCTATGAATACTTCTTGTGTTTTGTTATAATGTAGAAATGCTGTTAATTTTTGAGGACTTTTTTTTTTAGCCTGCACCTTTGTTGAAGATATTAATTGTCTCAGTATCTTTTCTGTTTCTCTAGGATTTTTCCAAGTAAACTGTCATGTCAACAACAAATAAGAATAGTTTTATCTCCTCTTTGCCTTTATATCTGGAACTTTTTTCTCTTGTTTTGCTGTTGCTAGCATTTCCAGAATTATATCAAATAATATTAAGGAAAGCAGCTTCTTTGCTTCATTCTTTATGGAAAAAAGTTTTAATGTATTCCCATTGCTTAAGATGCCTGCTTTTGGTTTTAGATATTCTTTTTATAATATTTTTTTAAAGGTCCCTGTGCCTAAGTAAAGTTTTTAACATAAAAGAGTATTATAGTTTGTCAAAGACTTTCAGCATCAGTTGAGTTGCATGGTTTCAGATGTTTTGAGTTTTTAACATGATTAGTTGAATCATTTTTCCACCATTGGTGTAGATCCCACTTGTTTGTGTTGATTGAGTTCTTGGATAAATCTCTGTAATCAGGATTTTGCTTAAAATTTTAAGTCAGTGTTCATTAATGGTAATGGCCTATAGTTTTTTCTGTGTTTTTATCTTTCCCTGTTTTAGGTATTAGGATTATATTTGTCTCAAAAAGATTTCTGTGAGGTTGCTTCTTTTCCGTTTTTGAGAATAATTTGTGAACTATGTGTACTAATTGCTAAAAGTTTGATAGAAGTCTTGTGTGAATCCATAAGGACCAGAAGATTTTTCCCCACCACAGTCCCTTTATAGCTAAATCTATTTCCTTTTCTGAGATTGGGTTACTTAACATTTTATAAGGTATTCCTGTATTTCTTTTGAGTTCTCTGTTAGCATATAACTTTGCATGATATGTTCTGATTTGCCTTGTTCATTTACTATCTTATTGATTAGATTTTCACTTCTCTTTTTAATCAGATAAGCTGTTTATCAAATTTATTGGGATTTTTTTTTTTTTTTAGCAAATAAGCATTTATTATTTTTCTTTTCTTTTTTATTTGTTTATCATTTGTTTGGGGTTTTTTTGGATTTATGTATTTCCCCTCTTATCTTGAATATCTTCTCTTTTGTCCTTATTTTTAGGCTTGTTTATTTGTTGGCTTTTTTTTCCTAATTTTTTTTTAATGCATCTTCAATTCATTAATCCTTTTTCTGTATTAATGTATGTGTATCTATATGCATGTGTGCGTATGTATGTGTGTGTTACACATACACACACATTTGTAAGGATGCAATTTTTCCCCTAATGACTTCTTTAGTTGTAACCCAGAAATTTTACTATATAGTTTTCATCATTATCACTTTCTACATAGTTACTGTTTCTGTGATTTGTTTTTTGACTCACTGGTTATTTAGAATTTCATTGGAAGTCTCTATCTGGGTCTATCTTGTGGTCCCAAAACTATGGACTGTTTTTGTTGCATTGTGAGCTATAAAGGATGTACTAACTATTTCTGCCTTTTTACATTTGTACATGATCAGATTTTGTAGAAGCTCCATGTGGTCCTCAGAAATATGTATATTCTTTTGCTGTCCCATTTAGAAGACACCATAAATCTTTGTTACTCTAGCTTTTCTAAGACTTTGTTGAATTCTATATTTTCCCTACTCTTTTTCCTTTGTGGTTAGACTTACCAAAACAGAGAGAGAATTATTGAAGCTCCCTGTCCTATTGTGTAATGGTCTATGTCTTCTTGTACCTCAGAACATTATTTCCTTATGAATTTGGATGCTGAAAGGAATTGAGAGGATTAGCACAAGTGGTTCACTCAGTTCTGGAGCTATCCCAGTTCCCTTTCTACTCAGTTATGGATCTAGTCCAAATTCTGTTTTGTCAGAAAATTTTATTCAGTTGTGGAAATAGGGGAGAACCTCATTGTATGGTTTGAACCTAGCCCTGGGTGGTTGGGAAGCTGGACCATTTACTTCTACCTGCTTCTTAGAGACTCTTAACTACAGATCTAGGTTATGTGGACCAGAAACCCAATCGAATCCTGAGATTGATGGAAGGAGTTTTTTCACAATTTTATGTCTCATGTTGTATTTTTTCCCTTTTAATTAATTGACTTTGATTGTTTTTAATGTATAAAAGTCTCTCTCCCCCTGTTTTCAAGGTCTAGTCCAAGCTAAGGTAATGGGTTCCTAATTTGTTATGGCTCTGACATTCATTATTTAATGAATCAGTATGCATGTATGCTTAAAGTTTTATTTCCTCAATCATTTCATCTTTCATCTTCCATAATACTAAGACTTTTGGAGCATGTGCGCTTATTATTAATGTTGATTTGTTTTGTACGGTTCCTTTCATAATAGAGTTTCATTTTTATCCCTTTTTATTTTTTGAATATTTGTCTTTGTTTTGTCAGAGAGCATGATTGCAACCCCTGCTTTTTTAGAGTCACTTGATACATAGTAAATTTTTTCTATTCCTTTAGTTTTATTTTGTGAGGAATTTTTTTGGCTTATTTTTTAGATATGTATTTTTGTAAGCAACAGATTGTTGGATTTTGCTTTCTTTTGTATTCTGTCACTTTCATTTTATTTGATTATTTAATCCATTTATATTTAAAATTATCAGTTAGGTTTTATATTATCCTTCTTGTGTCTCTGATATTTTTTTTTCAAATTATCATTTTTTCCTTCTTCTGCACAGCACTATGTTCCTTCATTTACTTTACCTTCATTGTTTTTCAGGTGGTCCTGTTCCCTCTTCTCCTGGTCTCTCTTCATTTGTTAACCCTTTCCCTTTGGGGTTTTGCTTATTAATTCCTTTTTCCCTTCTGTTTTCTACAAATTGTATGAACCTTCCCTACTTTTTTACCGCATCTCATCCAAGTAGTAGATTTCTCTTTCTTCACCTCTCTTTCAACTAGACGTGTCCATTAAGTCTTACAAATTTAATTTTTTTTTTTGCGCCTTTCCAAAGAGTTTCTCTCTTCATCATCCATCTTCTCTTTCTGTCTACTAGAAACCCTCATTCTCTGACTCATGACCTTTATAATAATTATCTGCTCTTTCCCTTTTCTCTATATTCCTCATTCGATTGAAACTTTAAGTTGTTCATTCCCGACTCTCCCCTGTAGGCAGTTTCTGCCACTGCTTTGTAGAACTTGCCCCCACCCATCACCCACCCCATTTTCCATTGTGCCTCAATCCTGAAACAGTGCCAACTGTTGAAGATGTCAGAGAGGACATTGTCTCATAGGGCTCCTACCCCATCACTAATCTATATACCCTCTTATTGACTTTCTTTCTACATTTACCTGGAAATCTCCCTATGTCCATGTTCTTTCACAAAGTAGATTTTTCAAACACCAAATCCTCCAGACTACACCTAGCACAAGGTCCCCATCTCCCATCATAGACCATCTCTCTTCATTCATTGGTGTATTCATCAGTGGAACCCACTACTAAAGCAAGACCTCCTTTTTCTTCAGTTTTCCATCCTTACAACCACCCACCCACCCCCCCCACCCCCCCCCCCCACACACACTGTCCAGTAGGCTTTTCTCTTTCTAATACAACAAAATCTAGCCCTAGATTTGACCCCAAATCACAATCACACATTCCTCTCCTTTCCCCTATTCCTGCTGCCTTTCATATATGCTCGTGTTGTAAAAAAAAGTTCTTCCTAAACCAAACAGTCAAACATTGATTCATATCTAGGGAAGATATTGCCAGATTCTAGCCATAATGTTCCAGGCCTACTTCACTGTTACCTCCATAGGAACTTAACTTTAACCCTCTCTCCTTGTGTACATTTACAAAGCAGTTTCTTACTGATCTCTCTGCAGTCTCTGACCTTGGCTGCTACATTTATTCACTCCCCCTGCATTTCTGTTGTCTAGCATATGAAGAAGCAGACAATCTCTTCAGTTCTTATTTTCTTTCTAAAAATATTTCAAATGCCTCTTTATTATTGAACATAAATTTTTTTCATTTATAGTTAAGCTTAGATTTGCACAGTATGTCAACCTCAGCTGCATCCTGAGTTCTGTTGCTTTTCAGAATACATTATTCCTTGCACTCCTACATTTTCTGGTGGGTGCAGAATAGTCTTGCATTATTTGAATTTGCTTTCCTTTGCATTTGAAGGTATTTTTCCTGCAAGCTAATCACTTGCAAAACTTACTTCTGAAATGAATTGTTAAATTTAACCACTGGTGTTATTTTTTGTTTGTTTGCTGTTTTCTGGAGTTAGTCTGTGAATTCTTTCAATTGGTATTTCCTTTTCTATGTCCAGAAGTTCTGGGCAGTTCTTTTATTGTGTTGAGATTTTTTTCATCCTGTCACATTTTTCTGAGACATCCATCGTCCTTAGGTTTTTCTGTGTATCTTTTCTTCAGGAACAATGTGTTTTGCTTGCATAATGAGCATAGTTTTTTTCTTGAACTTTACTGCTTTTTGCTTCTCTTCTTCCGAGTTGTCCTTCAGTTCTGCATCTTTACATTCCCAATTTAATTGTTGTCTTGTTTATTTCATGAAGCTCTATTTTGTGTGTTATTTTTATTCTGCTGGCTATAAATTATGCTCATAATTTTCATTTCTCTTTTGTTTCACTCAGGAACACAGTGTGTTGTGGTTCCATGCCCTCTTCGTACTTCATAGGGTTCTCTGTCTCATCAAATCTTGGATCATTTTCCTTTGTTTGGCAGTATTCATTTGTAGATATAGAGGCCATATTTCCTTCCGTTAATATTTTCTTTGCTGACTCATCTGCTTATATTCAAGGATTTTGAGTTTTCTTCTTCCTGAGATCTTTGTCAGTTTCAGTCCTTTTTTCCCCCTTTGTTTTTCTCCTGTTGACTTTCTGACTCTTGACCCCTCTAATGGTGGTTTCCTCAGGGACTGAATTTCAAAGTGTTTCAATCTCCTCATAGACCTTGAAATTCTCAGGTCAGCAGCTTCAGTGGTGACTTTGGAGTGGTTAGAACTGTCTGTAGCCAGGTGCTGGGTTCTTCTGCTTTGGCCTGGTGTATTGTCTTTCTCTGTTTCCCTGTTCTCCCTCCCCAATAAACAGCCAAGATATTCTGTCCTGGGCTTTTTTGGGGCAGTTCAGAGAGTGGCCCCACTGGTGCTAGGAGGGTTGCCTGCCCCAGCATTGCCAGGATTGCAGTGCTGATGCTTCAAGGTTGTCCATTAGGCAGAACAGTAGTGTTGGTTCTTTGAGGCTGTGACTTTCAGTGGGCTTTTTCCTCCTAAAGGTTTGCTGCCTTCCAGGCTGTCTGTCTATCTGAGAAAACTTCCTCAACCTGGAACTGAGGTTTCCACAACACTGGAAAGAGAGGGGACAGGGATTTGGGATTGGGTTTTGCAAGTCCCTGCCCCTTCCTTGGATCTGCTAATACAGCCTTTTTGCCAATAGTGTAGGAGGTAAAGGGAAGGGGGTAATGAGTGAGTTCAAGGTCAGTGTGCATCAGTTCATAGTTTGGGGGGGGGGGGAGTTGTTTTTTATTTGAATTCTGAGATTAGACCATGGAAATAGCTAAAGTAGCTTTGTCTGTGGTGCATAATTTCTGTTTTGGAGAAGCTTGAAAGGTTGTGGGGATCAGAGAAGATGTGTATAGTTCTCTTGGTGCTAACATTACCCAGAAGTCACATTACTACTAGTTCTTATAAAAAGATTATTGTGAAGAAATGCTTAATGTGAAAGATGAGATTATCTCCAGTTGTTTTTTTGAATATTTAAATATTATGGGTTAATCTCTTTGGTTCTCTTTAATTTTTTTATATTTTCAACATTAGTTTTCAGATGATGATAAAGAAAAGGAAGATGTGCCGCTTCAGAGTTCTGCATCTGGTAAATCGAAAAAGAAGAAAAAGAAAAAGAAGAAGCAAGGTGAAGAGACTAACTCTGCTGCACAGGTAACCAGGGTGTGGTATTTCCTGTTTAGTCTTTGACTCCTTCTAGTATTAAGTGGTAGCTAAAAGGCGAGTATAATAGAGAGATGAGTAGCACAGCAGGGCAGAAACCATAGAGGATTGGCTATCGGTTAAGGAAGACCGGCTTTATTTGTTTTAATAAAATTGTTCCTGTTTGCTGACATCTGATCCAGTAGAAGTCATAAAATCAAGGAGCTGAACTAAGGATGGAAAAAGGAAGAGCCTTAAGTTGCCATGTCATGTGCTCAGATCTTACAAAGTAGTCAGTTGCCCTCAGCCATTGGGAATTCCTTTCTGATCCAGCTAGTTTTCAGTTTTAGATAACATGAGTTGACAAAAGCAAAAATAATACCTATCATCTCCCTTTGTCTTTTAGGGTTTTGGGGGGTTTTTTTGCTTAACAATTATTTCCTCTATTTAAAAAAAGTTAGCTTCCCAAAATATAATTAGTATGCTACTTTGAAATATGTTGAATATTTTTATTACTAATAAAAATAGCTCAGAACAGCATTATGAAGTTAATTAACTATTTCTTTTATGTACAGAGAAACAGAATGGCACATACTGTATTGCCCTCTTTGGGTTTTGTTTTTTTGGGGGTATTTTGTCCATATCTGCACTTACATATTTGAAACTCTGCAATTTATTGTTAGAATATCAGAACTGACATCTGTTGTTTGTAAATATGTTTGTATTTTCTTTTATTAAATAGGCAAATAAATGAATAGACAGACAAACAGCTAAATAAATGTATGCATCCACTGGAGAAGTAGTGTGTGATAGTGAGATAAGAAAATAATAACTAACTAGCCCTGGAGTCAGAAAGATTTAGGTTTTCATGATGCTGTTCTGTAAGGTCCTTAGCTTCTCAGTGCCCCAGGGCATTCTAAAACTGAGTTGCCCTTTTATATTAGTTAAGGAAGCTCCCCTATTGTATTACTTATATCATTCTGATTTTCTTTCATGCACCTCTTCCCTTCCTCTCACGTCTCCTCTATTTCAGGCACTATCTATAAACTGGAGCAATTTAATATGGCTTGATTACAATGGAAATTTTATGTAACTTCAAAGTAGTCATAAAATGTAATTTTGTCAAAAAGATAGTACTTATGATAGTGTAATTGATTAGGGACTTGGACTGAAAGAAACATCAAATAAGAAATTTGATATTTCAGGTTCACTTCCATCTAATTGTTTTGAAAAGCACTATTTTTAGGTCAGACCTCTAACAACCTTCATTGTCTAGGACAGCTAAAAACCAGTGACATTGGGGAAAAATGGCTATCCATAAGCTTATGGATTTACTCTTGCCTAAAGCAGCAATTATCAATTAACCTGTGAACTTACAGACCCCAGGCAGCCAGGTGGCGCAGTGGTTAGTACACTGGACCTGGGATTAGGAAGACCTGAGTTCAAATTCACCCTCAAACACTTGCTAGATATGTGACCCTATGCAAGTCATTTACCTCTGCCTCAGTTTCCTTATCTATAAAGGAGAGCAGTGATAGTACTTATGTCCCAGGGTGGTTATGAGGATAAAATGTTTAAAACACTTTGTAGACCTTTAAATGCTGTAAAGAAATCCAATCATTTATCATCATTATTATTTTTATTGTCACCATCATTGTCATTATTAGTTCTATTAATTTCATTAATACTGTTAACATTCTATTTAAGACATTTGGATATTTTTCCTCTATAGGATACAGAAGAATTAGAGAAAGAGTTTAGAGAAGATTTTCCAATGGACACCTCTAAAGTCCATCCAAAACAGAAAAAAGATCCTTCTTTGAAGACCATGAGCACTAGTGATCCACCTGAAGTACTCATCAAAAGTAGCCAGGTAATTTTTTGTTATTTACGAACCAAAGTGTGTTGCATACTCAAGAGCTGAAGTGAGAGGTGAGCTATGGTGGCTTAGAGAGAACCTCTGTAGGGATGCAGATGTTTGGTTAACATGGCCAGCATTCAAAAATTGTATCAGATTCTATCTGACTGGCAGCTCTTTTTTTAGGAAATGTAATAATTATGGGCTTTAGAGACATATATTTTGTGGAAGGTACTGATAATGTAGGTAGTGTGTTTTTTGGGAAGGCCATGAGCAAGAGAGGGGCATTTCGTTAGAGGAAAACAATGGGCCAGTCATGCTGAGGCAATAGAGCTTGGGCCATATGACCCTTTACATACATTCAGGGAGTCTTTGTAAGACCTCTGGTTTCTATCAGGGCCCTATACGTATTTAAGGAATGAGTTTTTAAGTTATACAAAGCTTTCTTTTTTAATGATGACTGAAAAAACTTGCATTCCTGAGGGAGTGAGTACCTTAGAGGGAAAGTGCTCCTCTAAGAGCAGATTTCTGAAGACTGATTTAAAACGAATAAAAACAGTAAATACTTTGGGGAGGGGGATATTTTCTTTCTGTATTCCACATATATGTTTTGAATTAGAAGGAAGTAATCCCAACATTTGTAGGTTTAGCAACATCATTAAGTAAGGTTATTTAGTATTTGTCAACTGAAATACACCAATGTTTTTATTTAGCAGCCTACTGTCCAAGACGGTACTTTTTTTTTTTAATATATATTGGTGTAGCCCATCCTTGATTAATATCACTTCAGTTCTTTATAGAGTGTTTTACATTGTTTTTATACAAGTCTCAAGTAGACTGACTCCCAAATATTTTATGCATTTTATAGTTATTTTGCCTGGATTTCCCTTTTCATTTTTTTCTTTCATGACTTCATTGTGCATGTATAGAAATGCTACAGATTTCATGGGCTTATTTTCTATTCTGCTACTTGACTGAAGGTATTGCCTCAATTAGTTTCTTTGTTTATTTCTTGGTTTCTCTGCAAATACCATGCTGTAAACAAATAGGGGTAGTTTTTTTTTCCTCTTTGCGTTGTTTATGCCTTTGATATCTTTTAGAATCATGTCAGATGATAGCAGGGAAGGGTTACAAATGCTGCTCCTCCTCTGTCTCGACCCTTGGGTGACATCTCCATGGCGCAACTAACCCAAACCAAGTTCTTTCTTGCTTACCAGACACCCATGTCTGAAGGGAGGATGGTAGAGAGCTCACGGTCTCTTTGCTCTTCCTGCTGAGCACATGGCCAGATTATATATGCAGTTGGAGGCAGGATTTTCTCTAGTCAAATTTTGCTTGTTGTTGTAAACTTGCTAAAGACCTGAAGCCACAATATCTGCTTTTGTATGTGGTTTTTCTCGGTCAGTAAAACTACAGGAACTGCTGATGTTCCTTGATAGAATTATTCCATGTTCATCACTGCTTCTTAAGAGAGGTTAGCATAAAGCAAAGAATAATAATACCTAGCTGTGTTGCCTGTCACTGGCCAGATAGATATGTCCTCCTCCCTTTCCACCCAGGAGACATGCTTAGAGGTAAAAAACTGAAAAGGGGAATGGAAGGAGTCAAAGACAAAATGTGCTCATGGCTGTACTTGCTGTGGTTGCCAAAAGTAGGAAACAAAGCTGTTCATTGATTATGAACTGAGTATTATTCCACCTTAAGGAATGACAAATAGGAAAACTTCTGTGAACATGCAGAAGAAAACAGAACCAGGAGACATTATTATACACAATAACATAAACAACAAAAACTCCACTAAAACTGAGTTGAACTCTTAACTACAGTAATGAGTCGTGTTCCTGGATAACAGGACATTGAAACCAGGCTTCCTTCCTTCACTCTAGAGGTGAAAGATGTAAATACAGTGTGCATTGCTGAGGGTACTTTCTGACCTAAACACAATTAGTTGGTTTTGATTAACCACTTTTCTTTGTTCTAATGAGGGGGGTGGTAAATCTGGAAATAACTGATGTCAAAATCAGGTGTATTAATGGAGCTACAGTTTAATTGCCAGCTTGTTCCTACATAACAGTATGCCAATGGGAGGGGACAAAGAATTCCAAAATAAATTTTAGCCAAAATTTTAAAATACTGGAAATGAAGGAAAATTTCTGTTCTTTGTAAAACCTATCATACCCATGTGTTATAAAGACCTCCCTTAAATTTATATTTCAGCCAGTTGGATCTTTGAATAACAACTAATTTTGGTTTATGTATGTCACTTAAAGGAAAAGAATAAGTTTGCTTTGTGCTTCTATTGGTAAACAAATCACTGCATCTTCGTTAAGATCATTCACCAGTTATGCATTATTAAGAAAGTCCTCTGAACATAATTGAATGTTTAATATTATATTATACAAGAAATCTTTTTTTAAACTTTGTATTTCAATATAGCCTAAGACTCTTCCACTTGCTGTTTCTACCGAGCCATCTGTAATTTTATCACAGAATGAATCTGACAAGATCCCTTCCCAAGTGCCCCAGACGCTACAAGAGACAGCTGTTTCCAAGCCTAATCTTAAGCAGAATAGTGTGCCTCCTTCCCAGAGTGAGTAAACTCTAATAAAAGGGGGAGATGGGAGAACAGGGAAAGGCAGTTGGAGGGATCAGGGGTTCAAATATGCAGCTCCTCTGTACTGCCAGGATTTCAGTAACATTTTTAAGTTTCGGAAAGGAAGTAGGAAGGGTTAGATTGTCTAGCTTCCGTTGTCCTTAATTTGTTGGCCAGGTTTATGAGATTCTTACTGGGAAACCTGGTGCTAATTGATTAGCTCATTTTAATTGTCCTTCCCAGCTCTAAAATTATTCTGTGATCTTCTTAAAGACTCTCCAAAGAACCCAATATTAAAAGAATTTTCTTGAGTAAATGTCCAGTAGTTATAAAAGATTGATAATTTGGAACAGTTCTTAATTAGGACAGAAGTCAGAGTAAGACTAAGACCATTAAAGCAACCTTCATAGAGATGACCATTTCACTTACTCTTGATTTTTCCTATGCACAGTGTATTAAAAGCATAAGTACAGGTTTTCTTAGTCCAGCAAATAATGAATTCCCTGAAGTGGTTTGCATTGCTTATTTGTATTGGGCTGGAACCACTTACTATACTTTTTCTTTGAAAAGGGCAATTAGAAAAATCTTTGTAATAGCAAAAATATATAGTAGGGAGATGGAATATTGAAAACATAGCACCTAAAAAAATTAAACATAGATTAGTAAAATTGTCATAAAAGAGAATTTTTTAAAGAAGATTTTGTTGCATTTTATATTGTAACTCTTATGAAGCATGGACAGGTATTTTATCTAAGTTTTTTCCTTTCTGTTTTGCCACTCTTTTAGCCAAGTCTGAAGCTAGCTGGGAATCTCCCAAACAAGTAAAAAAGAAGAAAAAAGCCAGACGAGAAACGTGAATATTTTATCCTGAATTGGACATGTGTTGTGCAGACACTGTCTTGAAGATTATGCTGTTTATGCAATAATTTGTGAACATGTACAGAATTTTATATAAATTTCAACTGATTTTTAAAGACAAAACTGCTGTGAATGCAACCATCATTAAAATGGAATCAAAGGAAAGTTAATTTGCAGAATTAAGAGCTCAGCAGAACATGCTACGCTGCTGGAAGATGCTTAGGAGTCTCTTTTTCATTTTTATGAACTATCTTAATTTAAGAATAGATCTCCTGGTTTTACAACAGTGCCCTGTTTACAACAGATTGTGTTCTGTCTCTTCTGCAGCTGAGAACTAGAGGAATGTTTAGAGGAATGGCTGACTATAAAATAGTGGGTATTTCTTGCGTCTTTGATTCACAGATTGTCTACCATTTGAATTTGCTTCACATGTAAACAAAGTGCTTTGATTAATTGCATAATCTTCCGCATTTCACATTTTTGGTAGCAGTGTGTATTAAAGGAGTCACAAGTGCAAACACAGAATCATTTGTCATTTTTCAGCTGAGCCTTTACGGTTTAGTTGACAGGTAAAGAAAAAAGGCTTTCAATTAAAAGATCAGAAATGCAATTGACACTTGAGTGTGGTTCGTGAAGTTATTTTTGATAGTCTTAAATTACTTGAATTCTTCAAAGTGCAGTATATTTTTAATTATATTACGAAAGTTCAACTATGTGTATATGGTCTTGTTTCTGTTGATTCTTTTTAAAAGTTCATGCTCATGTTTAATTGCTCATTTTTAATGATGTGAACTCTTTTAGTCAAACTCTAATTAACCTTTTCCTTTCCCAAGCAATTATTTTTACCAGCTTCGGCTCTGTTCTCTTTGTTGCTAAAATGTCTTTTGACTTTAAAATTGAAATCATTCACACACTAGTTATATAAGACATCAAAGTTTTGATGGAGAATGGAAGACTAAAATCAGACAGCTTTAATTGACATTGTCAAGAACTCCAGTTATCAGGAATACATTTTTTTACTGCCTTAACCTGTAGTGTGTAGAATATGCATCTAAATTTCTTGAGGGGGGATTAGTGTTTTTATAAGAATTTTCCTGTAAGTATTGCAATTGTAGTTAAATAAGGAACATTTCCCACTTGAAACGGTATTGATTAAAATGATGTGTGAAATGCTCCATTTTCAGGCACTGTGTAATTATATTGTAATGAACTGGCAGGTATCTTTTATCTATAAATAGTGCATGCTCAGCCATGTACACTGTAAATAGCCTTTACCAAATGTGTTTGACAAGGACCATAATTAACATCCCTTAGTGAATTGTGATCAAGAAAAAAAAGCCATGAATTATTTGATGCGATTGGCTTAGTTGTTTTTATGTGCTCAGAGAAATTGTTTGAAACAGCTGTAACCAATGGTACTGATCCAACCATCCAATATTGTCTTATTTTTCTTGACTGCAGTTTGGTAGTATTGACTTACAAATGCTAGAAAGGGTAAAGAAACAAAATGACTTTAGTTTTGCTGAGGATTGGCCTTTATCAATGAACTGCTTTCCTAATAGTGATTGCTAACTTTTATACAGGTGTTAACATCTGTTTCAGGAACATGGCAGTATGTTTACATGTTCAGAGTTTCGTTTAATTCAATGACATTTCTAAGTTGATTTGTTTAAATAAATTGAGCAAATGATAGTTTTGTTTTGTTTTATTTTGCTTTCTGGGAGTAAATAATTCCTAATGTGATGCTGGATTTTGTAAAAAAATATTTTCTTTGGTTAACTTTGAATTTCATATTTCTTCAAAGACTCAAGGACCCTGGTTTATCTGCCAGAACTTCTTAGAGTTCTTCCTCAGGGGGAAGAAAGGGAAGGAAAAAGAGCCTGAGTAATTAAGAAATGTGCCAAACAGTTTTTCCTTTAAAAGAATATCCTGGGTGTCAGTTATTGAAATGTAAATTTATCATTTCTGGTAATTAATATGTTCCATTCTTTTAGGCACTCATCTAATGGATTTTATTTTATAGTCTAATTAGTTCTGTATTTGTATGTAGATACTGCAGAGCAATATTTAAGTCCACACTGTTTATTTTCTTAATTAAAAAATATGTTAATACAACAAGAAATGTTTGCTAAAATCTAAATTTTTTTACCCAATACTTCCATTTGGTTTCATTATGGTTTGAACTGGTTTGAAGTTTTGTATAAATGCAGTGTATATATAGAACTGCTTTTCAAAGAGACTTAAAGAATGCTGTGTTGTGTAAGATGTTTTGCTTGTTATCAATAAAAATCCTCCTTCTTCCCTTTCCTTTTTTAAAAAGAAAGAATTCTCCACATCCAGAAAAATTCTCTGTGACGTTGTGATTGTTAGAACATGGTCTCTGTGACATTTCTTGCATCTTCTGCCAGAGATTTGCTTGCTTTTATTGATGAGGGTGGAAATTATACATATGTGCTTTCTCTCCTGGCCATTTTTTCATTCAGGATCATCTCAGTATTAAAAATAAAAAGTGTTTAAATATAACATCTTAGACACAGTAGAATAGTTCTTGAATAGGGAATGACTTAATGATAGTGATGATATTTAGGAACATTGATCTGGCAGTAATGTACTCAGTTAAATCACGCTTGAATTATCTACCCAGGTTTACTTGGCAGTCAAGGAAAAAAATAGCTGCGAGAGCATACGTGTAAATAGAATCAGAATGCATTAACTTGTGATCAGATTCAGGCTAAATGTATGTCACAATATTTAGTCATTCTGTGAACTTCTGGATCTTCTGTATGAGGCCTCACCCCCTAAAGGTTAGGACATGGAACTTTCCTAAAATGTGCTTATATGAGACAGATTACCCTCCTTTGGGAAACCTCATCTTATCACCACAACAGCGTAGCCTAGATAGTGCTGCGTACCATAGAGCACACATATAAATTGACCTTTTAAGGTTAAGAAAGTCTTCAAAATAGGAATTAACTTACAGAGTGGGTACACTGGCAGCTGACAGGTACCAGAAATCCCCCATCTCCTGCTCACACCAGCTACTGCTGACCAGCAGAGATCTCCTCAGCCCCTCATTCCTGCCTGCTGGCTGCTGTTCAGAGTAGCAGGTGATGGGCAGCAGAAATGCCCCCGCTCCCAGTGATAATAGACAGGCGCTGGGGAATTTCTGCCACCTGTCAGCTCTGCTTTCAGCGGCAGAAACTAGGAGAGCTAAGGGAAGCCTTGATGTCTTCTCAGCTTTTGCTGAGAGCAGCAATGGGGTGTGGACTTCATCTTCTATGGTAAGTATAGATTGGAACCTCAAATTTAAATTAGCCTATGCACCAAATTGACTTGGACAGGGAGTGTTAACTTTAAGTGCTCTAGCTGTTAATTCTTAATCAGTACTCTAGGAAGTCAGTAAAGTAAGTTATGCATAGTATATCTTTTCCTTCTATCTCTTTCCTCCTTCCTAAAATGTCAATAAAAAAGGACTTTCTGAAGAACATATAATTTTAAATGAATTTACATTTGAGTACATTTTTGAAAATGTAGAATATCTAAGTATATACTAAATTTTGCTTTTTTTAGCCTCATCATAAACTGAAAGAAGAGGGAATATATCTCCTGATGGACCTGAATTTTAGTTCAGAATACAATAGAATATATAGTTCCCTTTTAGAAGGTCAGAAAGCAACTATTTCAACATGCTAATTGACCCTTTCATTCAATTAATGAAGCCTTTTTAGCCCACTTTGGCTCAGGAGAGAGTGAGGCTGGTGACCTTGCACAGCCCTCCCTCACTCAAATTGGAGTCAGCTGCAAGTTATGTAATCATTTCCCTGATATCATTGAAAACAAAGGACAAACACAACTATGAGTTGACCAATCCTGAATGGGGCCCTAGCTAGCTGGGTAATTCAGCTCTTCTCTCCAAAGGGAGGTAAATTTCCAATTAACTTGGAGTTTACTGCCTACATTCCTTCCTTCAAACCCTCACCCCACCCCTCATTCCCCAGTCACTCTGAAGCTCATATATTCAACCACGAAGGGTCCTTGGCCAAGCACCAAACTACACCTAGGACAATATAGCATTCTGCATCATTAGAGAAAAACAAAGGTTTTTCCTTTATGACTCCTCTTCTAATTACCATGGAAAAGAGATACTTTTTTAAAAAAATTTTCCCCCTTTTTAAGTTATGTAATTATTAGTGTCAAACAGCAAGGATACAAGAAAAATGCAGATTTTAGAGCCATCTGAGAAAAAGAGATCCCTAGAGTATAACTTCAGTTAAGTAAATTCCAGGTACCATATACAATCAACTCTACCTTCCAACTTGCAAAGTAATTTACAAATAACATAAGCTCTTTAAGTTCAAATTTATTTAGGTATTTAAAAATGAAGAGGTGGATTAGTCAAATTTAGCCTGATGTGCAACTGCCATGTTGCAAACATAAAGAGTTGAAAGTTTTCTGCTTAAGTTAACCACAAAATTTGCTTCATCAGAATTGCCCTAGCATTCTGATTAATCCTTTTTTTTGTCCTTGTTTCCGTCAATATTTGGGTAGATTTTCACCTGGAGTAAGTTGTCAGTTTTTATCCTTTCTATCATTCTTAGCTTCAGGTGAATTGTACTCTTATGTCTTCCCTCATCCTGTACTTGGGAAGTTGATTTTTTTTTAAACCCATGTGTAAGACTTTCATGTTATTAGAAAATTAACTCAATTTTCTATTCTTTTGAGATCTTTTAAATTTTAACTGCAATCCAGTAAATTAGCTATTCCTCTCAGCTTTCAGCTTTGTTACCTACGTTGATAAGTATGTCTTAATGGCTTTTATACAGATTAGAGTTTTAAATATTAAACTGCATGGGGCAAAGTACAGATCCCCTGGGCAACTATGGAGCTTCAGTATTGAAATCAAACTGCTAATGACTCCTTACAGTTTGGTCTTTTGAACATTTACAAATTTATCTGTCTTCTTTCCACTTTGTCCACAAGAATAACATGATAAAATGACATTCTTTGATAAAAGCTATGTAAACTATCATTCTACTAATCTTCCAGTTGAAAAGCGCTGTCAAAGGAAATTAGATTAGACTGAATGTCTTTTCATAATGGTTGCTTCCCTTTGTAGATATTTGCTAGTCATTCCTTTAATAATACATTGTGAGAATTTTGCCCGGTATTGAAGTCAATTTTTTTTTACCTATATTTTGCAGACTCATTCACTTAAAAAAACATTGAAACATTTGCTTTTCTGTAGTCTTTCATTATCACTCTCACCTGTCAGCTTTTTACATATTTGCAACTCATTTTATCCAAATAACTTTGACCCAAGGGCAGCTGTTTAATTGCTGTGTAGCTATTTCGGGCATCAATTCATTGGACATTTTTATGTCATCGTCTCAGGTATGTTTGATAAAGAAAAAATAGGCATTAGAGACTGGACTTCTGATTTCATTGATAAAGGAAAGCAATGCAGATCAGCATCTTTTCTGAAATGTGTAGTCTGTGATTTGCCCAGGCTCTAGCAGTCAGAAGGTGTTAGAGGCCAGGCTTGAACCCTTCTAGCTCTGAGGTCAGCACTCCTCACTTTACTATTTCTGTACCTCCCTTTAACAGAAAACAGAAGCAAACTATATTCTACCTTGTGACCTCCCTTCTACAGAAAGACTAGCATGCACTTTGAACATAGTTCCATGTTTCTACAAATATCTCACATTCTATTCAGATACCTGCAACATTTTCAGCTCTCCATAAAGTGCTAAAAGTGAGATACTCAAGCTTGCTAGTAGCTCTCCTATTAAGAAAAACAAAAAACAAAATTAATTGCTACATCTCTTTCTTGGACTTTGAAAGCCACACTCATCTACCTTTACCCCTTCCCAGGTCTTTACCAACTTCACTCGATTCTTTTTGCCCTTCCTGGGTCCTCTTATTCATCAGGTTCTCCAGGTTAGCAGTAAGAGCACTTACTTAAGGTTAATACTCCCCGCAGGGAGTATTAGTCCCCTTCTCCCAAGTCAATCTCTGACCTTTGTGAGCAGTGTTCAAATCTTCCCAACCTTTGCACTCCTCCAGTTCTGCTCTTTCACACTTCTTTCCCATCAAACCCAGAAGTAGAGCACAAATGGTCAATCAATTGAAAATGAAGGATCATTTGATTTCAGAAATATTACTCAGCATTCACTGAAGTCCAAAGAATGCCCCCAGTGATTTGCCTTTGTCTGGAGTCACAGTTGGCCACAATAAAGTAAAAGTGAATTAGCAACTATGACTTGGTTTTTCTTTTTGTGTCCCTAGAATTTAGCATAGTGTTTGGCACGTAGTGCTTAATAAATGCTTTTTCATTGATTTTATTCAGTCATTTTGTTAGCTTCCTCTCCATAATCCGCTGTCCCCGGCTTTGTAGTCATGTTATTAAAATGTTCAATAACACAGATGCCTGTGGCACTCTGCAAGAAACTTCCTTGCAAGATGACTTAGAACCAATAATGACTACATTGTGAGTCTAGCCATTCTACCTCCTCAGAATGCTTCTGATAGTATTCTCATCTAGCTCACACTTATCTTTCTACAGAAAAGTATTTAAGGAAGTATTTTGCTCTATTGAATCTTTTTTTTTTTAAAAGAAAAAGGAACTTTTTTAAATTTGCAGATAGTATTTTATTTTTTGTAATTACATGTAAAGATAGTTTTCACCATTTTTGTAAGATTTTGAGTTGCAGATTTTTCTCCCTCCTCACCCTAAGACAGCAAACAATATGATATAGGTTGGTTATACATGTGCAGTCATGTTAAACATTCAATCGTGTTCCACATTCATCAAGTTGTGAAAGAAGAAATAGAACGAAAAGGGAAAACCACCCAACAAAGTGAAAATAGTATTCAGTCTTCAGACTTCATAGTTCTTTGGAAGTAGATAGTGTTTTCCATCGTGAGTCTTTTGGAACTGTCTTGGATCATTGTACTGCTCAGAAGAGACACGACTATCATAGTTGGTCATAGCACAATGTTGCTCTTACAGTCTACAACGTCCTGGTTCAGCTCACTGCACTCAGCATCCATTCACACAAGTCTTTTTGGATGTTCATCATTTCTTACAGCATAATAATATTACATTCCATTACATTCATATACTACAACTTGTTCAGCCATTCCCCAATTGTGGGTATCCCCTCAATTTCCAATATTTTGCTACCACAAAAGAGCTGCTATAAATATTTTTGCACATGTAAGTCATTTTCCTTTTTTTAATGATATCTTTGGGACCAAGTAGTAGTATTGCTAGATCAAAGAGTATGCACCGTTTTACAGCCCTTTGGCCATAGTTCTAAATTGCTCCCCAGAGTGATTGAATCAGTTCCATGCCACCAAAAACGCCTTAGTGCCCAATTTTCACACATCTCCAACATTTATTACTTTCCATTTCTCTCACATTAGCCAGTTTGATAGATATGAGGTGGTACTTCAGAATTGTTTCCATTTGTATTTCTCTAATCAATAGTGATTGAGTATTTTTTCATATTGACAGGCCTAGAGGCCTGTGGGCTACCCGAGTCTTTCTTACCTCACCTCCCGAGGTCTTCGGCTGGCCACGCCGGGTGCGCATATGAGAGAAAGGACGTTCCAGAGTCGAACAAGGGTTGAGCTTTATTTCAGGGTCTCGGAAAGTATCTCAGCCCAGACCTCCTGTTCCTCTGGCTTTATTACTGGCAATTGATTCCCCATCCCTGCCCTTTTCCCATGGGTGTGGGAAGCTACTCATATGACTATAGATAGCTTTAATGTCTTCTGAATTCTGCCTGTTCGTGTCACTTGACCATTTATCAATTGGGAAATGACGTGGATGGATTATAAATTTGGCTCAGTTCTCTGTATAGATTACTTTCATAAGACATAGGTGGAAAAGTAAGTATAACGTTTGGAAGTGGTTGATATTCTCTCATTTTCAGCGTTTTGTTCACTCATTGCGGTTGTGTCTGATTCTTCATGAACCCATTAGGGGTTTTCTTGGCAAGCATACTGGAGTGGTTTGCCATTTCCTTCTCCAGTTCGTTTTGCAGATAAAGAAGTGAGGCAAACTGGGTAAGTGATTTCCTCAGGGTCACACAGCAACTAAGTGAGGCCAGATTTAAACTGAAGATGAGTCTTCCTGACTTGGGTCCATGCTTATTTTCACAACTTAGTATCTTTCTGCTTCTCAGATGCCTTGTGAATTGTTTTGCCATTCCCTTACAATTGCAGTTTTGTGCCCAGCACAAATCTCCACATACACTAGGTCTAATCCAGCTGCTTATTGTCTGTGATGCAATTTCTTATTCCTCTGGAAGGACATTTGGGAATCTGATGTCAGAGCCCAAGTGTGGTGGCTTTATTGTCTGGTGACAGAAAATCGTTATGAAAAAAATTTGCAGGCTTGCTTCCAAAATAGCATCTCCCATAATGCCTCAAAATTTATTCATGAAAAGATGTAATGAGAGATCTTTGTTTCACCCTCTATTAATCGTGAGAGAAGCAAGAGACACAGGGACACGTGCATATTAAGTACATTTGTCTCAGTCATGGAGATCAGTGCAGGTCCATATTGAAGAGGGAACCTAGGTGGATAATAACATCTTCTCAGTACTGCCCTTTACATATGATATTGGGCTAGCCTTGAAAATTGCAAAGCATCCTAGGTAAGACTCATAATCACTCCAGAGTTTGGCTTATCCATCCACAGGGAAAAGCCAAGTGGGTAAAGGATGCCTATTGTTCAGATTATGACAGGCACTTAGATGAACAACACATAGCTCATCCTTACATATAAAACTTATAAGGGTAGAGGCTGGATCTGCAATTTCATTGACATAAGAAACTCCCATATGAGGAAAAACTACTGGAGAATTACCCATAGTATTGAGAACTTAGGCTGAAATTCAGGTCTGAGTAGCTCTCTGCTATTCAATAGAAACCCCTCCCTGCCTTTCACTCTCCTGGACATTCATTTCAGTAGACAGTGCATTGGACCTTGAGTGAAAAAGGAAGAGGATATTGGTATAGCTTGTCCTTGATTGAGATTGACGTTGTATGTTCCCAAACTTCTCAGAAATGAGCCCATCTTTTTAGTCTTAACAGTCAGTATTATACAGTTCCAAGTCAGGGGTCATTTTAGTATCTGAGAATTAAAAATCAGTATCACTTGAAGGATCACAGAGTGAATATGGTGGGTGTTAACCAACTGCCATACGTAACAAATAAGAAAATATGATGATTTAGAGTAAGAGATATGGAAGGAAAATGTATGCTTAGAAAAGTTGGGCCATTCATGTGATGAGAGCGGGTTAACCAGTGGACCACCTACGTATTCCCTCCATGGTGTAGATGTTAGACCGAAACTTTTCTTTAGTAGTTTCAGTCACATCCAGCTCTTCATGATTCCTTTTTGGGGAGTTCTCTTGGCAGAGATGACCAAAGCTGTACCTATCTACATGTGGCTCATTTCCTTTGGTTTCAGACAGAAACTTGCTGTCAACCCATTAATTAGGTACTTTAATATATATTTTGTTGGGCAGCTACATGGGGCAATGGACAGAGCCCTGGGTTGGGAACCAGAAAGACTCATCTTCCTGAGTTGAAATCCAGCCTCAAATCTGCTTATTAACTGTGTGACCCTGGACAAGTCACTTAACCCTGAATACCTCAGCTCTTCATCTGTAAAATGAACTGAAGAAGGATGGGGTCATGGAGAGTCAGACACAACTGGACCATGTTCCATTATTATATTTTGCTCACCAGGTGGTGTCATCCTCAAGCCACATGTCGAAATATGTTGTGTGCAAGGATTTGCAATGCTGCAAATCTGCAAAGCATCACACTGCTATGCTGCAGTGCTCACCACTACTCACCAGGGGGCACTCAGATGACACAAAAGTAAAACTTCCCTTCTCCCACCTGCCTAAACCCTCCCAAGGTTGTGGACAATGTGTGTACACCCAGGAGAATTCCTATGTAACTTGCACGTAGCTCATGGAGATCCTCCATGATCCACACTTCTAGTCCACACTTTTCTTTCTGCAGAAACCTCTGGGGTTTTTTTTTTTTTTGGTTTTTTTTTTTTTTTTTTTTTTTTTTTTAGCATTTCTATTGTTTGTCCTTTGTTCTCAAAGAGGACCGTGACATCAGGGAGGTGACGCCCTGATTGCGAGTGAATTGGATTTAAGTGAGGGAGGGCTGTGCAAAGTCAGCAGCCTCACTTTGTCTGGAACCATCTAGGTCCCGTGCCAAGATATAAATCAGGATGACTGGAGATCCCTGTCTCCACCCCCCTTCCCCCCCGCCCCCACCCCAGCATCTATACATAATATATAAGGCACCTTTCTGGAAGCAAGCTTCCAAAAAGGGCTATCTTAGTTGTTCGGTTTGTATCCCCAGCACTTAGTGAATGGTACTATGTACTTAATAATAGCAAACACTCTGTACTTAATAAATGCCTAGGTGGAAGTCAATTCTTCTACATTTAGGTCATGTAGGGAGCATGGCCATTGGGACATACTCAGAATGTACCAAAATACAAAATTCCCTCAGCTCTGAGCTGAATCCCCCTCCCTAACCCCAGTAAAGACCTCCCCTTCTCATTCAAGCCAACTGAGCAGTCACAGGACTTGGCTGATTATTTGTAATGGCCATGCGATTGATGGAGACTTAAGTAACTAGGAATGACAGCCCTGCAAACTAGACTCTCAGCCTCTCAGAAGCCTCTGCTTTGCCACTAAACTGGTTGCCTTAGTGTAGGACCCTTTTTTTCTTCCCCTCACTTTCTGGCCTCCCTGTATGTTTTGTCTTTCTCTGTTAGAACATCAGCTTCTTGAGAGTCAGAGCTGTCTTGTTTTTCTATCCCCAGTGTTTGGCACATAGTAGGTGCTTAATCAAGGGGCAGCTAGGTGGTAGCATAGTACATAGAGCCCTGTGCTTGGAATCAGTAAAACTCATCTTCCTGAGTTCAAATCTGGCCTCAGACATTTACTGTGTGACCCTGGGCAAGTCACCGAACGCTGTTTGCTCAGTTTCCTCATCTGTAAAATGTGCTGGAAAAGGAAATGGCAGACCAGTCCAGTATTTTTAGCCAAGAGAACCCCAAGTAGGATCACAAAGAATTGGATACAACTGAACAACAAAAAGTACATTATCAATATCCATCCATCTATCATCTGTGAATCCATATCATCTATTTACCTATGCAGGTATGCATAGATGTATGCACCTATCATCGATGTATCCATCGGTCATCTATGTATGTAACTATACATGTATCTATCTATCCATCCATTTATCTATCATCTATGTATCTATATCTATCAGTTCATCTATCCATGCATGCATGAATGCACCTGTCTATCAAGTATATACCAGATACAGAGTAGGAAGAAGGCAGAGCCGAGAAGGCTCAAATGACTAGGGGGTGGAGGGTGGGAATGGGAAGAACAGGAAAGTCTCTTGTTGAAGGTGGCATGTGAGTTGAGTCTTGAAAGAATCCAGGAATATTGAGAAACACAAATGAGAGCATTCCAGGTGCTGGGAGCAGTCAGTAAAAAAGCATGGAGAGGGGGAGGGAACATCAAGTCTGTGGAGCAGCCAGTAGGCCTCCATGTGGAGCAGGCTGAAGCGTGAGACAACTGGAAAGGCAGAAACGGGCAAGGTTGTAAAGAGCTCTGGATGCTGAACAGAGAACTTTGTACATGATCCTGGAGGCAAAAGGAAACAGAAGACGTTTTACCATAAGTCTCCTGTTTTAGGCATTTTTCTTTTGTGTGGTAAAAGAAATCAATAGTTGTCCTACACCTGTTATGTACTTTGTCCATTGAGAACCTTTTCTAGAAGAAACTCAGTTAATGCTTTTTAGGAAGACCCTAAACATGTCATACTTAAATTTTGCTTTAGATTTCCCCCAAAAAAACCACTCCGAGGTGGGAGCATAATTCATCATAGAATCTAGGAGGGATCTTAGAGGTCATCTAGCTCAATACATTCACTTTACAGATGAGAAGGTGAAGTCTAGGGAGCAATCTGCCCAAGGTCAAACAAGTCCCAAATATCAAAAGTGGGATTTGAATCCACATCTTCGGACATCAGAGTTATTATTCCTTTTAGACTACCATGCCTAGAGGGTTGGAGAAAATCCTTATTCCTCCTTGATTCATCATAGTCATGCTCTTTTGGGACTGAACCTGGTCCATATGAGTGTAGAACTGGAGCCCCTTTTTTGGGAAGGACCCTCCCCCATTAGAAGGGGTGAAGGAAGGGTGACAGAAGGAGAATGATGGAAGACTTGCCTCCGCTGGGCATCTGCACCCTCCCCTCCCAAAATCAACGTTGGTAGCAACACCTAGGGAAACAATATTGCTCTTTGGTCCACCTTGAAGATTCTATTGTAAACTTCCTGTCCTTCAGATCATGATAGTAATTCATAGGGTATCTCTGTTGCCTAAGAGTGATGACATAGTAGACTTGTCCTATGTTGCAACCCAAGATATTCTCAAGTGCCTTGACACATTTGAGATATTCTCAAATTGTGTGTGTGTGTATGTGCATCTATACATATATATATAATAAGAAGGGACTGATCAATAAGATCCCTATCTTGAGAGCATAAGCCCATCCTATTATAATAACAATTTTTTTGATGTTTTATTTTGAGTTCCAAATACTACTCCCTCTAGCCCTTCCCTACTTATTGAAAAGGCAAGGAATATGATACCCATACAATAGTATTTTTTTAAAAAGTGGTCAATATGAAATAATTTTCTTAATTAGAAAATTGAATGTTCACCAGGTTCCTACATTTCTGCTAAGGGCAAATAAAAGAATTCAGCTTTAACTGGCAGGAGAATTAGGTTAGGAAGAACTTCCCAGCAGACTGACAAGTGTAGGTTGCCAACTAATTCATCAGATTTTTGGATCACTTCCCATTCATTCCCTTAAAGATATATATTAGAATGCTGGCTTAGATCCTCTCTACAGACAGTGCATCAGGGAGTAGAAGATTAAACTGCTAAGGTCAGAGTATCCTGCTCTGTCTGTGACTGAGATTTGTACCCACTGTAGCCATTAGTAAAAATCACAAATTAATGTAAGAGCTAAGAAGATGATGCAAATACCTGTGCCCTTTGATCCAGAGATCCCACTATTGGATATATATATATATATATATATATATATATCTCCAAAGAAAGGAAAGTTCCTTATGCATTAAAATAGCCCTGGCTAACCAAATTTATGATACCTAAAAGTGATGGAGTATCACTGCATCATAAGGAATGATAAAAAGGGAGAACTTAGAGAAGCATGAGAAGCCTTATATGAACTGATACAGAATGAAATCATCAGAATCAGGAAGATAATATGTACATTGACTACAGTGATGTAGACGGGGACAACAACAAATCCCTAAATGCTATATAATTATAATGACCAAGGTTGACCCCAATGATGAAAAGTACACTTTTCTTGATTCTTTACTTAGGCGCAGGGTTGTGAGGTGGAGGGATGGAACAAGCATTACGTATATTGTCTGACTCAGCTGCTCAGTTGGTTAGTTTTGAAGAGTGTCTTTTTCTTTCTTATTCTTTCCAACAAGGGATTTTTCTTGGGTGAGGGAGATCAAGGATATATTTGCAAATGAGGCGAAATAAAAACAGAAGAGATAAAAAAATTAAAAGCTTTAAGGAAGAATTAAGCAGAAAAAAATAATAAAGAAAATAGTACTAGAATCCAGTCAGCTGGATATTTGAGAGCAGTGGAGAGAGAGAGAGAGAGAGAGAGAGAGAGAGAGAGAGAGAGAGAGAGAGAGAGAGAGAGAGAGAGAGAGAGAGAGGACTTTGCTAGGAGTTGAATATTGATTATCTGGACTTTTTTTGTAAAGGTCTTTGTAGTAAGGAGAGAACAACTGAAAAGATAACAGAGAGCAGTTAACAGAGTGGCAAGAGTCACTATTTATGAAAATCACACAATCACCAGCATTAAATATATGCTCATTTATGCCAACACTGACTGATTTGTGGGATTCAATAAGTAAAGGAAATAGACAGTATCTCTAGAGGCTTACTACCAAAGGCAGACAATTTAGACACAAACCAATTTCAAAGAGCATAAACACAAACTAAAAATATTTATCGAATACATCACTGAATCACATCAACTCAAGGTATTTACATTATTGCCAGGAAATAATCTCTCCATTTTTTTTTACATGTGAGGAAGAATTACATACTGAATAATTTGACTATCAGAGAATGTTCTTATAGAATAATAATATTTCTTTTTTAAAAATAAGTTTTAATTTTTATCTTCTGTTTTTACATCCCCTCATTTGCAATTACATTACAAATTAAATTATATCAGATTTCTATAAGTATCCTTCCAGAGAGCCATTGCATATAGCAAAGAATATTTTTAAAGAAAAGAGGGGAGGGAAGAAAAACATGAATATACTGAAAAAATGTACAAGTATATACAGTTCTCCACAACCATGGACCTCATACCTCTGCAAAGGCATAAGGGGAGGTGATTTCATAGCTCTTCTTAGAGGCTATGCTTGTTCTTGTTATTTTAGAACATTCACTTTCAACTGTTTAATGGTTATTATTCTTTCCATTTATATTGTTGTAGTATTGTGCATATTTTTCTTGTCTCTGCTTTCTTTACTCTGTCAGTTATATGTTTCCCTATGTTTCTCTGTATTCATAATATCCATCACTTCTTAATGCAAGTAATATTTCATCATATTCATGTATCATACTTTTTAGCTATTTCCCAATCAATAGGTATCCACTTTGTTGACAGATACTTGCTACCACTTTTTTAAAAATGCTGTTGTAACTATTTTAGTGTAGAGACTTTTTTTTTTATCAGTTACCTCCCTAGGATATATGTAGAATCTCTGAATCAAAAAGTATGGGCTATTTTTTTAAGTAATGTTGTTTGCTTAATTCCAAATTGCCTTCTAAAATTTTTGTACCACTTTACAGCTCCACCAACAATGCACCAGTATGACTGTTTTACTGCAGCTTCTCCAACATTGTGCTTTTGTCATCTTTGTCATTTTGCTATGTGTGAGGTGAAACCTCAGGGTTTTGATTTGCATCTCTGTTATTATTAGTGACTTGGAGCATCCCTCACAGCCATTGTTTTGAGAGGTAATTCTTGTGGACATGAGATTAGCCATTTCCTCCAACTGGTAACCAGCTGCTACTCACAGGAAAGACAAGCCAGCTTAGCTGAAACCACAAGTCATCCTATAGGAAAGAGAGGAAGCATGTGCCAGACATGTCAAACCACTTTGACAACCATCTTCTCTCAGTGCCTGATGAAGACAGCCCAGAACCCTGACCCTTTGAAGTAGCAGTGCTTCCGGTGTAAGGTCAAATGGTACAACATCAGAAACTGATCTGATTTTATCAGTGGAAATGACATGAAAGAGGAAGCATTGCCATCTGCTTTGCTGCTTTCCCTAAGGACCATGGGACTTTTCCATCTGATTTGAAGCTGAGACCTTCCAAAGGAGACCTTCATTAGAATGGGAACTCCTTAAAAGCAGGAGCCATCTTCGTTTTATATTTGTATTTCCAGTGCTTTGCACATAGTAAGTGCTTAATAAGTGCTTTATTAATTAATTGCTTTTGTTAGTAATTTGAAACAATCCTTGTGAACAGTTTGTTCATATCATTTGATGTCTTATTTATTGGGGAATGGTTTTAGTTATAATCTGTATATTTACACACATATGAGGTGACTACAACAATGTACATGAAAAGAATAACAACCATGAAACAACTGAAAGTAACATTGTAAAATCACAAAGAATAAGCATGGTCCCAAAGAAAGAACAGGAGAAGATACCTCTGCTTACTGCTTTGCAGAGATGGGAGATCTATGAATGTGGAATGTTGCATTTATTTTCAGTTTTTCAGTGTATTAATTTTTCTCCTCTCTGTCTCTGTCTCGGTGTCTGTCTGTCTCTGTCTGTCTGTCTCTCTCTCCAAATGCCATTCCCAAATAGATAAATCAGGAGAGGATATATATGTATGTTAGTCCTCTGTCTATCTTGGATAACAAACCTTTATCTGAGAAATTTGACATAAAGATATGTTTTCTAATTTGGCTAGATGGATTCTGTTTTTGCAGAAGCTTTTTATATTTTGTATAATCAAAATGATCTATTTTGTCTTTTGTAATCACCTCTCTACCTTGTTTGGCTAATAATACATCTCCCACCATAGCTATGAAAGATTTGCTCCCTTCCAAAGTTTTTGTATTATGATCTTCAATATTAAAGTCATATTCACTTTGAATTTATTGTGAAATGTGTAAAATGTTTGAAGTCTAATTTCTTCCAGGTTGCTTACAAGTTTTCACAGCAGTTTTTATCAGTTATGGTGTTTTTTTTCCTAAGTGTTTAGTAGATAGTACACATTCCTGTAGCATTTTAAATTTTAGAAAGTATTTTCCTCACAGCATCCTTGTAAGGTTGGTAGTTTAAGGATTATTTATTGTTCTTTTGACAGATTAGGTAACAGGTTCAGAGAGGTTATGACTTACCTGTGATCACACAGCTAATAAGTATCAGAGGCAGGATTTGAATCTAATGTTCTTTCTCTTCAATTCCCATTTTCTTTTCACTGCACCAAAATGAGATTCTACATTTTAATAGAAGGAGAACCTTACTTACCACTGACCTTGGCCACTGTCTGCTCTGTACTGAGGTAGGTAGAAGTCAAATTGGAGAGTATGTTTTTGACAGAAGGCAAAGGAGCCCGATGATGGAAATAATCCAAGGCTAGGATTTGATTAGGCAAAGGACAAGGGGGCAAGGGATTCAAGCATAGAGAATAGTGTAAAGCTGAACTAATTTGCTAAGGGGTAATAGAAGGAAAGGAAGAGCATGTTGCCAGTGCAGAGGTGATAACCTGGGAAACAACTAAAGGGTGGAGTGATTGGAGGTCATGGTGAGTATGAAAAGCCAGATTAGAGGTTGTAAAGCAAAGGGGGAAATGGAAGGATAGAAGATTATGATAAGGCAAAAGAATTTAGGAGTTCTTCCACCTGGAAGTAGAAATTAGTAGACAGCAAGATCAAGGGTGGGATCTCTTGGGGTAGCTACGGTTGAATGAAGCATAGGTCACAGAAATTCAATAGATTGGGGAACCATGAAGTAAGTATATTTGAAGTAAGGCTATCAATACATATGTTTAAATGTAATTGTATGAGGATAGGAGTTGTACAGTTAAAGACTATACAAGCCAGACACTAAATTCATTGAGGAAGGAAGGGCAATGTCCTCAGCACTGATAAATAATGGCCACCAGGATTTGGATTTGGTGATCATCGTGTTCGTCCTTTGTTGCCAAAGAAGACCATGCCATCAGAGAAATGATGACATGACTTGCACTTGACTTTGTTTTGAGTGAGGGAGGGCTGTGCAGGTCACCAGCCTCACTTCTCCTCCAGAGTCATCTGAATCCAGTGACCTGATAGTCCTCAGGATGACTGGAGATGGCCCAGGATGCACTGGGAGACCTTGGGCCCTTTAGGCCAAGCTCTTTGCAGGTAGTCACTTAGGGTGAGGCAACACCCATCCATTGAATATGTGGATAGTGTGAAGCTCAAAGCAAGAAATTTTCCTGAACAATGGTGGTAGAGGACGATTCTGAAAGTGGCAATAGGGAGCAAGAAGGATTCTGAGTCCTCCACCATAGCTAATGAGTATGAGTTATGAGTGAGAGTGCAATCAGTTCTGGAAAGAGTATCCAGAGATGTAGGAAGGAGTCATATATTTGAGAGTCCCAGAAGATGGAAGGGATGAGAAATCAAAGGGTTTAAGATAAAAGCAAATATGTTAATTATTTAACAGGTAGCACAGATAAGATGGCAGAGTAGGAAGTACAGTGAACTCCTCCCCCTCAGAACAGATCTAGAAAATTAACCAGACCCAATCCTGATCAGGAAATCCATGAAAAAAAAAATCCCTTTACTGGCCTATATCAACAGAGGAAGACAGAGATGCAGACCCTGGGCACAGAATCTGATAAGGAACATGCCCTGCTGAGCACTCCAGGGCAAGATGAGGTTCCAGACTCAGAGTGGGGCACCACAGCCTTGTGCAAGGTGCAGCAAGTGCCCACTGCAGCTTTGTTGCCCAGTACCCAGGTAACAGAACCATGATAGACTGAGGAAGGGGCCTGTGCCCAAGGATGGCATTCCAGGGCAAGGAGCTGTCCCAGGTCCTAACCTGTGGTGCCAAGTAAGGAGAAAGTTAGAAACAAGCAGCAGTGTGACTCCTACACAGGAGTAAAGTATGGTCTCAGTTTCTGTTTCTAGCCCAATCTGAAGTCTGCAGAAGAGTAACCAGGGCAGGAATCCCAGACTGAAGGGAAACCTGTTACTCTGAACCAGCAGAGCTTTCCAGTTTGCTGGTAGTGGCTTAATCCAGCAGCAGTCTACTGTTGCTCAGACACAAACCTAGATTAGACAGGAGTTTGCAGAGCTCAGACCAGAGGAACACAGACCAGAGTGATCCTACTTTTGCCTGCATCACACTCCTTTGGGAACACTAAAAACTTTCAGGTCCCTAGCCTGAACTGACCATGAAAGCCAAGAAAGCAACAACCAGATCAGTCTAGACCTTCCCTTCAGAAGAGTGCAAAGACTGGCCCTAAAATCAAGTCTGAAGTCAAGACTTGATAAGCAAGCAAGCAAAAAAAAAAATACTATCATAAAAATTAATTATTGTAACAGGAATGTTCGAGGCACAAATCCGGAAGAAGAGAATTAATCTGAAAACTTCAGTAAACAAAGTGGTGACTATGAATATGCCAGCATAATTCTCAATCACCAAGTATAAAAGACTCTCCATATAGAAGGCAGAAGAAAAACATATATTTAAATACCAGAAAGCCAAATCTCAGAGCCAGAAAGCAAAGTTCATTATGGTGACCAAGAAGTTAATAAACATGATCACAGCAGAGGGCAAAGTCATTCTCAAACCTCCTCTCTCTCAGCCAGGGCCTTCTCACCATCAGCTGTCACACTGTGTCAGTTGGCCTGTGATCCATCTCCTCTGACCTGACCCTACTCACTCACTTACTCCAAGTTCCATTCCACCTTTCCTGTTCCACCTCTTCAGC
Source organism: Notamacropus eugenii (assembly GCF_028372415.1). Taxonomy (NCBI): domain Eukaryota; kingdom Metazoa; phylum Chordata; class Mammalia; order Diprotodontia; family Macropodidae; genus Notamacropus; species Notamacropus eugenii. The sequence continues at coordinate 154,617,141 of NC_092875.1, read as the reverse complement.
AAGCTCCTCCCACCACATGTGACTTAGGCTTCCAGGTGATTTAAGCAGTTCACATGGGCCTATTAATTAGTGAGAAAGATCTTTCCATTTAAATTGCTATTATAGTAACAAGCTCAGAGAATTCTTGGAAGAAACAAATAAAGGGTTTAAAATGAATTGAAAAAATATTTTCAAATGAAATGAGAGTGCTGGAGGAAAATATTGGAAAGTAAATGAGAGCTATGGAGAAAGACTTGGAAAGGCAATTCACTACTTGGTAAAAGAAATAAAAAACCTTGCCCGACCAACAATTTCCCTGAAAATTGAAAAAAGACTAAACAGAAACCAATGACTGCATGAGACAACAAGAAATATTAAAACAAAATCATAGCCTTAAAAAAAAAACCCAACAATTCAAGCATTATGGAAGTACAGTCAGGATAACATAAGATCTAGCATCTTCTATATTAAGGGATCCAAGGGCATGGAATATGATATTCTAGAAGTCAAAGGAACTAGGATTAAAACCAAGAATCACCTACCCAGCAAAACTGAGTATAATACTTCAGGGGAAAAAATGGTCTTTCAGTGAAATAGAAGACTTTCAAGCATTCTTGATGAAAAGACCAGAGCTGAAGAGAAAATTTGACTTTCAACCACAAGAATCAAGAGAAGCATGAAAAGGTAAACAGGAAAGAGAAATCATAAGGGACTTACTAAAGTTGAACTGTTTACATTCCTACATGGAAAAGTAATATTTGTAACTCTTGAAACTTTTCTCAGTATCTGGGTAGTTGGTGGGATTATACACACACACACACACACACACACACACAGAGAGAGAGAGAGAGAGAGAGAGAGCACAGGGTAAGTTGAACAGGAAGGGATCATATCTAAAAAAATAAAATTAAGGGGTGAGAGAGGAATATATTGGGAGGAGAAAGGGAGGAATGGAATGGGGCAATTATCTCTCATAAAAGAGGCCAGAAAAAGCCTTTTCAATGGAAGGAAAAAGGGGGAAGGGGAGAGGGGAAAAGTGAAGCTTAGTCTCATCACATTTGGCTCAAGGAAGGAATAACATGCACGCTCAATTTGGTATGAAAAGCTATCTTATAATACAGGAAAGTAGGGGATAAGCAGGGTGGGGGGGATTATGGAAGGGAGGGCAAATGGGAAGAGGGAGCAATTAGAAGTAAACACTCTTGGGGAGGGACAAGGTCAAAAGAGAGAATAGAATAAATGGGCGGGCAGGATAGGATGGAGGGAAATACAGTTAGTCTTACACAACGTGACTATTATGGAAGTCATTTGCAAAACTACACATATATAGCCTATATTGAATTGCTTGCCTTCTCAGTGAGGATGGGTGGGGAGGGAGGAAGGAAGAGAAGTTGGAATTCAAAGTTTTAGGAACAAATGTTGAGTGTTGTTCTTGCATACAACTGAGAAACAAGAAATACAGGTGATGGGGTATAGAAATTTATCTTGTCCTATAGGACAAAAGAGAACATGGGGATAAAGGAAGGGAGAAATGTTAGAAGTGGGGGCAGATTGGTGAAAGGGGTAATCAGAATGCTTGGCATTTTGGGGTGGAGAAGGGGAGAAATGGAGAGAAAATTTGGAACTCAAATATTGTGAAAATGAGTATTGAAAACTTAAAATAAATAAATAAATGATTTAAAAAACCAAAATCTAAGGGATAGTAAAAAAAAAAAAAAAAAAAAAAAGCTTGCCTGGAAAGCAGGTCAAAGAGAAAAAAATTAAGAATCATTGGGTTACCTGAAAGCCATGATCCAAAAAAAGAGCCTTATTGTTCAATTAAGTCCAATTCCTCATAACCCATTTAGAGTTTTCTTAGCAAAGATACTGGAGTGGTTTGCCCTTTCTTTCTTCAGCTCATTTTATAGATGAGGAAATTAAGACAAACAGGGTTAAGTGACTTGCCAGGGATCACAGAGCTAGTAAGTGCCTGAGACTAAATCTGAACTCAAGTCTTCTTGACTTCAGGGCCAGTGTCCATCCACTGCACAACCCAACTGCCCCCCTATCTCAAGGAGCCTAGATGTCATATTTCAAGAAAGCTTACAAAATAACTGACCAGATTTTTAGAACCAGAGGGCAAAATAGAAATGCAGTTACCCCTTCATGGGGCTTAGGGATATGGCGCTCTCACAATATGGAAAATCTTAAATTTTGGGGGGCTTTTCCATACAGAGAAGTCTGAATTATTATGGTATTAAGAGATAAAATATGTTGATATTAGACAATACTATACATATATTTTGTGCATTTCTGAGTGTTAAAATCTTTTTGTGTATTCTGCTGGCCTTTGTGTGTCATCTGCAACTTCTGCAAAATTCCCATTTAATTTCTTATGCTAACCCATGATTTGTTCACACCACTATAGGGAAAGTCATGATGTGGAAGAAATAACTGTAGAATGTCTTGGTCAATTCTTGGAAGAAGCCCCCAAATGAAAATTTCCATGAATATTATAATCTAAATCCAGAGTATCCAGATCAAAGTAAAATACTGCAAGTAGTAAAAAATAATAATAATAATAATAATTCAAGAACTGAGGAGCCACATCAGGATCATATGCAATTTAGCAAGCGCCACAATAAGATAGAGAGTTTGGAATATAATGTTGCAGAAATCAAATGATATAAGCTTATAAACAACAATAACTTTCCCAGCACAACTGAGCATATGCAAAGGGAAAAATGGATCTTTAATAAAGTGGAGAACTTTCACACATTTTTTATGAAAAGACCAGAGCTGTATAGAAACTGTGAAATACAAATAGAAGACTTGAGAGAAACATAAAAAAGTAAACATGAACAGACAATCACGAGGAATTAAATAAGGATAAACTGCCTGCATAAAATGTGGAATGATAATATGTCCTTTCTGAAAAATATCATTATCAGGGATAACAGAGGGAAATTAATTAGACAGGAAGCATGGGGGTGGTTCTGTTATATCCTGATATCTTAAAAGAAGATTGGAAAGGGAGGAGAAAAAGGAATATATTATAGAGGAAGCGAAAGGAAGTTAAGGAGCTGATCTTACCTAATCAGTATAAAAAGAGAAATCTATATCAAAAAGGAGAAAGGGATGGGAGGAACAATTAAAACGTGAACCTCATTGATCTGAACTGGTCAAAAGGAAGACTACACACACAGAGTTAGGGAAAGAAATATATTTCACTCAATAGGTAAACAGGGGAGAAAAGTGAGAGGGGAGAATGGGGAATTAGAGAGTAGATTGAGGGTTAGTGCCAAGCAAAACACACCCTAAGGGTGTGCATAAGTATAGCTCTTTTTGAGGTGTCAAAGAATTGGAATCTGAGCAAGTGTGAATCAATTGGGGAATGACTGAACAAGTTATGATATTGAAATGTTACAGAATATTATTTTTCTGTAAGAAATGATGAAGTGAATGATCTCAGAGAAACCTGGGAAGATTTGCATAAACTGATGCTGAGTAAATGAACAGAAGGAAGAGAATGATTTACACAATGACAACAACATTGCTAAAACAAACAACTTCAAAAGACTTAAAAACTCTGATCTGCATAATTATGAAGCACAATTCCAACGGACAAATGATAAAACATGCTACCCATCATTTGATGGAGACAGAGAATGAGTCACATATGTATATATGTATGTATATCTGGACATGATGAAAATGGAAATTTGTTTTGCTTAACTATAAATGTTTGTAACAGGTTTTGTTTTTCTTTCATTCTCAATGGGGTGAAGGGTAGAAAGAGGTGATTTTTTGCTAATTGAAGAAAATAAAATTTAATTTAAAATTGTGGCATAGGCAATTTCAGAGAGTTAGTGTAGAAAGGATAGATAGATCTGGAGTGGGGCATCAGTGGGTAAGTAGGGTTGAGGGAGACAGGAGTGGATAGTTGAGGGTAGAGAATAGGGGATTTGACAGCCCAGGGTTCATGATCATTGGATGGGGAGAGTATAAAAGGGTGTAAGTATGCTAGCCATTGAGGAATGAATCCAGGCAGGCTATCAGTGGTTGGAGACAGGTCTGCTGAGAGAATCAGGTGATTATACTGTTCGAGGTTCTCCCTTGAGATTCAACCTGTGTCAGTGTGTCCTGGGATACCCTAGGAGACCTATCACAAAGCAAGCTACAGGCAGAGTTATTGGCCCCAGTGACAGTTCAAGACTGGGGTGAGGCAGGGAGGGGCAAAATGGATTTGGTACATGGGAGGGCCTCTGGTATACTGGAGAAGGCTCTGGTGCAAAGACAAAGGCCTGGCTGGAACAAGGTATTGAGAAGAAGCCTGGCTTGTGCATATTGATTAAAAGGACCTGGGATAAAGTTTTCAAGAAACAGGTGTCAGAGATCTGGGGCTGGGAGGGGGCACTAGAGAAGACCCTGGGGTGAAGACTGAGGCCTGTCCTGGTTGATATACAAAGAGGAACACAGAGGATGGAAGCTCATGCAACCACCCCTAATTCTGAGGAATTAGAGACTCCCTGGGGACTCAACCTGATAATGAATGAAGATTAGAAGGAGTGCGATGAGATAGGCAGAGTAGACTATGAAGGCCTCATGTGGGATAAATATTAGTCCCTTTCTATTTGTAGGGTCCCCCAGAGACATCCTCTACCTGGAATTCTTATTGAATACCCTTGCTTTCAGGATCTGAGCTTTCAAAAAATTCTCTTTTGTTTTGTCCTGCATTTGGACTGTGTTGTTTCCAGTTTTTTTCTTTATAAGTAAGACTAGTTTCTCTGTGATTACTTTTTCTTGTTTGAATGCCTAAGTATTTATGTTTGTTGTACCGAAGCTGATATGAGAAGCACAGATTTTCTAAAATACTACTATTACTAGGTTGCCAATGGCCCACTACAATAGCAATAAACATTCACCTTCTTTCTCTCTTTCTTTCCTTCTTTCTTTCTCTTCTTTCCTTCCTTCCTATCTTCCTCTTTTTTCGTTTCTCCCTTCCTTCATTCCTCATTTAATTTCTTCCTAGAGAAATTTTTGGGTGACCAATGTGGGAAGAAAAACCTAGCAATTTTGTCTAGACCACAGTTAGTTTATGCACTGTGGATAACTGTGAAACAGTTTTACCAAGGACAATTTGGTTTTTGATTTAAAGGTGAGGAGATGACTTCCAGTCAATTCCAGATCCAGATGTGGTGAGATCTCCCTATGTTCTGGGAAATTCTATAGGAAACAGGATTTTCCTATGAGAATGGAGGCTTCACTAATTTTCTCTTTTAAGTTAAGTCAGAATTAAACTCTATGTATAGATTCAGAGTAGAGGGCCTCTGAGTGGGAAGAGTGCCCTGATCCCCCTTGGACCAAGTTCCAATTTGTTGTAGTATTTGGTACATAACCAATCCTAGATTAGAAGTACCTTTCAGTGCAAGAGGGAGAGGGCAAGGGCTCCAATTCCTTTGGTATCAGTGGATCAGTGTTGCTACACAAGCATCAGGTCAAGTTAGTTTCAAATCTGAAGCATGAAGGGTGACTAGACTCTAGTATAAAGTACCTTCCCAACACCCCAGAGAGCTATCCATGGTTTGATACTATGGACTTTACCAAGCATATGCCAGTAGGTTTGCTGAGGATTTCAAATATTAAAATGTAGGGAAAGCATTAAGACAAGCGTGCCATATCCCAATCTTCATTACAGATGTCTCTATGCCTTGACACCTGTATCAGGTGAGAAGACTCCTTTCATTCAGGTGTAGCATCTTGATCAATCAAATAAACAAACCAGGTGCAAACAACCTAGTTAATCAAATTGGGAAGAAATAGAGTGCTTCAGGTCATTGGGTGAAATCCAGTGCAAAATGGGTTGGGATTGATTGAAAGAATTAGACATGTCTTTGTGCCTTTTGAATATCAGGAAGGAGATTCCAGCAGAAGCATTCTAGCAATGACTTGGAGATTTAAGTTTTGGGAAGTTAGACCCTTTCACTTGTAGCCAGAGGACATCAAGGTTGTGGTAAAGGGGGTGGGAATGGGACAGTTAGCCCAGAAGAGCGTTACACCCTCACTCTTCCTCATTGACTATATCATCTGTCAACCTGAAAGTTTGGTCAAAGAGGCAAACAAGCGAGGTGATAGGTAAATCCATATTATTTATTCCCTTAAAGCTAGCAGATACATGATCATGGAGCCAGAAGGAAACTTCTGACTGTCTGATACAAGAATAACCAGACTTAAATCTGTTTTAGAGTAATTCCAGGATGTCTGTATCCCTCAGATTTATGGTCTCTCTATATATAGACCATATAAACATATATATGTGTTTAACTATACCATGAGAAAGGAAGTTTCTTATTTGAATATGTGGTAAATACAATGAGTTGACAATTGAAATTATGACCCAAAATATCTGTGTTTTCTTTACCATTAACATGGTTTATGTCCACAAAACATTAAATCACAGAACAAGTCCCATTATTCAAGGTAGTGTGTTGGGTTAAGGTTCTCATAAAGGAGGCTAAGTCAGCCCCATCTGGCTTTGTTGGCATAAGAAGAGATATTCTCTGAGTTTACTTCAGAGAACAAAGAAGCTGTTGGGTCCAGGCTTTTCTCCTGGTTGGTTAGTTCAGGCTCTGGCCCGTATTAAAGTCCAAAAATGATATTAAGTGATTATCACATCATAGAAACTGAAGTAGCAACAATGCTGGGATCAGAGAAAGAACAAATTGGACACACTAGAGAGAAACATAGAGCTTCTAGACTATTCAAAGGCGCTGACTCTCAGGGCCCAGCAAAGAGCCACACACTCCTCCAGCAAATTTTAGGAGGACTACGGGAAGGGAGCAAAGACTTACTTCCAATTGGGAATTATGAATTACTCTCTTACTACATCCTTTAAATTTAAGTCCACTTTGCCTTAACCCTGCATGTACTTTTGGGAGAGTGTATCTCAGACTTTTGGGGGAGATGTTTTTGTACCAACCTTTCCATTTCAGTAAATATCCCTTTTTAAAAAGTAAATTAAATCTGCTGGTTAATTGATCATTTATATTGGGGAAGAACATTAGAAAGGTTTGTGGTGATCATTCTAGAAACACTTCCCCCAACCCCTCAGGATTACCTCCTGATACCTATGGGAGAAGTAATCAGCCACACTCTGGTGACCTAATCTGTCAGTATGAGTGTGGGTGGGGAGAGGAGAGATACTTGACATATCTGTCTGATTTTTGTTACCTTAATTATAAAGGCAGTGTGGTATTCAAAGCTAACCATATTGTCAGAAAGACCTGGGCCCACCATTGCCACACACTGACCTGGACAAGTTCAGCCCTTCTGCCCCAAATAAATTGTGAGAAGACACTAACCAACATTCAGGAGACAAGTACCTCACAGTTCTCTATGCTGATGAAATCAAAAGAAAAGAAATTTAATGTCACTATAACATTTGACTTGTAAGAAAACTAATACCAGAATCTTTTCTTTGAGATGTAAGTCAATCATAAACTTTCCTTAGGCCTAGAGCTAAAACTTTTCATGTGGATTTTTCTCAGTAAGCCAAGTAAAATCTTCACTGGCCTTCAGAATCACATATTATAGCAGAATTGCTTAACCTGCTTTTGATGTCTCTAACTAAAAAGAAAAAAACTGAAAATGAGGGCCAAGAAATAAATAACACTTCTTGAATAAACCAGCTTACCCTTTCCTACTGAAAGTCAAGTGATATATTACTGAGATCAGCTGGTTTTATAAACTAGGGAAGGTTCCAACATTCACATGAGATTCTTTAGCCGATGTGTAATAGTACCAATAGGAAATACATAGTATTGCAGAAATTAGAACCAGAAGGGAACTTGGAGATCATCTAATCCAAGGCTTCTTAGCTTTAGGTCCATGGGTCCCCATGGGGTCTATGGATAGACTTCAGAAGGTTCATGAACTTTGATGGGGGAAAAAATTACGTCTTTTTTCCCCTTTAATCTCTAACTGAAATTTAGCATGCTCTTCCATTATGAATTAAAAAAAAGAAAAACAAAACTATTCTGAGAAGGGGTCCACAGGCTTTGCCAATGTGCCAAAGGGGTCTATGCCCCAAAACGGATAAGAACCTTGGACCTAGTCCAATACCTTCATTTTGCAGATGAGAAAAATTAGACCCAGAAAAATTAAATGACTTACCCATGATTATGAAAGTAGTAAGTAACCAAGCCAGATCCCTGACTCCAAATCCAGTGTTTTCTCCACTGTACTTCATGCCTCCTGCTCTATCAATTTAATTGTTAGCACCTACAATTTAATTATTTTTTTAAGATAACTGAAACTGAAGCCTCGTCTAGTCCAGAACATCCATTATATAATATGTTCTCTGTGCACACAATTCCCATTTGTCAACGATGGTGAGTCACTTGCTGATGAAGTCACAGTCAAAAGATATTTATGGAAAGTAATTGAGAAAAGGTCTGTTAGGTACTATTGATGTCACATTGAAAAGCCATCAGTGAGTTCTATTGATTGTTAGGTCAATCTATGAAATTTCTAACCTGAACATAACATCCTGCTTTTCCTGCGGGATTATGTTTTAAGTTCTTACTTTCTCTGTGAAGGTATCCCTGATTAATTGGTAAAAGATGACCTCAACCACATCCTTTGAAAAAAAAATGCACAGTGTCTATGGCTTCCATTTTCTATGAAACTGTACAGAATATACAAGCTTTTCTTCTGTAGACTCTGACATGTGAACCAGTTCTACAAGCAAAGAACTATACAGTAGCCCCAGTCAAAACAGAAGGATCAACAGTGGAGACTGAAGATAGCTTAACTTGGGTTAGAACTTGGGTTTTTCAAGGTTCTGTTTTTAAGTTACATTTTTATTTTATTTTCAAACAAAGAGTCACCTTTCTCTCTGAGAAAAGCAAGAAAAACAAAAGTGCTCTTATAAGAATGTATAGTCAAGTAAAGCAAATTTCTGCATTGGCCATTTCCAGATAACTATATCCCATTCTGCACTGAGTCTATCACTTCTTTATTAGGAGGTAGGCAGCATGTTTTTTTCTAAATCTTCTGGAATTGTGGTCAATCATTGTGTTGATCAAAGTTCCCAAGTCTTTAAAAGTTGTCAGTGTATAAAATGTCCTCCTGGTTCTGCTCACCTCAGACAACTGTCTCCTGGCGTCTGAAACTGTCTCCTGCTGCAAAGATTTTTTTTTTTTTTTTTTGCCATTTGGCTTTTTCTTTTCTTATCCTAGTAACCCTGATTTGTTTTTCAGTTTTATATGATCAAAGATCATATAAAGATTTGTTTTTTGTTATTGCCATTATCCCTTGTTTGGTTAAAAATAATCTTATATGCATAGTTTTGATATTATGGATATGAGGTTATTTTTTTCTCTTCTAACTTTTTTATAGTATGATTTTTAATTTAGGATGTATTATGGAAAACAGTGTAAAGTGTTGGTCTAATCATAATTTTTGCCAGACTGCTTTCCAATTTTCCCAGCAGTTTTTATCAAATAGAGAATTCTTTCCTAAGTTATTTATGTTTTCTAGTTTCTTGAACACTGGATTATTCAATTACATTTTTTTTTGGTGAATCTCTATTAATTTATCTTTTAATTTTTTTAACCAATACTATATAGTTCTGATGGTTGTTGCTTTATATTATAGATCTGGAAGTGCTAATCCCCTTTCATCTCTTCCTCTTTTCATTATTTCCTTTGATATTATAGAATTTTTTTTTCCAGGATGACTCTGTAAAGTATCCTATAATCATTTGATATAGCATTATCTTTGATATAGCATTAAAACTATAAATCAACTTTGATAGTACAGTTATTTTTATTACGTTGGAACAATTAAGTCATACGCATTGAATATTGCTTTAGTTAGTTAAATTGTTTTTTTAAGTATCACTTTGTAATGAAAGTATATAAAATATAAATATTTTGCACACTTTGATAGATTGATGCCACAGAAATTTTATTCATTTTATAGTTATTGGGACTATAGTTATAGTTATTCATTTTATAGTAATTTTCCATTACGATCTCTTTGATTTTGTTATTATTATATAGAAATTCTCTTGATTTGAGAGGACTTATTTTATCGGCTGTAATTTTGCTGAAGCAATTGATTTTTTCAATTGGTTTCTTTGCTGATTTCCTAGGATTCTCTAAGTAAAAGATCACATCATCAGCAAATAAGGATAAGTTTATTTCTTCTTTTACCTATCTTCATGCCATTAATTTTTTTCTTCTTGTCTTAATGCTATTGTTAACATTTGCAGAATCATTTTAAAAAGTGGGAAGAGTGGACATTCTTGTTTTGCTCCTGTATTTATTAAGAAAGGTTCCAATGTATTCCCATTGCATATGACATTTGCTTTTGGTTTCAGACAGATACATTTAACATTTTTAAAAATTCTTTTGTGCCTATTTTGTATGTTGGGTTTTTTTTATCATAATTGAATGTTATACCTTTGTCAACAATTTTTTCCACATCTATTGAAATGATTATATAGCTTTGGATGTTTTTTAAAATTTGTATTTTTTTCCACTATTCAGTTCCATAAGATTATCAATTCCAAATTTTCTCCCCATCCCTCCACTCCTCTCACCTCATGACAGCATGCAATCTGATACAGGATCTACACATACTTTCATACTAAACATATTTTCACATTAGTCATGTAGTAAAGAAGATTTAGAATCATTGGGAGAAACAATAAAAAAGAAGAAATAGAGAGAGAGAGCAAAAAATATGCTTCAATTTGCATTTAGACTCCATAGTTCTTTTTCTGGCTGTAGATAGCATTTTCCATAAGTCATTTGGAGTTGACTTAGATTTGCATTGCTAAGCAGAGATAAGTCTATCAAGGCCAGTCATCACACAATGTTGCTGTTACTGTGCACAATGTTCTCCTGGTTCTGTTCACTTCACTCAGCATTAGTTCATCTAAGTCTTTCCAGGCTTTTCTAAAGTCTGCCTGCTCATAATTTCTTATGGAGCAATAAATGAACTTATAGACAACATTCAAAACTCCATTTGCTGTAACTGATGGTTCCACGTATGGTGTGGTTCTGGTTGATGGAGCCCCTGTGTTTTCTTGGTGTTGATTGTTTGGCCAAAATTAGCACAAGCAGCAGAGAATTAGTACATACTTTGTTGCATCTCAGCTTCAAAGTGTATGATAATTTGCAAACAGAAAATTATGTACCATCAGTTCCTCCATTTTGGTCTTGGCTTGTAGTCTTTTAAAGTTGAAGAATTTGCCATCAGTGCAACAGCTAATCTTGATGCTGTATTCATGCTCATTGAAAGCATTTGATAACATGACTGAAAACATACAGCTAAAAAGCATGAGAGCAAATACATATCCTTACTTCACTCCATTGGTAACTGGGAAAGCAGAGAGCATTGGTAGTGTACTTTCCAGGGATGTGAACATGGATAATGAGGTTGATGCTTACAATATGCCAGAGGTAGCTTAGAGTTTAGGAGTCTCCAAAGGAAAGTGTGAAAAAGAAAAAGTATTAGACTGACTACCAGACTGAAGTTCTACAGAGTCATTGTGCTGACCTCATTGTTGTATGCCTGTGAAACCTGGACAGTATACCAGTGCCATGCCAGGAAATTGAATCACTTCCATTTGAATTGTTTTAGGAAGATTCTGAAGATCATCTTCAGGATAAGGTAGCAGACACTGAGGTCCTTACTCGAAGTAAACTGCCAAGCATTCAAACTCTGCATCAGAGAGGACAACTATCATGAGCTGGTCATATTGGAAAGCAAAACGTATGCTTGCCAAAAAGACTATTTTATGGAGAATTCACATGAGGTAGGTGATCACATGGTGGTCAGAAGAAGAGATACAAGGACACTCTTAAGGTCTCTCTCAAGAACTTTGGAATTGATTGTGTGACATGGGAGACACAGGCACAGGACTGTTCAGCATGGCGTGCCCACATGAGAGAAGGTGCTGTGCTCTAGGAGTAAAGCAGAATTGAAACAGCTCAAAGGAAATGCAGGATGCACAAATGCAGGAGTATCTACCCCAAATATTCATACAGACTCTTTGTGTCCAACCTGTGGTGGAATATTCCAATTTTCCACATCTTCTCCATTTATTATTTTCCTCTTTCATCATGTTAGCCAATCTGATAGGTGTGATATGGTAGATGATTTTGTTTTTAACGTGATTAATATTGTTATTTTCTTGATGTTGAACTATCCTTCCATCCTTGATATAAATCCAACTTGGTCATGATAATTTCTTGAATGAAAGGCTATAGTTTGTTTGACAGGATTTTATTTAAAACTTTTGAATCTAGCATCACTTCTTTTTTTATTTCAGCTTTTACCTTTGTTTCCTTGTGTGCTTTTAGAAAAAAAAATCTCTTACTGATTTCTCTGTTGTTACTTTCATTGATCACTATATTTATTTATATTTCTAAATTTGTGTTGTCTGAAGTGTTTGAAAAGCAAATAATTTGTTCAGGTCTATTTTTTTTTCTGGGAATGCTTTGAATGCCTCCTCTTAATTGAACATCTGTCTTTTTTTTTTTTCCATTTATGGTTAGGCTCAGATTGGCAGAGTCCATCACCTTGGGTTGTATCTTGAGATCCTTTACTCATTCTTCCATTTCCTCCTGTACTTCCTGGTAAGTACAAAACAGTCTTGTGTTAGTTAAGTTTCCATTCCTTTATATTTGAAGATCTTTCTTCTGGTTATTGGCAGAATTTGTTGTTTGTCATTGGTGTCATTAAATTTGACCAGTATATGTCTTAGAGTTTGCAACATAGTTTTGCTTTTTCTTTTCTTGAGGTGATCTGTAGATTCAATTGGCACTTTGTTTTCTATATCCAGAAGTTCTGGGCAATTTTCTTGTGCTATTTTTCACACTATGGTATTCAGGTTTTTATTTGTCATGTTTTTCTAGGAGATCTTAAGTGGTGGCCATATATCCCATCTTCAAGATCAATTAATTTTGCTTATATGAGGATCATATTTTTTTTAAATTATTGTTTTTTAATTCTCTTCTTCCAGATTGTCCTTAATGTCTTTGTATTTGTGTTCTCCATCAGTTATCCTCTCTTTTTTTTTCTTTTCTGAGATTTACCACCACATATTTTAGTTTCCTCTTTTGACAATTATTTCTGCTGTGCAGGTCATAAATTCTGTTTCATAATTCTTATTTCCTTTTTAAACCATTTAGGGGCATCCTGCTGTGATTTCATGACCTTTTGGAAACCCGAGGCACTCTTGCCTCCATCCAATGTTGATTCATTTTCCCTTTGTCTTCCAGTATTTGTGACTAGATGTCTGGAACACTAATGCTTTGCTGGTGGAGTTGTGAACTGATTCAACTACTCTCGAGACCAATTTGGAGCTATGCACAAAAGGTTACAAAATTTTGCATACCCTTTGACTCAACAACACTACTTCCAGGTCTGTATCCCAAGGAGATCATAAAAACAGGGAAAGGACTCACATGTACAAAAATATTGTGCATGTGATCTGGAGGCCATATTCCTTTCTATTATAATTATTATCTTCCCTGCTGGTTTGCCTGCTCTTGGTCAAGGTCTTTAATAGAGGTTTCTTGTTCCTAAAATCTTTGATAATTTCAGACTTTCTCTCATAGTCTCCCATTGCTTCCTTTCTGACTCTTTTCCCTTTGAGTATGGTTTCCAGGTTGGCTAGGCTTCACAGCTGTCTCAGCCTTCTCTCATGCTGCACAATTCGAATTTCACTAGCTTTAATCTCTCTTTCCAAGTGACTTCTGAGGGGACAGAATTGGTCCTCGCTGGATGCTCAGCCTTTGCTTCAGGAAGGCCTGGAGGATCCACATATACTCTGCATTCCTGTCCTAGTTTCCTTTTTTGCCCCTCAGTTCTCTGGCTGAGCTCTATTGCAGCGCAGCATGCTGCTGATCTGCGTGCCCTGCCAGAGCAAGCTTTTTGCCTTTGAGTTTTGCTCTGTGCTGGGAGGGAGGGAGCTGGGTAGAGTCGAGCTCTGCTGCAAGCTTGAACTGCAAGGTGGCTTTGTGTAGAATGTGATGGGTGGTCAGAGAGGGGGTACTGAGTGAGCATATTAAGAATTAGGTATTAGACTTCTACACTGCTCATTTATTTGGATTTTTTGCTTTGTTTTGTTTTGCTTTCTTTCTTTTTTTTTTTTAAACCTTCTTAGGGTTCTTGGTGTTCTCAGTCACAAAGAGAGATGCAATTGTTCTATCTCTTTTCCATAATTCCTACTTTGGGAAAGTCTGAGAGTTGGTGAGGATCAGAGAAAGTGTCTAAGCCTCCATCTTTTTGGTCATGTGAACCTCTATGATCTCTTAGAATAATGGCAACCAGATTTTTTTGTTTCATCGTGGTTTTAAACGAAACCAATAATTTTTAAATTACTTCTCCTCATCATATTTTCCAGGTCAGTTGTTTTTGAAAGCAGATATCTCTCATGTTCTTCCAATTTTTCAGTCTTTTGACTTAAAAAAAACTTTGTTATAACATTGAATTTTTTAGTTTGGTTTTCTCTATTCCGTTTTTAAAGAGTGTCTCCTGCTTTAGTCATTTTTTTCCAGCTTCTGTACATAGCAGTTTGTTTCCTTCCAAGTTTTTTCTCAGGACTCTAATTTCATTCTTTATCATGAAAGGCAGCATGGCATAGTGAAGAAAGTGCTGGACTTCAGGACAGGAAGACCTGGTTTTGTATCATCTGCTAATTTCATAAGGATACTATCTATGTCTTTTTCCAAGACATTAACAAAATTGATAAATATCTCTGGGCCAAGAATAGATCCATGGCATACTACAGCAGAGAGACCTGCTTTCTATTTGGCGTCGAGGCTTTAATAAAATCTTTTTTTGGTCTGGCCATTTAGGCAATCAGCTCTGAATCCACTTTTAAGTGTACTATCATATATCCCACATATCTCTCAATTTATTTTTTTTTCCGCAAGAATAATGGGAAAGACTGCCAAATACTTTGCCAAAATCTGGGTAAACTATGCCCTTGATCTAGCTGCTCAATCCAATTTCTCTTCAACAAATATTTATTCAATGCCTAGTGTATGTAAAACTCTGTGCTAAGGGCTTGGCTTGTAAAGACTAAAACTAAATGGACTCTATCCTCAAAGAGAATACATTTTATAGAGGGAATAAATATAATATAGATAAATAATTATAAAATACATCCAATTGTCCAAAAATAATTTTATGAAAGAGAGAGCATAAACAACTGGGGAATCCAGGAAAAACTTCATAGAGGAGAGAACACCTAAGCCAACCAATTCATCTTGGAGAAAGACGAATATTAAATATTATTTATTAGGAGTATTAAATATATGGATGAAATACATCCCTTACCAATTGCCAAGAGCCAGTCCCAAATCAATTAATTCATGCTATGGCAGGTGTAGTCACTGATACTTGATCAGGTATTATCTTTTTAATCCCCTTAGTAAGATGGAAATGGGAATGTCCACATTCTGTTGAAAGAAAGAGGGTTTGTCTGGTGGCGATTTTAAAGGGTAGCCATTGTTAGCAGCAAAGGAGGAACTGTGGGAGAGGCTTCTTTAAAAAGAACAACAGCTGGAAAGCTTCTTTCAGGAAGCAAGAAATATGGCAGGCCTGCAATGAGACCCTTTGCAAACCATCTGGAATGATTTTCAACCTCACTGGATGATTTAGGGCAACCAAGGACCCAGAGTCACACAGGACCTCCACCACTTCCCAAGTGATTTTTTAAAATCATGTTTTACTTTTGAAACTGATGACTACATTTCCCTGCACTTGGTCTGTTCTAAAAAGCAAATATATGACCCCATTCCTTGAAAAATCTGTAACTAATAAGGAACAAAGAATTCCTAATGCTGCACCATGGGAAGAAGAAGGAAAATGAAGGAACTAATTGGAAATGAATTCACTTTTATAGCTCTCAAGTCTGGGAAGCCAAGTCTTTGAGGTATCTACCAGCAAAACCATAGCAGCTGATGTATTTCAGGCAATATTTTTTTTCAGTTGTTCACAATCTGAAACTAGTAGAGATAACATTCTATAATGATATATGGCTTGCCAAGGCCCTCGTTAGCAGAATTTTCAGAACGTTCTATGGCAATCAAAGTTCAAAGGAATACTCTATGAAGTGGTTTGGATAGATAAATTTCAGAAAAGAGAATCTGAATTTACGTCTACTTCTTGCTAACCAAATGTCAACATCTTTGGAGCTATAAAACTTAAAAGAAGACCTTTAAAAAAACAAAGGAGGAAGAATTAGGAAAATCATGATGAAATCTAAAACCTATTATTTTTCCCTGATTTCCTCCAGTTGACTAATTGGTATTATATAAACACA
The DNA here is from genome assembly GCF_028372415.1 of Notamacropus eugenii. Classification (NCBI taxonomy): domain Eukaryota; kingdom Metazoa; phylum Chordata; class Mammalia; order Diprotodontia; family Macropodidae; genus Notamacropus; species Notamacropus eugenii. The sequence continues at coordinate 154,600,835 of NC_092875.1, read as the reverse complement.
AATGTATCTACAGAGCACTATTGTGAATGCTTAATAAGGAATTAAGGTGTAACAGAAAGGACCCTGGCATATACTGGAGGGCCTGCTATACAGGTTCTTAGACCTACTTTCCTAAAAGGAAAGCAGCTTTTGAGGGGTCAACAATCTTCTTTAATCAAACACACGTATCATTCACTTAGTTTAGGGGGGGAAAGTCGGCCCCCTGAACTTCAGAGAAAAATACAAACAGAAGTTACAAGCAGAAATTACAAACAGAAAGACCAACAGACAGGGCTTCCCACTGTCTGACCATATGTACATCATTACCAGAGACAGAAGCACCAAGATGTGGGTTTTCAAAGTCAGGGGACTTCTTAAAACAGCTGCCCAGAGTCTCATCTTGCACATGAACCTTCTTCCAAAAAATAAGCCCCAAAGTAAAACCTCACTTCAGAGCATTTATACACTTTTCAGAACTGGAGGGCATGACCCTCATAACCTGGTGCCTCATTAGAAATTAACAGAAGGTATTTGAGGCCTATTAATGGGCAGGGATCTTAACTCTTCCTCTATGCCCCATTAACCTTACATTAACATTACAAAAGTCTGGCCCATAGTCTTGGCTATTTAGGCTGATAGTTGAACAAAAGAACAATATTGTCATATATGTTAACTATTGCTACCAGACTAGTTCTAAAGGACTTGAATCCTTCCTTTTACTGGACAACATCTCTCAGAAGATGTTAGTGGAGAAATTCTATAGGTTCTTCCAGCAAAATATATATTATACAAAAGGTTTAAGGTAAAAGTTGGGTTGTAGAGACATAGAAATATGGTGACTGCAAGGAGATTTACTTCTTATAAGAATTCATGACTAAGAGGCAGAGCCAAGATGGAAGAGAAAAGATAGTAAGTTGCCTGAGCTCTCCCCAGTTTCAAAACAGCTTGAAATCATGCCTCAAAATGAATTCTGGAACAACAGAACCCACTAAAGAATGAGATGAAATAATTTTCCAGCCCGAGATAACACGAGAGGACAGCAGGAAAGATAAGTCTCACTTGGGTAAAAGAGGAGCACAGCCCAGTGCAGATCATCCCCAGGCAAGCCAGTGGGAAGTCCTTAGCTGCAGCACAGCTAAGCAACCAAGGTCCTGCTGTCTAAGCTCAACAAGCAAGCAGTGAGGCCTCCATCCCCAAAGCAGAAATCTAATGATCAAGCATAGCAGGCTGTGAGGCCCTGGTACAGCTGGCAAGATTAGAGTGGGTGACTGCAGAGCAGCTATTAACCATCAGCCCAGGAGGTCCTGGCATAGGAAACCAGTGACCAGACCTCTGTTGCTCTTTTCCCCCATGCAAGAAGTTTGGGACAGTGTCCCCTGTACTCCAAGACTCCATGAAAAGTCATAAAATAGGTTGAAAGATAAGTAAAAAACAAATAAAGCCATGACTGTAGAAAGCTATTATGGGGACAGGAAAGATCAAAATATAAACTCAGAAGAGGACAACAATGTCAAAATGCTTATATATGAAACCTCAAAGAGAAATATGAATTGTCCTCAGGCCCAAAAAGGCCTCCTGGAAGATATAAAAAATGATTTTAAAAACCAAATAAGAGAGGTAAAAGAAAAACTGGGAAAAGAAATGAGAGTTATGCAAAAGAATCATGAAAAAAGAGTCAATACTTGGACAATGAAGTGCAAAAAATAGAAAAGCAAACAACACTTTAAAAAGTAGAATTAGCCAAACAGGAAAGGAGATACAAAAGCTAACTGAAGAAAAGGATTCCTTAAAAATTAGAATTAGACAAGTGGAAGCCAATGACTCTATGAGACATCAAGAATCAATCAAACAAAATAAAAAGAATAAAAATATGAAGAAAATATAAACTGTCTCATTGGAAAAACAACAAACCTGGAAACAGATCCAGGAGAGATAATTTAAGAATAATTTATTGGACTACCAGAAAGCAATCACTGGAAAAAAAAAATGCCTGGACAGGATCTTTCAAGAAATTATCAAGGAAAACTGCCCTGATATCCTAGAATCAGAGGATAAAATGGTAATTGAAAGAATTCACCTGTGGGGCAGAGCCAAGATAGCAGAGTAGAAGCAGGGACCTTCTAGAGCTCTATATCCAAACCCCTCAAAAAATTTGTAAAAAGTGACTCTAAACAACTTCTAGAGCAGCAGAAGCCACAAAATGACAGACTGATGCAAATTCCAGCCCAAGACAATTTGGAAGATCAACAGGAAGGGTCTGTTGCACCGGACTGGGAGTGGAGCACAGTTCAGCATGGGCCGCACTGGTGTAGACGAATCTGCAGCAAGCCTTAGGGGAGCGAATGCTAGTGGCTGCTGTGCTTTCCAGACTTCTTAACCTAGAAACATCAAAGACAGTTCTGAAGGTCAGTGGGAAGGATCTCTCACCTGACTGAAAGAGGAGTGTGGTTAGGCCCCAGTTCCAGACCCACTCCAGCCAGCTCCCGCCCCTGGGGCTCTAGCCCCAGTCTTAATCCCAGGTCAGCAGCAGCCACTCCTTAAGCAGAGGCTGCTTCTGGGGCAGTCCACTTAACAAAGAGCTCAAAAGTCAAGTAATTGGCTAGGAAGATGAGCAAATGGAAAAAAAAGAAACAGAGCATAGATTCTTATTTTCTCAGTGAAAAGGTATTTTCTTATGTCACTGGTGACAAGGAAGATCAAAACATACAACCAGAAAAAGGCAACAAAACCAAAGTTCCTTCAAAAAAAGCCTCCAAGAAAAATATGAATTTGTCTCAGGCCATGGAAGAGCTCAAAAAGAATTTTGAAAATCAAATAATAGAAGTAGAGGAAAAATTGGGAAGAGAAATAAGAGTGATGGAAGAAAATCATGAAAAACAAGTCAACAACTTACTAAAGGAAACTCCCCAAAAATGCCGAAGAGAATAACAGTTTTAAAATTAGACTATCCCAAATGGGAAAAGAGGTCCAAAAAGCCAATGAGGAGAAGAATGTCTTAAAAAGCAGAATAGGTCAAATGGAAAAAGAGGTCCAAAAACTCACTGAAGAAAATAATTCCTTCAAAATTAGAATGGAGCAAATGGAAGCTAATGACTTTATGAGAAATCAAGAAATTATTAAACAAAAACAAAAGAATGAAAAGACAGAAGACAATGTGAAGTATCTCATTGGAAAAACAACTGATCTGGTAAATAGATCCAGGAGAGATAATTTTTAAATTATTGGATTACCTGAAAGCCATGATCAAAAAAAGGGCCTAGACATCGTCTTTCAAGGAATAATCAAGGAAAATTACCTTGATATTCTAGAACCAAAGGGTAAAATAAAAATGGAAAGACTCTACCAATAACCTCCTGAAAGAGATCTCAAAAGGAAAGAAAACTCCTGAGAAAATTGTAACCAAATTTCAGAGTTCTCAGGTAAAGGAGAAAATATTGCAAGCAGCCAGAAAGAAACAATTGAAGTATTGTGGAAACATATTCAGGATAACACAGGATTTAGCAATTTCTACATTAAGGGACTGGAAGGCTTGGAATATAATATTCCAGTAGGCAAAAGAACTTGGATTATAATCAAGAATCACATACCCAGCAAAACTGAGTATAATCTTTGGATGGGGGATGGGGGAGGAGAAAATAGACATTTAATGAAATAGGGGGCTTTCAAACATTCCTGATGACAAGACTAGAATTAAAATGGTAATTCAATTTTTAAATACAAGACTCAAGAGAAGCATAAAAATGTAAACAGGAAAGAAAAAACATAATTTATTCAAAAAAGGTAAACTGTTTACATCCCTACATGGCGAAGATGATACTTGTAACTCTTAAGAACTGTATCTTTATTACAGCAGTTAGAAGGATACATAGACAGAGGGTGTGGGTGTAATTTGACTTTGATAGGATGATATAAAAAATTAAGAGTGGGAGAAAAGGAAAG